>NC_037357.1:55065356-55382469 GCF_002263795.3 Bos taurus
TCCCAGGGCTGATCTCCTTCAGAATGGACTGGTTGGATCTCCTTGCAGTCCAAGGGACTCTCAAGAGTCTTCTCCAACACCACAGTTCAAAAGCATCAATTCTTCGGTGCTCAGCCTTCTTCACAGTCCAACTCTCACATCCATACATGACCACAGGAAAAACCATAGCCTTGACTAGATGGACCTTTGTTGGCAAAGTAATGTCTCTGCTTTTGAATATGCTATCTAGGTTGGTCATAACTTTCCTTCCAAGGAGTAAGCATCTTTTAATTTCATGGCTGCAGTCACCATCTGTAGTGATTTGGAGCCCCCCAAAATAAAGGCTGACACTGTTTTCACTGTTTCCCCATCTATTTCCCATGAAGTGATGGGACCAGATGCCATGATCTTCGTTTTCTGAATGTTGAGCTTTAAGCCAACTTTTTCACTCTCCACTTTCACTTTCATCAGGAGGATTTTTAGTTCCTCTTCACTTTCTGCCGTAAGGGTGGTGTCATCTGCATATCTGAGGTTATTGATATTTCTCCTGGCAATCTTGATTCCAGCCTGTGTTTCTTCCAGCCCAGCATTTCTCATGATGTACTCTGCATATAAGTTAAATAAACAGGGTGACAATATACAGCCTTGACGAACTCCTTTTCCTATTTGGAACCAGTCTGTTGTTCCATGTCCAGTTCTAACTGTTGTTTCCTGACCTGCATACAAATTTCTCAAGAGGCAGATCAGGTGGTCTGGTATTCCCATCTCTTTCAGAATTGTCCACAGTTTATTGTGATAGACACAGTCAAAGGCTTTGGCATAGTCAATAAAGCAGAAATAGATGCTTTTCTGGAACTCTCTTGCTTTTTCCATGATCCAGCGGATGTTGGCAATTTGATCTCTGGTTCCTCTGACTTTTATAAAACCAGCTTGAACATCTGGAAGTTCACGGTTCACATATTGCTGAAGCCTGGCTTGGAGAATTTTGAGCATTACTTTACTAGCGTGTGAGATGAGTGCAATTGTGCAGTAGTTTGAGCATTCTTTGGCATTGCCTTTCTTTGGGACTGGAATGAAAACTGACCTTTTCCAGTCCTGTGGCCACTGCTGAGTTTTCCAAATTTGCTGGCATATTGAGTACAGCACTTTCACAGCATCATCTTTCAGGATTTGGAATAGGTCAACTGGAATTCTATCACCTCCACTAGCTTTGTTTGTAGTGATGCTTTCTAAGGCCCACTTGACTTCACATTCCAGGATGTCTGGCTCTAGGTCAGTGATCACACCATCATGATTATCTGGGTCGTGAAGATCTTTTTTGTACAGTTCTTCTGTGTATTCTTGCCATCTCTTCTTAATATCTTCTGCTTCTGTTAGGTCCATACCATTTCTGTCCTTTATTGAGCTCATCTTTGCATGAAATGTTCCTTTGGTATCTCTGATTTTCTTGAAGAGATCCCTAGTCTTTCCCATTCTGTTGTTTTCCTCTATTTCTTTGCATTGATCGCTGAAGGAGGCTTTCTTATCTCTTCTTGCTATTCTTTCGAACTCTGCATTCAGATGTTTATATCTTTCCTTTTCTCCTTTGCTTTTCGCTTCTCTTCTTTTCACAGCTATTTGTATGGCCTCCCCAGACAGCCATTTTGCTTTTTTGCATTTCTTTTCCATGGGGATGGTCTTGATTCCTGTCTCCTGTACAATGTCACGAACCTCATTCCATAGTCCATCAGGCACTCTATCTATTGGATCTAGGCCCTTAAATCTATTTCTCACTTCCACTGTATAATCATAAGGGATTTGATTTAGGTCATACCTGAATGATCTAGTGATTTTCCCTACTTTCTTCAATTTAAGTCTGAACTTAGCAATAAGGAGTTCATGGTCTGAGCCACAGTCAGCTCCTGGTCTTGTTTTTGCTGACTGTATAGAGCTTCTCCATCTTTGGCTGCAAAGAATATAATCAATCTGATTTCGGTGTTGACCATCTGGTGATGTCCATGTATAGAGTCTTCTCTTGTGTTGTTGGAAGAGGGTGTTTGCTATGACCAGTGCATTTTCTTGGCAAAACTCTATTAGTCTTTGCCCTGCTTCATTCCGTATTCCAAGGCCAAATTTTCCTGTTACTCCAGGTGTTTCTTGACTTCCTACTTTTGCATTCCAGTCCCCTATAATGAAAAGGACATCTTTTTTGGGTGTTAGTTCTAAAATGTCTTGTAGGTCTTCATAGAACCGTTCAACTTCAGTTTCTTCAGCATTACTGGTTGGGGCATAGACTTGGATTACTGTGATATTGAATGGTTTGCCTTGGAAACGAACAGAGATCATTCTGTCATTTTTGAGATTGCATCCAAATACTGCATTTCGGAGTCTTCTGTTGACCTAGGAGTTCCCTTATATGTTATTTGTTGCTTTTCCCTTGTTGATGTTCATATTTCTTCTTTCTCTTTAATATTTAATATTTCTTCTTTTTCTTCTTTGTCTGTCTTTAATTTTTGTTAATTTTATTACTATGTATCTCAGTGTGTTCCTCCTTGGGTTTATCCTGCCTGGAACTCTGCAATTCTTGGACTGTTTCCAATGTTAGGGAATTTTTCAGCTCTTATCTCTTCAAATATTTTCTCAGATCTGTTCTCTTTCTCTTCTTCTTCTGGGACTCCTATAATGCAAATGCTGGTACATTTAATGTTGTCCCAGAGGTCTCTTAGATTGTCCTCATTTCTTTTCATTCTTTTTTCTTTATTCTGTTCCACAGCAGTGATTTCCATCATTCTGTCTTCCAGATCACTTATCTGCTCTTCTATCCCAGTTATTTCTGCTATTAATTCTTTCTAGTGTATTTTTCATTTCAATTATTGTATTTTTCATCTTTGTTTGTTTTTCTAGGCTTTTGTTAAACATTTCTTGTATCTTCTCAATCTCTGCCTCTATTCTTTTTCTGGGATCTTGGATCACCTTTACTATAATTACTCTGAATTCTTTTTCAGGTAGATCACCTATCCCCACTTAAGTTAATTGTTCTTCTGGGGTTTCATCTTGTTCTTCCACTGGTGACATATTCTTCTGCTGTCTCATTTTGTCTAACTTTCTGTGATTGTGATTCCCATTCCACAGGCTGCAGTGTTGTAGTTCTTCTTATTTCTGCTGTCTGTCTTCTCAGTGGATGAGCCTGTCTAAGAGGTTTGTGCAGGCTTCCTAGTGGGAGGAACTGGTACCTCTTCACTGGTGGGTGGAACTGGATCTTGTCCTTCTGGTAAGCAGAGCCATGTCTGAAGGTGTTTATTATTGGGGAGCTGTTTATTCAAGAAGACTTTAAGCAGCCTGTGTGCTGATAGGTTGTGTTCTTACCCTGTATGACCTGAGGCATTCCATCACTGGAGTCTGCAGGCTTTTGGGTGGGGTCAGGTCTTGGTGAGAAGTTGGTAGCTTCCTAGAGTGCTCACACGAATAATCATTCACCAGAGCCACTGCTGCCAGTGTCCCTGTCTCCACAATAAGTCAGCCACCCCAGCCTCCACAGGAGACCCTCCAAAACGAGGCAAATAAGTCTGGCCCAGTTTCTTATGGGTTCATCACTTTTTCTCCTGAGTCCTGGTGTGTATTAGACCCTGTGTGAGCCCTCCAAGAGTGGAGTTTCTGTTTCCCCCAATCCTGTGAAATTTCTGTGGTCCAAACCTCACTGACCTTCAAAGCCAGGCTCTGGGGGCTCCTTCTCATTTTGCCAGACCCCCAGGCTGGGAGGCCCAACTGGGGCTAAGAACTTTCACTCCTTTTTTTGGCTGTGCTGGGTATTTGTTGCTGCATGATCTTTTCTCTAGTTCTGGCAAATGTGGGCTACTCTCTAGTTGTGATGTGCTGGTGTGCAGGCTTCTCATTGTGATGGCTTCTCGTTGCAGATCACTGGCTCTAGGCAGTGCAGGCTTCAGCAATTGTGGTATGTGGGCTCAGTAGTTGTGGCTCCCAGGCTCTATAGCACAGGCTTGATAGTTGTGAGCTCAATAGTTGCTCCACAGCGTGTGGGATCTTCCTGGACCAGGGATCGAATCCATGTCCCCTGCATTGGTCAGAAGATTCTTTGCTACTGAGCCACCAGAGAAGCCCAAAACTTTCACTCTTGTGGAAGAATTTATGTGGTATAATTATTTTCCATATTCCATATTTGTAGATTGCTACCAAGTGTGTATGGGATTTGATTTTATCATGATTGTGCCCCTTCTACCATCCCATTGTGGCTTCTTCTTTGTCTTTGCCTATAGATATCTTTTTTGATAAGTTCCAGCATTTTTTTTTATTGGTGGTTGTTCAACAGTTAGTTGTGATCTTGTTGTTTCCATAAGAAGGGGTGAGTTCACGTCCTTCTACTATTACACCATCTTGCCTCCATCCAACATCACACTTAATAGTGAGAAACTAGAAACTTCTCCAGTAAGATTAGGTATAAGACAAGGATGTTGCCTTTTACACTCCTTTTCAATATTATACTGAAATAGTAGCTCATGCACTTTCCTGAATCAGATTATTAGCATAACTTTCTTTCCTTTTTTTCTCTCCAAGTCATGGGTTAGGGTCCTCAATGATGTCATATGCACAGACATTTCATAGTTACATTTCAGAGCAGAGAAAAGAGACTCAGCTATCCTTGTTATGGTCTATCAGGTATGGCTTCAGCTATAGCTCTAGCCTCATTCAATGACATCCAGAGAGATGAATTATTATTATCATTTTTGTGTGTGGATTCTTTGGGGAATGTTACATATTAGATTATGACTTTAGCAAATAGAAATCATTTTACTCTTTATTTTCCGATTTAAATTGTCAGTTTTTTTCTTTTCCTTGCTTAATTGCCTTAGCTAGACTCTCCAGTACAATGCTGAGTTAAGTTGCTAAGAGCAGATATAATTGTTCCTGAACTTAGTGGGAAAGCTTTCAGTCTGTCACATTTAAGTGTGATAATAACTGTGGGATTTTCATAGATGCTTTTACCAGAAAAGAAAATTCCCTTTTATCCCTAGCTTGTTGAGTGTGTTTATTATAAAAAGATGCTGGATTTTGTCAAATATTTGTTCTCCATCTGTTGAGATAATTGTGCAATTTCTATTCTTTATCAATGTAGTATATTACATTGGAGAAAAGAGATTGTCTTTTCTCCATTTTACTTTTCACTGAGAGGTTAGGCTGTTGTTGCAAAATAGAATATAAGTGTGGCTAAGGTTAAAAGGCAGCTAAGTGTCACCTGGGGAAGAAACCAGTACATGATTAAAGATCACTAAGAACAGACAGCATGCATATCATACTCAAGCAATATAGTGCTTACTTACAGCAAGATGAGACAGGATACAGAAGATACATCAGTCCCTCATGGCCATTGGAGCCATTTTGCAGCCAACATGGGCAGTGTGACTGCATGCATCTCACTTTATCCCATAGTGGAAAGAAACCCTCCATTGTAGGGTCTGAAATACAGAAAGCTAGACCCTGACTGAGGGCCATTGACACAGTGCATAAGTGGAACAAAGAAGTATACATCAAACTCAAAACAGGAAAAACTATTTCTTCACAAGGTGATAAGCTAGTGCAGGCTGAGTGAGCCCATTATCTCCCAGTGAGGAAATATTCCATGCCCAAGGCCAATTATTATGGAGCAGACCAGGAGTCAACAGACTGTGCACAATTGCCTTTCCCAGCAAATGTATTGACTGGTTTTCCTGTTTTAATTTATGCTTCCTTCCTGGGATAAGTTTGAAATTAGTTCTGGTACACAGCCATTTGTGTATGTTGCTGGATTTATATTGTTAATATTTTATTGGTAATTTCTGTGTGTATTTTTGTAGAAGATTTTTATTCTTGTTATACATTTTGTCTTTAGTGTCTGGGTAATATTAGCTTCAAAGTATGGGTTAGGAAGTATTTCTTATCTAGTTTTTGGAAGTGTTTTTTTTAATTATTTATTTTAATTGGAGGCAAATTACTTTACAATATTGTAGTGGTTTTTCCCATACATTGACATGAATCAGCCATGGGTGTACATGCGCTCCCCATCCTGAACCCCCCTGCCACCTCCCTCCCCATCCCATCCCTCAGGTCATCCCAGTGCACCAGCCCTGAGCACCCTGTATCATGCATTGAATCTGGACTGGCAATCTATTTCACATATGATAATATACATGTTTCAATGCTATTCTCTCAAATCTTCCCACCCTTGCCTTTTCCCAAAGAGTCCAAAAGTCTGTTCTTTACATCTGTGTCTCTTTTGCTGTCTTGCATATAGGGTCATTGTTACCATCTTTCTAAATTCCATATATATGTGTTAATATACTGTACTGGTGTTTTTCTTTCTGGCTTACTTCACTCTGTATAATAGGCTCCAGTGTCATCCACCTCATTAGAACTGATTCAAATGCATTCTTTTTAATAGCTGAGTAATACTCCATTGTGTATATGTACCACAGCTTTCTTATCCATTCATCTGCCAATGGACATCTAGGTTGCTTCCATGTCCTAGCTATTGTAAACAGTGCTGCAATGAACATTGGGGTACACGAGTCTCTTTCAACTCTGGTTTCCTCAGTGTATATGCCCAGCAGTGGGATTGCTGGGTCATATGGCAGTTCTATTTCCAGGTTTTTAAGGAATCTCCATAGTGGCTGTACTAGTTTGCATTCCCACCAACAGTGTAAGAGGGTTCCCTTTTCTCCACACGCTCTCCAGCATTTATTGTTTGTAGAATTTTTGATAGCAGCCATTCTGACTGGCACGAGATGATACGTCATTGTGGTTTTGATTTGCATTTCTCTCATAATGAGTGATGTTGAGCATCTTTTCATGTGTTTGTTAGCCATCTGTATGTCTTCTTTGGAGAAATGTCTGTTTAATTCTTTGGCCCATATTTTGACTGGGTTGTTTATTTTTCTGGAATTGAGCTGCAGGAGCTGCTTGTATATTTTTGAGATTAATTCTTTGTCAGTTGCTTCATTTGCTATTATTTTTTCCCATTCTGAAGGCTGTCTTTTCACCTTGCTTATAGTTTCCTTCATTGTGCAAAAGATTTTAGGTTTAATTAGGTCACATTTGTTTATTTTTCTTTTTTTTTATTTTATTTTATTTTTAAACTTTACATAATTGTATTAGTTTTGCCAAATATCAAAATGAATCCGCCACCTGTATACATGTGTTCTCCATCCTGAAACCTCCTCCCTCCTCCCTCCCCATACCGTCCCTCTGGGTCGTCCCAGTGCTCTAGCCCCAAGCATCCAGTATCGTGCATCAAACCTGGACTGGCATCTCGTTTCATACATGATATTTTACATGTTTCAATGCCATTCTCCCAAATCTTCCCACCCTCTCCCTCTCCCATAGAGTCCATAAGACAGATCTATACATCAGTGTCTCTTTTGCTGTCTTGTACACAGGGTTATTGTTACCATCTTTCTAAATTCCATATATATGCATTAGTATACTGTATTGGTGTTTTTCCTCCAAAGAAGACATACAGATGGCTAACAAACACATGAAAAGATGCTCAACATCACTCATTATGAGAGAAATGCAAATCAAAACCACTGTGAGGTACCATTTCACACCAGTCAGAATGGCTGCAATCCAAAAGTCTACAAATAATAAATGCTGGAGAGGGTGTGGAGAAAAGGGAACCCTCTTACACTGTTGGTGGGAATGCAAACTAGTACAGCCACTATGGAGAACAGTGTGGAGATTCCTTTAAAAACTGGAAATAGAACTGCCTTATGATCCAGCAATCCCACTGCTGGGCATACACACTGAGGAAACCAGAAGGGAAAGAGACACGTGTACCCCAATGTTCATCGCAGCACTGTTTATAATAGCCAGGACATGGAAGCAGCCTAGATGTCCATCAGCAGATGAATGGATAAGAAAGCAGTGGTACATATACACAATGGAGTATTACTCAGCCATTAAAAAGAATACATTTGAATCAGTTCTAATGAGGTGGATGAAACTGGAGCCTATTTTTCTTTTTATTTCCATTACTCTGGGATGTGGGTCATAGAGGATCCTGCTGTGATTTATGTCAGAGAGTGTTTGCCTATGTTTTCCTCTAAGAGTTTTATAGTTTCTGGTCTTTCATTTAGGTCTTTAATCCATTTTGAGTTTATTTTTGTGTATGGTGTTAGAAAGTGTTCTAGTTTCATTCTTTTACAAGCGGTTGACCAGTTTTCCCAGCACCACTTGTTAAAGAGATTGTCTTTTCTCCATTGTATATTCTTGCCTCCTTTGTTAGGTGCATGGATTTATCTCTGGGCTTTCTATTTTGTTCCACTGAGCTTTGTGCCAGGACCACACTCTCTTGAATACTGTAGCTTTGCAATATAGTCTGAAGTCAGGCAGGTTGATTCCTCCAGTTCCACTCTTCTTTCTCAAGATTGCTTTCACTATTTGAGATGTTTTGTATTTCCATATGAACTGAAATTATTTGTTCTAGTTCTGTGGAAAATACTGTTGGTTGCTTGATAGAGATTGCATTGAGTCTATAGACTGCTTTGGATAGTATACTCATTTTCACTATATTGATTCTTCCAATCCCTGAACATGGTATTTTTCTCCATCTATTTGTGTCCTCTTTGATTGCCAACAAAGGTCTGTCTAGTCAAGGCTATGGTTTTTCCAGTAGTCATGTATGGATGTGAGAGTTGTACTGTAAAGAAAGCTGAGCACAGAAGAATTGATGCTTTTGAACTGTGGTGTTGGGGAAGACTCTTGAGAGTTCCTTGGACTGCAAGGAGATCCAACCAGTCCATTCTGAAGGAGATCAGTCCTGAGTGTTCTTTAGAAAGATTGATGCTGAAGCTGAAGCTCCAATGCTTTGGCCACATCATGCGAAGAGTTGACTCATTGGAAAAGACTCTGATGCTGGGAGGGATTGGGGACAGGATGAGAAGGGGACGACAGAGGATGAGATGGCTGGATGGCATCACTGACTCGATGGACATTAGTCTGAGTGAACTCCAGGACTTGGTGATGGACAGGGAGGCCTGGCGTGCTGCGATTCATGGGGTTGCAGAGTCAGATACGATTGAGCGACTGAAGTGAACTGAAAATACCAACAAGCACATTGGATGGTTCCAAATAATGACATACTGTTGACAATGATATTTTTCAAGCATGTTGTTGACATGGTATATTATTCTTAAAAATCATGCAAATATACTTTATCATTTTCTTATGTATTTTTAATATTAACTCTTTGTATATGTGTGTATATTCACATATGTGTTTATATGTACTTATATGCATACATTTGTATTTGTATACATGCATGCCTATATTTGTGTGTTTGTTCATGTATGTGTGTATAGAGATTGAGAGAACAGAGAATGGTATTTATTTACTTATCTATTTATTTTTGGCTGTGTTGGATCTTTGTTGCTAGGGGGGCTTTCTCTAGTTAGGGCAAGTAGGAGGGGCTACTCTCTAGTTGCAGTGGCGTGGGCTTCTCATTGCAGTGGCTTCTCTTGTTGCCAAGCGCAGGCTCTAGGGCACATGGGATTCAGTAGTTGTGGTTCCTGGACTCAAGAGCACAGGCTAAATAGTTGTGGTCCATCGTCTATTTGCTCTGAGGCATATGGGATCTTCCCAGATCAGGGATTTAGCCTGTGTTTCTTGCATTACCAGGTGGATTCTTTACCACTGAGCTACCAGGGAAGTCCCAAAGAATCATATTTAATTTTTGGTTTAGTTTGTAAGCAACAGTCATTACTTCAGGTGGTATGGTTATAATAGCTGCTTTAATATATTTTTCTGGTGATTCCAATACTTGCATCATCCTGAAGTTGTCTCTCTTGTTTGAATTTTAGCTTGTAACTTTTAAACTTTTTCCTGGTTCTTCATACACAAATTAATTTTAAGTATATCCTAGACATTTTGGTATTATATTGTTAGACATGGTATCTGACTTAATACTAAGGAGTGTGTTTATTTTTTGTTTGTTTAGTTTTGTTTTAGGTTCAGACCACAAATTCTTATCCTAATTTTCTTGTTGCAGTCTCCGTTAAAATTTCAAAGTCTTTGCAGTGCTATTCATATCTGGCCCAAATATGGGCCACCCACTGAGGAAAGTGGGATCTAGACAGTAGTTTACTTGTTTGATCAGTTCTAAAATTATTTGATATTGTTCTTAGCTTGAGATCCAAGTGTATGCAGTCTTTTCTTGAGCTAAGAGCTTTATACACAATTTTACATGGTTAGGTTGGGCTCTAAGCATGAGGGGAAACATTGTTAAGAAGAACAGAGTATCCTGGCACATTTAAAAATGATTCCGTTTCCCCTCTTTCCCTCTCCTGCTGGAAGCATGAGAAGTTTTCACAGTGACATATTTATTGTACTGTGAGAAGCTGGCTAAGTTCCTAGAGGTAAAACAAAAGTGTGGAGAACTCCTATAACTGAGTCATCTTGGGGTTTTTAACTCAAAGACTTGTCCACACCGCTGGTTCCTGCAGAGGTTTCTGATCTTGAATTTTTGCTTTGCTAAGTTAGGATTCTCTGTATTCACTTGTCTCACCAATGTTCAGGGAGCAGTTTGGCCTATGATCTCTCTTCTCTATGAATCTAAGATGAATTGCTGACTTTTCAATGTGTTCAACTTTTAACTTGCAGTTAGGATGGCGTGGCAACTTCTGATCTCCTCGTATGTGGAACAGGAGTTGAAGCCTGCCATTGACTGATTTCTTAAAAACATGAAACCAATCTTGTAGTCTTGGGATAATCTCTGCTTTGTCATAATGTACTATCTTTTTATGTATTGCCATATTGATTTTTGTGACTGTATTCAAGAATGACATTTGAGTGTAATTTTGAGGTTTTAAAAACTGCCCTTTTCAGATGTCAATAAACTTCATTAACAACTTGGGTAGTAATCACCTCCCATGCCAGCTTCATTTTCTGAAAATTTCTAAAGAATGGATGCTATTTTTTTCTTGAGCATGTGATAGAATTCACCTATGTTAATATATGGAAATAGAGGGGTATTTGGAGGTTTGTGAAGAGTTATTCAAATTTTTAACAAAAAGAAGCTTTTTATTTCAGCTTTTATCAATTCTAGGGTTAAGGTTGCATTTTTCTTAGGTTTAGAATTTTTTGACCTACCTAAATTGTCAAATTTATTGCTATTAAATCAATGATTATACCGTATCAATAACATTTTATAACAATTTATTGAGAAATAATTAGTCTATCATAATCTATACCATTTAAAGTGTACAAATCAATGTTTTTTTATGCTATTTATATAATTATGCAATCAACACTACTATCTAATTCCAGAACATTTCATTTCCTCCAGTACTTCCTTTATCCATTAGCAGACACACTCAATTTTCCACCCTCTGAGCCATAGGAAAGCACTAGTTGCTTTTTTTAAATATATTTGTCTATTTTCGACTTTCACTAGAAATGGAATCACACAATTCATGGTATATGGTTATTGGAAGCAATAGATACAACTCTTCACAGTACAAGTAATCCTCAGTAAGATTTGTGCCAATTTCTCTACAGAAACCATAGAGGACAGGTGACATTGGAATGATATATTAAAAAACAGACAATGAACAAATGAAAACTTCTTTCAACCAAGAATTCTATATGTGTGGGAAATGGAAGGTAGATAAATTCATTCCAAGAGAAACAAAAACTGAGGGAATACACAGCTAGTAAGCCTGCTGGATAGAAAATAATAAAGTAGTCCTTCAGGGTGAAGTGACACAACAGTGGGCACCTATTTGGAGGAATGTGAAGAAATAAACCACAAAGGTCAAGGGAACTGCACAGATTATGCACAGCATTACTGCAAACGCCAGAATTACTGCTTTTGGGGTTTCTTTCTGACTCTTCTTTTTTTTAAAAAATCATTTATTTATTAATGGCCTCACTGGGTCTTCGTTGCAGCAGGATCTTTGTTGCATCATGAGTGCTTCTCTCTAGTTGTGACACACGGGCTCCAGACCATGCAGATCAGGAGGCGTGGCCCACAGGCTTAGTTGCTCCACCACATGTGGCATTTTAGTTCCTGGACCAGGGATTGAACCCTCATCTCCTGCATTGGAAGGCGGATTCTAAACACTGGATCACCAGGGAAATCCCTGTAACTTCTCTTTTTGCTCTCCTATTTGTATGTTGATTTAAAATAGAGATGTATAAAGCAGTAACCATAAAACCGTTAGTGCAAACCATGTACAAACATGATATTTGTCACAATAACTAAATAAGGGAATATAGCGCAGCTGGGAAGAAGCAGAGTTTAGAATACTATGAAAACTAGCTCACTACAATACACACTTGATTATTCTAAAATTAAGATACTGAGTATAATTCACAGCATAACCACCCAGCCTCCCCAAAAAAAAACACAAAAAAATGAAAAAAAATTTAAAGGCTTCAAACCTAAAAAAAAAAAAAAAAATTAAGTAAAGAAAAAGAGTGATAGTCACTTTGTACACTAGAAAAATTCAATTAATCACAGAAAAAAGAAAGTAATTGAGGAATGAAGGAACAAAAAAGGTATGGCATGTGGAAAGTAAGAAAATGTCAGGAAAAATCTTTCCTTGGAAGCAATCACCACAATACCAATGTATAAAACTTTTCAATGAAAAGACAGATTGGCAAAGGGGATTAATAACAAATGTTATCCACTATATGTTATCTACAAGAGCCTTGCCTTGTATCCAAAGACAGATAGTTTGAAAAGGATGGACAATGGTATTCCATGCAAATCATCTAAAAGTGATAGATGCAGTGGCTATACTGATATCAGATGAAATAGATTTTAACAAAAGTGTTTTTTTTTTAAACAGAATGCCAAAAACGGATTTCTGTGTTATTAAAAGGATCAGTAAGAGGAGATGTAACAGTTATTTATCCATATAGTCCTAACAGACTCCCAGAATACATAAAACAATAAATGACAGAACTGAACGGAGTACATAGTTCTCAATAATTCCTGGAGACTTCAATACTGTATTTTCAATGAGGGATAGGCAGACAGACAGAAGACCAATAATGAAATTAAGGAAGGAACCGCTAGAACTAATTAACATCTGTAGAGCACACAGCCCAGAAAATCACATGTGTTAGGGAAGCTGCAGCAAAGGAGAAGGAAAGTTTGCTACACTTGCTTGACACGGATACACGTGAGAAGCAACCAGGAAGCATTATTCACAATTCTTCCATTGTGGGTGGCCTGGAGCTATGTTTTTCCACAACTCTTTAGAAAGCCAACCTGAATCTGCCCTGTGGGCTCCTTTCTGGATGATTGCCCCATGATCTACCTGCTACTGCATTCCATGATCCATCTGCAGTGATCAGCCTACACACACTACACTGGAATTCTTATCTCCAAAGGCTCTAGGCTGCCCCCCCAGAAAGTGGGAATCGACCATGGAGCAGTTAAGAAACTATGTCATCAGCACTCCCTGTCACTATTGGCTAAACACTCCCTTGGTTTCCACTCTATGGATTAATTGATGATCCCTAGCTTCAGAATGCATGCTGGGAGGGGCCAAGCACCAGGGGCTACCCAGTGCAACTCAGGCCAGGATACAGTCAATTACCCATAGTTCCTCCCTCAGGTGCTAGAACAATAAGTTAGGGTGGGAAGAGATGGCTGAGCTTGAGAGAGCCAACAGAATAGGCACAAGCCAAAGCACAATCCAGGCACCTTTGGCAGTTTCAACCCAGGTTGCCTTCACTTTAAACTAAAAAAACATTTAGTTAGCAAAGGAGAAGTGAGTTAAAGCTGTCCAGGGTCATGGTTGGGCCATTCTGTTGTGACAACTAAAGTTCTGTTTATCTCCCATCCACTGCACTAATAAAGGAGGGATCCCCTACCCTAAGTAGTGTGAGATGGCCAAGCATGCAACACTGGACAGATGGACAGCCAGCTGTTTGTGAGTCTCATGGACTAACAGCTGGCCGGGAGTGGGGGTGGGGGTGGCAACAGGAAACGCCAAGCAGGGCAATGAGGGTGTGGGACTTAAGAGAAGAGTTCACCTGCAGGGACCATGGGAAATAAATGTAGTAACAAGAGGATGGGGCACACCCAGGTTCCCACACGAGGAGATGATTGTCCTATTGGAATATTGCACTGGCTGGCAGGGAAGTACAACTTAGTGGCTGGGGGAATGGGTGCAGTACAGCTAGTCTCCTTGATAGGGGAGAATCAGCTGAGTAGGGTAGTCTTCCCACAAGGAAGGGGACATTGCAGGTGAGAGCAGGAGAAAGCAGAGTTGGGCCAGTGGAGTAATACGAGTCTCAAAGGCATTAAGGCAGCATTGAAAATTTGAGGTCTTAATATACAGATGGGAATCTTATATAATGAGGTCTACAGATGAAAAGCAATCCCTTTCAAAATGACAGTGACCTTTTTTTGCAGAAAAAAAAGCTGGTCCTAAAATTCATGTGCAATTACAAGAGACCAGAAATAGCTAAGACAATCTTGAAAAAGAAAATTGGATGATTCCACTACCCTGTGTCAGAATGTACCATGGCAACAGTAATGAAGACGGTGTGGTACTGAGATAATGAAAGACATACAGATCAATGGAATAGAATAGGGAGTCTGGAAATAAACCCAGATATCTACCCTCAATTGATTTTCCCCTGGGATATCAAATCATTAAGTGGTGAGAAGTGGAAATCTTTTCCCCAAAATGGTATGAGGACAGCAGGATATACATATGCAATAGAATAAAGTTGGACTCTTACATTATGCCAAATACAGACATTAAATGGATAAAGAATTAGCTGTAGCAGCTAAAAACATAAAATTCTTAGAACAAATACCAGGGTATATTAGATTGCTGGGCTTGCTATCACAAAATACCACAGACCGATGGCTTAAACAGCACAAATTTATTTGCTGACAGCTTTGGAAACTAGAAGTCCAAGAACAAGGTGTGAGCAGGTTTGGTTTCTTGTGAGGGCTCTCCTGGCTTGCAGATGGCGAGCTTCTCCCTGCATCCTTACATGATCGTTCCTCCAGTGTATACCCATCTCTGGTGTGTCTTCCTGTCACCAAGTATACTTTTGTCTAGGATACCAGTCAGACTCATTAGGGTCTAACCATATGACCTCTGCTGACCTTAAGGTCCTGTCACCAAAAACAACCGCATTTTGAGATAATGGGGCTTAGACATTACATATGGAAATATGGGGGGTACATAATTCAATCCTCAGAAGGGTTAAAACTTCATAACCTTCATTTGGCAATGGATTCGTAAATATGATGATAAAAGCATCAGTAACAAAAGAAGAAACAGATACATTGAATTTCTTTTTTTAATTTTTTTAATTTATTTTTTACTCATATATATTTACTAATTTTTTAATCTATTTATTTTAATTGGAGGTTAATTACTTTACAATACATTGAATTTCATAAAAATAAAAAATATTTCTATATTAAAGAACATTAACAAGACAGTGAAAGCACAACCTAGGAAATAGGATAAGAATCTAATGGTATGCATATATTTAATAAAGGTCTAGTATCCAGAACACATGAAAAACATTTACAACTCAACAAGTAGCCAAGGAATATGAATGAGAAATGAGCATAGAATGTGAATACAAATTTTTCCAAACAAGATATACAAATGTGCCATAAGGACGTGAAAATAAGCTTAACATCATTAGTCATTAGGGAAAGACAAGGAAAAGCCACCACATGATGCCACAATACATTAAAAAAGATGAGTAAGTAGATTTTTTTAAGTGAAAAATAAAACATATTTACAAGGATGTAGAGGCATTGGGATCCCTGTACCTCACTGTTGGGAAATGCCAAAGAATGTTCAAACTACCACACAAATGCACTCATTTCACATGCTAGCAAGGTAATGGTCAAAATCCTTCAAGCTAGGTTTCAACAGTATGTGAACCGAAACTTCCAGATTTACAAGCTGGATTTACAAAAGGCAGAGGAATCAGAGATTAAGCTGCCAACATCCATTGGATCATAGAAAGAATTCCAGAAAAACATCTACTTATGTTTCACTGACTATGGTAAAGACTTTCCTTATGTGGATCACAAGAAACTATAGAAAAACTTAGAGAGACAGAAATACCAGACCATCTTACTTGCCTCCTGAAAAACCTATATGTAGGTCAAGAAGCAACAGTTAGAACCGGACATGGAATAACTGACTGATTCTAAATTGGGAAAGGAGTACATAAAGGCTGTATAATGTCACCGTGCTTAACTAACTTATATGCAGAATACATCATGGGAAATGCTGGACTGGATGAAGGACAAGCTGGAATCAAGACTACCGAGAGAAATACCAATAACCTGAGATATGCAGATGACACCACACTTACGGCAGAATGCAAAGTGGAACTGAAGAGCCTCTTGATGAAAGTGAAAGAGGAGAGTGAAAAAGTTGGCTTAGAACTCAACACTCAAAAAACTAAGATCATGGCATTTGGTCCCATCACTTAATGGCAAATAGATGGGGAAACAATGGAAACGGTGACAGATTTATTTTCTTGGGCTCCAAAATCACTGCAGAGGGTGACTGCAACCATGAAATTAAAAGATGCTTTCTCCTTGGGAGAAAAGCTATGACAAACGTAGACAGTGAATTAAAAAGCTGAGACATTATTTTGATGACAAAAGTCCATATAGTCAAAGTTTTTCCAGTAGTCATGTATGGATGTGAGAGTTGGACCATAAAGGAGGCTGAGCGCCAAAGAATTGATGCATTCGAACTGTGGTGTTGGAGAACACTCTTGAGAGTCCCGTGGACTACAAGAAAATCAAACCAATCAATGCTAAAGGAAATCAACCCTGAATGTTCACTGGAAGTACTGATGCTGAAACTGAAGCTCCAATACTTTGGCCACCTGATGCAAAGAGCCAGCTCATTGGAATAGACTCTGATGCTGGGAAAGATAGAAGGCAGGAGGAGAAGGGGACAACAGAGGATGACACGGTTGGATGGCATCACCAACTCTATGGACATGAGTTTGAGCAAACTCTGAGAGATGGTGAAGGAAAGGGAAGCCTGGTGTACTACAGTCCATGGGATTGCAAAAAGTCAGACACAACTGAGCGGCAGAACAACTGAACAACAGCAGGTAGCTGTAAAAAAGAATCTGAAAGCTCTTGAAAAAGGTAAAAGCCTTATGGTTGTCTCATCAATTCCACTATTAGCTATATAAGCCAAAAAATTAGAAGTATTTGTTCAGACAAAAGGCAACAAAAAGTTATATCCCCATGTTCATAGCAGCCCTAACCGAAATGGGAACCCAAATGGGAAACACCCCAAGGATCCACCAACTTGTCCTCAACTTGTTTCACATTCATAAACAAAGGTGACCCTCTGTACACGGGCATAGCATTCAGCCGCAAAAAGGAATGAGAGAGGCCAGACACAAAAGGTTACATACTGTAGGATTTTACTTCTCTCAGCTATCTAGAAAATGTAAGTTCATAGAGGTAAACAGAAGATTAGTAGTTACCAGAGCCTGGGTGCAGTGAGGGGGAAATGGAAAAGGACTGATTACTGGCATGGGGTTTCCTTTAGGAGTGATGATTTATTTAGGCACAACAGAGAGAATGGTTGAGAAGCATTGTGAATGTACTAAATGCCCGTGACATTCACCACAATAGTGCAATAATATTTTTAAACACAAAAAGTGCTTATTGGCTTAAGACTTCTGCAAATAGATTGGGAATTGACTTCAACAAATGCTGGGCTTCCTTTGTGGCTCAGCTGGTAAAGAATCCTCCTGCAATGTGGGAGACCTGGGTCTGATCCCTGGATTTGGAAGATCCACTGGAGAAGGGAATGGCTACCCACTCCAGTACTCTAGCCCAGAGAATTCCATGGACTGTGTAGTCCATGGGGTCGGAAACAGTCGGACATGACATGACTGAGTGACTTTCACTTTCACTTTTCAGCAAATGCTGAAATGCATGCTTTAGGAAAACTCTTTGAACATAATACCGGGGAATGAAATAGAGGAATACTTGAAGATATCACTAAATTTTTAAAAGATGCCCCTATCGTGTTAAGGGAGGTACTGAAGAGAGCCAAGAGATGTATTTGCCTCAAGAATTTTATGATTGTGGTGTTTCAGTGCTCCAGATCATAGCAGCCATTCTCCTAAAATAGCCCCTAGTGGGCATAGGCACTCGGACATATGGCTCATAAAGTTAAATTGAGTCTTTGACACTTAGAAATGGGCTTGACAGCTTGGGACCCAACGGACTATCCCCATTGAAAATATTGAGTATGAGTTAGGTAAAACAAAACAAGGCCAGTATAAGGGGTGAAATCTATAATGCATAAGTTCTATATAGGGCAAGGTTGATTATCCTCACTGTGTCTCCTACTAAAGGCCATAACTCCCAAATACCATCACCTGGGGGATGGAGTGGTTAAACATTTAAATATATGCATTTGGGAGGGGGTGTCACTGTTTAGTGTAGAGCAGGTGATTAGCCCAGTCCCGAAAAGAAGTCTCTCTTCATTTCTCGTAGCCTTGAAGTGAATTGGGGAGCCCTGATGAATCCCTTTTCAGCTGCTATTTTTACTCCTTCCACTCTCCAGTCTCCATTCTCGAGGCATCTATGTCAACTTCTATGTTCTTTTCTAAGTAACTTTAGCAACATTAAAACCTCCAAATTCTCCTTCGTCTCTCACAAGAGGTTGAAACAGTTGCTCAATTGTGATCTATACACTTTATCTTTTTTTCTTTATATTTATATATATGTAAAGAAAATAAATATATAATAATAATATATGCATATATATATATATATATGTATATGTATATATTATTGATGTATAGTTGCCTTACAAAGTTCCAGGTGCACAGCAAGGTGATTCAGCTATACATATACACATATATTATTTTTCAGTTTATTTTCCATTATAGGTATTTCAAGAGATTGACAAAGGGACTACAGTTCCCAGTGCTATATAGTAAAACTTTGTTGGTTTTTGCACATTTTTTTTTTAAATTAGAAATCCAGCATTCTATTCATACTAAGTCAAACAAGTGGAATCAAAATGTCATAAATTTTTTAGTTAGGCAAACATTAATAAATTTTTTAAAATATATATTATGGACTAGTGAGTAACTATTTGCCAACAAAGGTCTGTCTAGTCAAGGCTATGGTTTTTCCTGTGGTCATGTATGGATGTGAGAGTTGGACTGTGAAGAAGGCTGAGCGCCGAAGAATTGATGCTTTTGAACTGTGGTGTTGGAGAAGACTCTTGAGAGTCCCTTGGACTGCAAGGAGATCCAACCAGTCCATTCTGAAGGAGATCAGCCCTGGGATTTCTTTGGAAGGAATGATGCTAAAGCTGAAACTCCAGTACTTTGGCCACGTCATGCAAAGAGTTGACTCATTGGAAAAGACTCTGATGCTGTGAGGGATTGGGGGCAGGAGGAGAAGGGGACGACAGAGGATGAGATGGCTGGATGGCATCACTGACTCGATGGACGTGAGTCTGAGTGAAATCCGGGAGTTGGTGATGGACAGGGAGGCCTAGCATGCTGCGATTCATGAGGTTGAAAAGAGTCGGACATGACTCAGCGACTGATCAATCTGATTATTCACTTAATACCATTGTACCATGAGTGGTCAACAAACACAAAAGTAGTAGAATTCTATATCACCAAAGCTACCATTTAATAGAAAAACCTGACACATATCAGAATTATCTTAGAATTTTTTGAAAAATGCCAAGGTATTGCTTTTATCCTCCAAAGCTACAGATATGTTGCTAATGAGCAGCCATGCTTAAAATCAACTGGACTATCTGATGATCTTTTAGGTTTCTCTAGTTTGCTTTATTTTTTTCTATTGCGTATTCAGTGCTCCCATTTAATTCAGTTTATACTTTCCAATTTCTCCATCTCTTACCTTTGATGTTCTTTCTCAAGCCTTTATGAAGTTTTTAAAATAAGTGTATCTCTGATGACCTGAGCTGACACAAGGTGGCAACTGGGGACCACACCCAGCTTCCCATACCCCAGGGTGCCGCCTATAGGGACATTGCCATTTCCTTTTTGCAATGGTGCAATGTAAAGGAAAGAGAAGGCAATGGCAACCCACTCCACTACTCTGGCCTGGGAAAATCCCATGGATGGAGGAGCCTGGTAGGCTGCAGTCCATGGGGTCGCTAGGAGTGGGACACGACTGAGCGACTTCACTCACTTTTCACGTTCATGCATTGGAGGAGGAAATGGCAACCCATTCCAGTACTCTTGCCTGGAGGATCCCAGGGATGGGGGAGCCTGGTGGGCTGCCGTCTATGGGGTTGCACAGAGTCAGACACGACTGAAACGACTTAGCAACAGCAGCAGCAGCAAAGGAAGGGACTCCTGTGGGCTCAAAGTATGACCTGGTGCTGGAAGGCTTCCAGGCCATCTGAAAGCCTTGATCACTCATTGGACGGCGGTCATGCCAATCCTTGCCTCCTGGCAAATGAGCTTAGAGCTGGCGCTGGAGGAAGTGGTCGCCGTTGACCCTTCCAGCTCCACCTACCGTCTCCAGCCCATCAGGGTCTTTCCCGCCTTATCCGCCGCCGGCTCAGCTTCGGTCTTGGTGGGCCGGTCTGCGGGCCACCCCCTCACCATTCCTGTTGTGGGGCCCACACCAGCAACTCGCAGATTCCTGTTCCCTGTGCAGCCGACGTCTCTGCTGTCCTCACCCCCACCCCGCGGTCCCACTGCCAACAGCGTCTTCTCAGCCCAAAACTCAGCCCGGCGGCCGCCATCTTCCCCGCAGACATCACTGCAGGACGATCACCGTCTGGCATGTCTCTCCTGCCATGTCTGCCACAGAGGAGCATGACTGGATCCCAGGTGGCCCGGAGAGAGCTGGTGGCGAGGCAGGCCACGACCCCAGCCTCCTTGGGGTCCAAGCATCTGCTTGCGAGGGGATGGAAGGAGTCGAGGAGGCCACGGCTCTTCTGGCTTCCTTGGAGGTCTCCAGAGCCCTTCCCGGGGAGCAGGGTTGGCCACAGACCGCAGTGGAAGAGGAATGTGGTAGAGAGCCGTTAGAGGAGGAGGAGGTGGAGGAAGATGTAGAGATGCAGGAGGACGAGGATGAGGGTGAGATTGATTTCCAGTTCGAGGACGTGGAGGGGGAGGAGCACCTGTCTGGAGAGGGCGAGGAAGAGGAGGACGAGAATGAGCAGGGTATTTCTCCTGGAAATCTTGATTCCAGCCTGTGTTTCTTCGAGTCCAGCATTTCTCATGATGTACTCTGCATATAAGTTAAATAAACAGGGTGACAATATACAGCCTTGACAAACTCCTTTTCCTATTTGGAACCAGTCTGTTGTTCCATGTCCAGTTCTAACTGTTGCTTCCTGACCTGCATACAAATTTCTCAAGAGGCAGATCAGGTGATCTGTTATTCCCATCTCTTCCATAATTTTCCATGGTTTATTGTGATCCACACAGTCAAAGGCTTTGGCATAGTCAATAAAGCAGAAATACATGCTTTTCTGGAACTCTCTTGCTTTTTCCATGATCCAGCGGATGTTGGCAATTTGATCTCTGGTTCCTCTGCCTTTTCTAAAACCAGCTTGAACATCAGGAAGTTCACGGTTCAGCTATTGCTGAAACCTGGTTGGAGAATTTTGAGCATTACTTTACTAGCGTGTGAGATGAGTGCAATTGTGCAGTAGTTTGAGCATTCTTTGGCATTGCCTTTCTTTGGGATTGGAATGAAAACTGACCTTTTCCAGTCCTGTGGAGAACACTCATACAGTCAAGCAAACTAAGATGTTGAGATTTTCACCGACATGAATTATACACACAGAAAACTGCTCCTGCATTCACTCACATATAAGTATTCATATATTAATCCACATATGAATGCCATCACATAGTCACATATATGAGCATACACATATAAACACACATTTCAATATAATGTCACATACTTACATGTTCATTCACATATACCCAAATTTACACATTCACAAAATGAGCTTATTCATATATTAACATGCTCATACACACAAAACCCTCACAAATTTATTTACACAAAGAAAATTCCACATAAATGCACATGCTCATATTCAATAAAACTCAAAAACCTGCTCAAACACTCCATTAACACTTGAAGACATAAACACGTGCAAATAAACATATTGACATATTCACTCACATGATTAATTCATGTACACAGACTTGCCCACATACAGTCACAAATTTGCTTCAAATTTACATCATGCTCACATACATGAACTTGCTTACACATTCAGTTCCACTCAGGAAAAATAATTATACATTAACACCTTCACACACAGCAACTTGATCATGCGTTAATCTACACACATGAACATGCTCCCATACATGCATGAGCTCATGCACTTAGATATGAACACGTGAATTCATTCACACACAAACAGACTTTCACTGTTGCACATTAACATGCTCAAAACACAAATGTGTTCACACTTTTATTTACATATGTTCATGCTCACACTCATGGGCATACTCAGATGTTCACTCATACATGAACATATGTAAACGTGAACATTCCCAGACACACAAAGCATGTTTATATGTTACCTCCATAACAAGTCTACACTCTCACTTAAATTCCCACAAAAATACACATATTCTAATGGACTTGTATACTGACAAAGTTGTACACTTACATCCATTCCCTCTGACCTCTCACACACATTCATACATGCACATGCTCTCACATTTATTTAACAGACAACATGCTAACACACGAATCACTCATGTATGATCAATTTCACATACATGAACAAGTTCACTTATTCACAAAGCCTGCATGCTCATAAACACACACATGTGTATTAACACAGACACTGCAAAATCACTCATGCTGAGACCTGGACATGATAACACATTCACATTTAGACAGGATGATATTCATATTCATTCACACAATCTCTCACACACAGATACTCATATATTTGCTCACAGTTGCACATAGACACACTCACATTATCACTTCCACACAAGTGAACACACATTTAATCACACATAGACATAATCACATTCACTCACAGAAAAGAACACACACATTACCATGCCCTAACACAAGCATGTTTACATATTCATTAACACACACATGTTGCTATATCTGCTTATACTTGTATATTAATAATATGCATGTATATATGTATTGATATACATATACATGCTCATGCATTTAATGACAGACTTTTTTCACAGTCACGCAAGCACAAATGTACAAAAACACAAATGCAAAACATACATTCACTCAAATTCATGAAAGTACATGATATGCTTACATATTCATTCAAACACAGGCATATGATCACATGTATATACTCATTTACACCCAAACATGAACATGTTCACATATACACACAGTGAACCTGATCACAAACTCACAAGTACACTCATTAAAACGGTTGTGTACATGCATATGATCAGCATTCACACATACATCCATGCATTGATTCAGAAATAGATGTACACAGTAACAAGTTCACACAGATCATCATGGTTACACCTTCACTCAGAGGTAAACATGCTACCATCATGCACATGCTTACAAATTCACTCAAAAATGTGAACACACAGAAACACACAAAAGCAC
This sequence comes from Bos taurus, assembly GCF_002263795.3. NCBI lineage: Eukaryota > Metazoa > Chordata > Mammalia > Artiodactyla > Bovidae > Bos > Bos taurus. The sequence continues at coordinate 55,088,932 of NC_037357.1, forward strand.
GTTAATACACTGACATATGAACAGGCTCAATTCAGTCCTACACACAGACAAGCTTACATACATCCACAAATTAGACATTCACTCAAATGAACATGCTCAAAGATTTACTCCCATTCATAGATACGCTGACACATGGACAAATTCATTCAAATACAAATATGCTTAAACTAAAATAGTTATGCACTCACTCACACACCTCAATATGCTTTACATACACCGTGTCAGTCATAAATTTACATACATGAACATACTCCTCCTTAAGTTGTTCACAAACATGCACATTCAGTCACACATGCAAATGTGGGTACAGTCTCTTTCACACACATAGGTGCACACAAACACACACACACACACACACACACTCACACATTGTGCCGCCCCCACATCAGGACCCAGTATTCTCAAAGCAGGCCTCTTTTGGCAGGCTGTTGCCCTCTTACCACATGAACTGTGGTGTGGGCTCCCAAATATTAACAACACTGGCTGGCTGTTTTGGATACAGATGCCCACATCTCCCTAATCCTAGTAAGCACTCATATTTTAAAACAAGCGTCCCCAACCTCTAGGATCTAATGCCTGATGATCTGAGATTAAGCTGATGTAATAATAATAGAAATAAAGGGCACAACAAATGTAATATACTTAAAACATCCCCCACCCCCCTGGTGCATGGGAAAATTCTCTACCCAAAACCAGTCCCTGGTGCCAAAAATGTTTGTGACTGTTGCTTCAAAGGGATTCCCCAGGAGATGACTGGCTTGGGAGGATAATTAATTGAAAGGATGATTGCCTACTGAGGTTTTAAAATTGACTTAATTTTGCTAAAAGATGCTTCTGCCCTGGTTGTTCTCTCTGAAATTATCTCTTTTCCTGTTATTGGAATCAGCAGATAACCTCACGAAACAGTCCTAAGGCTTCTATTCTACTAGTAGGCCCTGGCCAGTGGAAATTACTGAACTTTCCTCTACCCATGTGGGAGGTACTGACTAAAAGTAAAGCACTGAAGATTATGACCTGTCTTAGCCTTGTTAGTGAAAGGATACAGATCCCCACTTTGTGGTTTCCTGCTATGGCCTGTCCTCAAGCCACTACTAATGGGTAGAGGCTATCTATGGACTAGAGAGAATTAAAGGAGGCTGCTCCCTGTATCAGAGCCCCTCTACTAGGTATTGACATTATGAATCTCATACCGGAATGAATGACACTCAAGTAATATTGGTCAATGGTCCGGAGGCCTAGACTGGTCTAACATGTTCTCTTTGTTAAATGTGTCATAGGATAATTGAGCACAATTTGCCTTCCCCTTTGAGGATCAACAGTACACTTTTCCCAGTTGCCTGTAGGGTACATGAATACCTCTGGGATTTCACAAGGAATTTGCCGTCTGGATCTAGACTCCTGCTCTGCACCAGGCACCTCCCACAGAAACTCAGCTCTGGCATTGTACTGATGTCATCCTTGTCCCGGGACCTGGCTATGACTCTGTGTCACACACTGTCACCACTGTGAGTAAACACTTCACTGAGGGGATGGGCAATTGCCCTCCATAAGCTACAGGGAGCCTCCTAGTCTGTTCAATGTCTGGTCTATAATTGAAACTCAGAAGGGTAAACTAGTCTGCATTTGGTAGAAGAAAAGCTTCTCATGCCCCAACCTCCCATGTTGGTAAAGGAGATCCAACATTTGGTAGTAACATTCAATTCCAGTGCCAACCTCCAATATTTGCTGGTCCCTGTGTATGGAGTCACCCTCAGGACATCCACTTATCTGTGGGGACCCGAGCAACAACAGACACTAGATAAACTAAAGAAGTCTATCGTTTCAGCTCTCCCACTAGTGCTCTGAGAACAGGACTTACAGTTAGAAGTTTCAGCCACCCAAAAATTCATTTCTAGGATCCACTGGCCCACATGTCCATGGGTTTTTGGCATAAGCAACTTGCAGACTAAGTCCAAAAGTACTGGCCAATGGAGAGGCAACTTCCAGAGGTACACTGAGCCCTCACTGAAACTCAAAGCTCTACTGGAGCAGAGCCAGTTATGTTATGGGTTGAGATTCCTATTATGCCCTGGGTGATAGCAGAAGCTTCTCCCATACAAGCTGAGGTCTGTATTCAAATGGTAATGTATCTACTGGATTGAGCTAAACCTGGACTTACTAGAGTGTTGCAACTCCATGAGAAAATAGCCACATTCCCTGCCACTAAGTTAACTTGCCATAACCTCCTGGCCTTCTTTTTTTAATGTTTAATTAATCACATCTGTATAATGCTGAACATTTGATACGTTAAAATTTATTTTTATTCTATTTTTTTTATTGAACTCTAGATAGCATATTCAAAAGCAGAGACCTTACTATGCCAACAAAGGTTCATCTAGTCAAGGCTATGGTTTTTTCAGTGGTCATGTATGGATGTGAGAGTTGGACTGTGAAGAAGGCTGAGCACCGAAGAATTGATGCTTTTGAACTGTGGTGTTGGACAAGACTCTTGAGAGTCCCTTGGACTGCAAGGAGATCCAACCAGTCCATTCTGAAGGAGATCAGCCCTGGGATTTCTTTGGAAGGAATGATGCTAAAGCTGAAACTCCAGTACTTTGGCCACCTCATGCAAAGAGTTGACTCATTGGAAAAGACTCTGATGCTGGGAGGGATTGGGGGCAGGAGGAGAAGGGGATGACAGAGGATGAGATGGCTGGATGGCATCACTGACTCGATGGACCTGAGTCTGAGTGAACTCTGGGAGTTGGTGGTGGACAGGGAGGCCTGGCATGCTGCGATTCATGGGGTTGCAAAGAGTCGGACACGACTGAGTGACTGATCTGATCTGATCTGAGTGATATACAATGTTGCATTAGTTTCAGGTATACAGCAAAGCGATTCAGTTATATATATGTATATACTCAGGTATATGGTAGCTCCTTTCGGCCTCCTCCCCTGACCTTGGACGTGGGGTAGCTCCTCTCCGCCGCTCCTGCACCATCGCTCCCGTGCCGTTGCTGCCGTGGCTAATTGCCAACATCCACTGGATCATCGAAAAAGCAAAAGAGTTTCAGAAAAACATCTATTTCTGCTTTATTGACTATGCCAAAGCCTTTGACTGTGTGGATCACAATAAACTGGAAACTTCTGAAGGAGATGGGGATACCAGACCACCTGACCTGCCTCTTGAGAAACCTCTATGCAGGTCAGGAAGCAACAGAACTGGGCATGGAACAACAGGTTGGTTCCAAATAGGAAAAGGAACATATCAAGGCTGTATAGTGTCACCCTGCTTAATTAACTTATATGCAGAGTACATCATGAGAAATGCTGGGCTGGAGGAAACACAAGCTGGAATCAAGATTGCTGGGAGAAATATCAATAACCTCAGATATGCAGATGACACCACCATTATGGCAGAAAGTGAAGAAGAACTAAAGAGCCTCTTGATGCAAGTGAAAGAGGAGACTGAAAAAGTTGGCTTAAAGCTCAACATTCAGAAAACTAAGATCATGGCATCCAGTCCCATCACTTCATGGCAAATAGATGGGGAAATAGTGGAAATAGTGGCTCACTCTTTTTCTGGGCTCCAAAATCACTGCAGATGGTGACTGTAGCCATGAAATTAAAAGACGCTTACTCCTTGGAAGGAAAGTTATGAGCAACCTAGACAGCATATTAAAAGGCAGAGACATTACTTTGTTCACAAAGGTCCATCTAGTCAAGGCTATGGTTTTCCCAGTAGTCATGCATGGTTGGTAGAGTTGGACTATAAAGAAAGCTGAGCACAGAAGAATTGATGCTTTTGAACTGTGGTGTTGGACATGACACTTGAGAGTCCCTTGGACTGCAAGGAGATCCAACCAGTCCATCCTAAAGCAGATCTGTCCTGGGTGTTCATTGCATGGACTGATGTTGAAGATGAAACTCCAATACTTTGGCCACCTGATGTGAAGAGCTGACTCATTTGAAAAGGCCCTGATGCTGGTAGAGATTGAGGGCAGGAGGAGGAGAGGATGAGATGGTTGGATGGCAACACCGACTCAAAGGACATGGGTTTGGGTAGACTCCGGCAGTTGGTGATGGACAGGGAGGCCTGGTGTGCTGCGGTTCATGGGGTCACAAAGAGTCGGACATGACTGAGTGACTGAACTGAACTGAACTGAACTCAGTTGTATGTATGTTTATATATATCTTACTTTTCAGATTCTTTTTCCTTATTGGTTATTACAAAATATTGAGTATAGTTTACTGTGTTAAATGTTACGTCTTTGTTGGTTATATATGTAATGTATAGTAGTATGTATATTGGAGAAGGCAATGGCACCCCACTCATTGCACCCAGTACTCTTGCCTGGAAAATCCCATAGATGGAGGAACCTGGTAGGCTGTAGTCCATGCGGTCGCTGGGAGTCAGACACGACTGAGTGACTTCACTTTGACTTTTCACTTTCATGCATTGGAGGAGGAAATGGCAACCCACTCCAGTATAGAGTGATTCCAGCCTAGAGAATCCCAGGGGTGGGGTAGCCTGGTGGGCTGCCATCTATGTGGTCGCACAGAGTTGGACACGACTGAAGCGACTTAGCAGCAGCAGCAGCAGTATGTATATGGCAACCCACTCCAGTGTTCTTGCCTGGAGAATCCCAAGCATGGCAGAGCTTGGTGGGCTGCCGTCTATGGGGTCGCACAGAGTCGGACACGACTGAAGCGACTTAGCAGCAGCAGCAGTGTGTATATGTTAATTCTAAACGACTTTTTATTTTAGATTTCACTGTTTTGTATTTCACTTTTGATTCTTTTTTAAATGTATTTTTAGTTGAAGGATAATTGCTTTACAATGTTATGTTGATTGCTACTGTACAACAACGTGAATCAGCATATATTCCCTCCCTCCTACCCCCTCATCCCAGCCCTCTAGGTTGTCACAGAGCACCAGGCTGAGGTGCATGAGCCTAGAACCTGTTATACAGAGTGAAGTAAGTCAGAAAGAAAACAAATTCGTATATTAGCACATATATATGGAATCTAGAAAAATGGTACTGATGAACCTCTGTGAAGGGCAGGAATAAAGACACAGACATAGAGAATGGACTTTTGGACACAGAAATGGAAGGGGAGGGAAGAGTAAGATTGACGTGTGTGTGTGTGTGTGTGTGTGTGTGTGTGTGTGTAAAATAGATTCGCTAGTGGGAAGCTGCTGTATAGCACAGGGAGCTCAGCTCAGTGCTCTCTGCCTTCTATACAAGACTTCCATTAGTTTATCCATACAATACACCAATTTCTTCTAATGTTATTGAGGAGATAACAAAATAGCTTTTACAATCCTTGGGACCGTCACACGGTTTACACAGTCAGACTAAAGTTTGTACATCACTGTAATGCAAAATAACTATGGGCGTTACAAGAAAAGATTGCTTGGGTTTTTTATCTATCCTGTCATCCTCCAGTCCCACATCAAGGACTGTGGAGAGGACTTGGAGGGCAGTGGTTCTTCCAGTGGTCAAAATACTGCCCATGCTTTAGGTTATATTAAATTCGTGCCCCTATGGCATAACTGCGCCATATTTAAGTTCACAGCAAATGATGGGACCATCAACAGAGACAATTCTATTTCTTCTGGTGTGCAATTCCACACGAGATACAGCCCAATTATTGGTTTTCACAGGCATGAGAGCACAGGCAATGCCATGAATAGAGAAGAAACATTCACCCGGTACTTTCATTTTTTCCTGTCTCCCTCGGACAAAACCCAGAGCTTAGCCACCTCCTTCTTGATCCTGATGAGAACCTGATGTGAACCAGTGATTCTGAAACCATCCTTTAGCCTGTGTTCATCATCATCCAGTATAAAGCCAAGCAAAACCACTCTCTGGAGAAAGAGGTGACCTTATCAGCCACCCTGGTACTTTGCTCCTCAAAAGGCACCGTGGAACCCAGGAGGTGGACCTAAACCCCTCCCAGACCAGACCATGTGAACAATACCAGGGACAATCAGGCTCCCTACTGCTGGCTATAGGTGACCTCCAACTTTAAGTCCTATCCTGTTACCATGGTCCTTCTCACCTGAGAAGTTCCTACCCTTGCTAGTGCTGACTCTATGTCTCTTGGCAGTTCACCAGCCCTAGTAATCTCCGCACTACTGTTGACAAGGTCTGTCTGGAAACTATACCACATGCACCTAACAGGGTGTCTTACAACACAGGTCAGATTGGAGGCAATGGGAACCATGCTGTTGGCTATTCACATTGGTCAGTCCTGCTAAATGACCACAGATACCAACACTGAGGCTAGCAACCTTCTCCTGTCTCTTCTACTACAAGCAACACCCATTCTGGGTAAGCTAGACACTTTAGATACCACTTGTGACTCATAGATGGTTCTAAACCCGCAGGGCCAACTCTGACCTCAAATCAGATGAGACTGACTGTGATTAAGTAGTGCCATTAACCACATAGAGCCACTGCCTCTTGAGATTTATGTAAGGAATTGCCCAGAAATAGTATGTACCCAGTATTACAACCAGGATGCTTGTGATGAGTGCAATCATATGAAAAGTGCTGTAATGCAGAGCTATACCAACAAACTCTATGGGATTACAGTTAGATAAAATTATAGCTCTTGCTAATCCCTGACAATAATGACTAATGTAAACCCTGCCAAAATGTATATCTTTACAAATGTTGGTTTCTTTTCTTATCAGTTGTTAATATAACGTCTTTTCCTCTCTTTCCAGTACAAGTCCCATTTATTGAAGCTTGCACTCAAAGAAGTTCGTCTAAGTGACCAAGGACAATTTACCATGAATTTCCTCCCTGGTTGGGAATTTAATTTATTTATTGACTTGATAATATTATTGTTTTTTTTTTTTATTTTTTGCTGTACTAGGTCTTTGTTGCTGCACGGGCTTTTCTTTGTTGTGGAAAGTGGGCCTATAATTCGTTGTAGTGCAGGGCTTCTCATTATGGTGACTCCTCTTATTGTGGAGCTCGGGCTCTAGGGCATGTGGGCTTCATAGTTGTTGCTCATGAGCTCAATAGTTGCAGTTCCTGGGCTCCCGAGCACAGTCTTAATAGTTGTGGTGCACAGACTTAGCTGCTCCACGCTACGTGGGATATTCCTAGACAGGGTTCAAAACCTAAAACATTGCAGGTGGATTCTTTACCACTGATCCAACCAGGGAAGCCCCATGGCCACTTATAATTGATTGTGTATATATGTATGCACCACACATGCACACACACACACACACACACACACACACACACAGCATACTTACTTATTAGGAAGGAATGTAGACCACATAAGTATCCAGGACAAGGCATATCTAAAGAGTCAGGGAGCTTCATCCAGTCTGGAAATTCTTTCTAGCCTAATTGTCTTCCAATATCAACTTCAAAGTTTCCATCACACTCAGTGGGAGTGGGCCTTTCAACAATTCCAATGCTTACTGCCCACAGGAAACAATCATAGCCTTTGAGTGTGACAGCAAAGAAATTCTCCTGAAAAACTGAAAATTTTCAAATCCCATAGAGACATCTAACCACTCTATATGAGAGTTTTTCCATCCAAATGCGATGGTACTTGTTTACAACTATTAAAAATTCATGCAGGCTTACCAATAGCATTCATTAATAAGGACTTGGGAAGTATTGGGAGGGAAATTGCAGCCCAATTTTACTCTTCTGGGGATCAAAAACATAACCCATCCTGTCTTACAGAACAATAATATAACCCAGTAGCAGAGCTAACCTGGGAGAAATCTATTGAGTTAGTCCACATGACCTCCAAGAGGCCCACCTCTGAGGCTATAAAAGTAACATAAACAGCTGCCAAAGTACTTCGCTGTTCATATTAGAAATGCAATGCTACATTTATTTGTTGATATCTAAGTAGATATTATTCATTGTGAAGGACAATATCCAACATTGCAAGGTGTTGTCCTCTGTCCGGTGCCTTAGCTGTGCCTTGAACCAGCCATTCAATCAGTTTATTGGACCAGTTAATCTTGAGGTCTATGGTATATTAGAGGACCAATGGGTCCTTGTGGTCTTGTGGCCATTGCCACACCTTCTTCACCATAAAATGGATCCCTTGAATCAGGCATTTTGTAAATTTCACATAATGATGCCAGCAGAGAAAGCAAGCTAAACTCATATCTGGATAAGGTGTCAATTCTGTTAAGAGCAATTCACACTATCCTCCATGGCAGAAAAGTCTGAAATAATCAACTTGCCACCAAGATGCTAGCTTGTTTTGGTAGGTACTCCATGTTTTTGAGCCCATGTATAGCATCCATCCTTACCATCATGGCTATTCCACTTGTAGGCTCATTGTGCAAACACTGAGGTGGCCAAGGATGGAGGCTGGCTGACATGGACAGGACAAGTCAGAAATCAGGTTATTCAATGTTAGGCATCAAATATGTCTGCCACACCTGGACTCAAAGGTGTCTTTGCTAAATGGAGTCACCAGTCTCATATCCATGACATTGCCAGCAGCAACAGCAGCATGTCTTCCATCTCATACACACATTATACATATCTAACAAGTCAATCTAATTGGCAGAAATGAATTTACCATCAGAACTCTAACTGCAGTTAGGAAGATAGAATGGAGGTTGAGCTAATCAATCCACAATATTTACTATTATTTATTAGAATGGATGTATTTTTACCCCATCAATACAATTAGCTTATTATTTGAATTAATCTTTACAAGATTGTGTAAGGCTATGCTAGTATTCATAAATTAATTGAATCTCTACGCATGTTTGTACAGGTATTATATCTGAACTAAGCATTATGGACTATGAGGGTATGCCTTGAGGTATGCCTTGAGGGTATGCTGCTTCTTGTCTATATAATTTTGGTGGCCTAAGAGTTGTTTTTAAGTCTTATGGCCTAAATTGACCCTGATGACGTAGAATTATTTTCATCCTGGTGGTCCAAGGAGTGGTATAAGTCTTTTTTACAGGCTTATGGTTTAACAGTTCCATTGTTTCAAAAACAGACTTGGTTTCAGTCAGCAACATGTGCCAATAACCACACCTGCACTTCTTATGCAGATGTAGTTTTCAGATTTGCCATAGACTGTTTTTGTTTTTTCTTTCTTGCTCCCATATCTCCCCATTTCTTTAATGTGGATTAACTTGAGGTTGTCAGACTTCTGTGGAAAAACCACATTAAGGTAATCTTTGACCTGAGTATTTTATTTAATACTAAATTAGTCTGATTTTCCCATGATACATTTTAATAATTTGAAACATTTCAATGGGTATTTGTCCTTCCAAAGATCTCTCAATCTTATTTTTTACAGTTTGAGGTTGAAATACAGTTGGATTTTCCAACCATAAACTATTCCCCTTTATTTCTTAAAAAAAATTTTTTATTGGTGTATAGTATGGCAACCCACTCCAGTATTCTTACCTGGAGAATCCCATGGACAGAGGAGCCTGGAAGGGCTACAGCCCATGGAGTCATGAAGAGCAGGGACATGACTGAGTGGTTAACAGGTTCACATTTTATAGTTGATTTACAACATTGTGTTAGTTTCAGGTGCATAACAAAGTGAATCGAAATCATTACAGAGTATTGAGTATAGCTCCCTGTGCTTCCTGGATAGCTCAGTTGGTAAAAAATCTATCTGCAATGCCGGAGACCCTGGTTCTCCAGTGGGAAGATCCACTGGAGAAGGGATAGGCTACCCACTCCAGTATTCTGGCCTGGAGAATTCCTGTATAGTCCTTGGGGTCGCAAAGAGTCGGACACAACTGAGTGACTTTCAGTTCACTCCCAGTGCTATACAGTAGGTCCTTATTAATCTATTTTATATATACATATACACAATACTATATATATATATAGTATTGTGTATATGTCAATCCCAGTCTCCCAATATTCCCCTTTATTTCTGCTTGCAAACCAGCTAATTCTTTCTTGAGCTATTTTTGTCAATTGAATTACTCAAGCTCTTCAGAGAAACAGAACCATTAAGATATACATATATATATATATATATATATTATATGTATATATTATAGATAGACGGTGACAGAGAGAAAGAGAAACACACACACACACAGAGAAATTTCTTGTAGGCTTATGCTATTATGGAAGCCATGAAGTCCCTCCATCTGCTATCTGCAAGCTGGAGGACCAGGAAAGCCAGTGATGTAACTCAGTCTGAAGGACTAAGAATTGAGGGGCTGATGGTGTAATTCCCGGTCTGAATCCCAAAACTTAAGAACCAGGAGTGCTGATATCCAATGACCGGGGAAAAAAATGAGTGTTTTGTCAAAGTAGAGAGAGTGAACTGCCCTTTCTCTGTCTGTCTGTTCTATCCAAGCCTTCAACAAATTGATAGATGCCTACCCACATTGGTGATGGTAGTTTTCTTCACTCAGTCTCCTGATTCAAATGCTAATCTGTTCTGGAGACTCCCTCACAGACACACCCAGAAATAAAGCTTTATCAGCTATCTGAGCATTTCTTATTAGCCTAATCAAGTTGACGCATAAAATTAACCATCACACCAATCAAAGCCAGCAACTATTGATGAACAATGCCATCACTATGACAAAGAGTACTAACATCTTATTTTCTAGATTCTTCCCCATATTTTCCCACTAGCATTGCTTTCCAATCTCTTGGAGTTACAAATTCCTTAATTATATATGCTGAGTCTATTGCAAGTTACAATTTCACCACATTTTTGCCATTGAAAAATCCTACCACAAAACCACTTAGCCAATGTCATATTTCAGAGTTTTGTTGTGGCAGTACTCTACTTCCAGTACCAGTTTTCTGAAGTAATCAGGTTATAGTAAGCTAGGGTTTCCCTGGTGACTCAGTGGTAAAGAATTCACCTGCCAAGCAAAATTTTTATCCCTACGTTGGGAAGATTCCTTGGAGAAAGAAATGGCAATGCACCCCAGTATTCTTGCCTAGAAAGTCCCATGGACAGAGGAGCCTGGCCGGCTACAGCCCATGGGTTTGCAAGGGGTTGGATAGGACTTAGTGACTGAGCATGCACACACATACAAACGTATGTTAACAAATAGTCCTATAATCTCAGTAGCTTAACAGAACAAAAGTATGCTTTTAACTCACACAAATTACTCTATGGATTCAGGTAACTCTCCAGAGTTATCAGGTTTATTTGAATTTGAGAAGCTATAGCATCTGAACACAAAAGAAAGGTGGTAAGAGAGTTGCATATTACCAATTAAGTGTTTTTACCTGGAAACAAAAGATATCACTTCTGTTCACAGCCCCTTGGCCAGAACTCATTAGGTGGCCCTTACCAATTACAAGAACACTAGGAAATATATCCTTGCAATTACGTGGACAGAGGAGCCTGGTGGGCTATGGGGTCACGAAGATTCAGACATGACTAAGTGACTAACACCACACACACACAACATGCATAAAATAGAAGAGAACCAAACATTTTTGAGCTTTCATAATGTATACTTCAGATACTACCAGAAGCAGTATAGCTTATAGGTAAAGAGCACATCTGGAATCACAAACCTTAAATTCAAGCCCTAGCTTCGCTATTTGCCACCTGACAAATGGCTTAAACTCTGAGTCTTCGTGTAGATAATAATACCTATCTAACTGGATGGGCTTCCCTGGTGGCTCAGTCGGTAAAGAATCTGCTTGCAGTGCAGAAGACCTGGGTTCGATCCCTGGGTTGGGAAGATCCCCTGGAGAAGGGCATGGCAACCCATTCCAGTATTCTTGCCTGGAGAATCCCCATGGACAGAGGAGCCTGGAGAGCTGCAGTCCATGGAGTCGCAAAGAGTCAGACACGACTGAGCAACTAAGCACATCTAACTGGATAAGTGTTTATCTTAAATGATATTATGCTTATACAATGCTTGGCACAGTTCCTGGCACACAGGAAGCATTGAATCAATTCTATATGCTGCAGGGTGCACAATGACATGGTGACCCACTAAGCTGTGATTATGACCATTAACATCTGCAGCAGATAATCTCACTGACATCATGGCAGTACCACTTGTAACATACAGATTATGACAGTTCTCTGTCATTTACCAGTTTCTGACAGACTGGGAAATTATTGACACCATTGCAACCTCTGCAACAGACTAAAGACTATGATGATTGGAATGTATTGACAAGAAGAAAATTAATGTGATAGAGGCTATTTCATTTTGCTGAAACATCATAAATTTTGTAGAACAATGGTCATTTACTATAATCAGGAGCTTTTCCAAAATTACAAGCTAAAATAGAAATTTGAAAAGGAAATACAGAGCAAAAGCAAGCAAATAACACTGAAGAGCCTCTCAAAAGAGCTGTTTGTATCATTCTTTTATCTGGCTTCTGCAAATGCTATATTATCATATCTTCTAAGTAATTTTATCCAACCGTTATCTGTCAGCAATTAGAATTTCTTTTAAATTAGAACCAATCCTTTTAATCATTGTATCACAAAATGTTGACCGTGGTTTTCAAAATAATAAAGTATGTTTAGCAATACAGAGCTCAATAAAATACTTATACCTGAAGATAAATATTTAAAGGTACATTTTTGTGGCATTAATGTAAAGTATTTTTAAAACATAATTTTGTTTGATTTTATCATTTTAATGTTTTGAATTTCGTGTAGGTTTTAAACATACATAAAATTTTAGAAGAGAAATAAACATGTAATTTATCATTAATAGATAAATATTTATAATCAATATTTTACCAGAAAGGGTGCATTGTTTAAAGAGTATGGAAATCACTCTTCTAATTCCAAGTTTCTAAAGTGTGTTCCTCAAAATGCCTCTGTGAAATACCAAATGATCTACGGGTGATTTCAAAGAAAAAATCATGTTTATTGCATCCATTTCACAAAGACTATATACAATGATGGAGAAAGAAATGGCACCCCACTCCAATATTCTTGCCTGGAGAGAGGAGCCTTGTGGACTACAGTCCATGGGGTCTCAAAGAGTTGGACACGATCAAGTCCATGGGGTCTCAAAGAGTTGGACACGATCAAAGCGACTTAGCATATGCAATAATAAATAAAACTTCATAACTCATAGTATTGGAATGATGTTTGGCCCTTTTGGTGGAAGAAATGTATACTACAAATAGAAATTTTTCTGTGAAATGACTCTAAATTAAACATATGTTTGATGCTCATGTCACTGAATATTCAGGTTTATGCAATATATTAATTTTTCTGGGGCTTCCCTGGTGATCCAGTGGTTAGCAATTCGCCTTGCAATGCAGGGGATACTGGTTTGCTCTCTGATCCGGGAAAATTCCACATGCCTTGGGGCAACTAACCCCATGCACCACAACTACTGAGCCTGCACTCTAGAGCATACAAGCCACAACTACTGAGCCTGCACTCTAGAGCATACAAGCCACAACTACTGAGCCCAAGCACCACAGCTACTGAAGCCTGTGCACCCTAGAGCCCATGCTCTGCAACAAGACAAGCCACCACAATGAGGAGTCCGTACACCACAGCTAGACAGTAGGCCCTGCTTGCCACAATGAGAGAAAGCCCAAGCACAGCAATGAAGACCCAGCACAGCCAAAAAATAAAAATATATTTTTACTTTAAGGTGATAAGTTAATTATAAGTTTTAAGCTTATATTAATAATAAATGATAATAAAATATATTTTAAACTATATATCCATATTAAATTAAAAGTTTTCAAATTTGTATATTTCTTCAATCTGTGATCAAATTTCCTTCCAGAATTATAAAATTAGCCTGTGTTTACTGAAAACAAGTAAATAATATGTTGATCTTATAAAAATATATATAATTTCACCCCTTTTCCTTCTTCACCTGCAAACTCCAGATAACCTTCTATGTATTATTCCACACTTTTCTCATATTCAGTGTGTGTGTATGTATTTAGCTCAATATATCATGAATATTTCTTCTTCATTAACATAGATATAATTCTCTGTAGTACAGAAAAGAGAAGAGATATCTTCTAGCCTTGTCATGTTGTTGAGAGCTTTGATTAGTCTTATAGGATGGGAGGAGAAAATGCATAAAAGATACATGAGCAGTCTGGCCATATTCCAGTGAAGTTCAGTATCCTTGAGACTGGCACTTTCCCTGCAGTTCAGTTATTAATAATATGATCATCTTCCTCCTGTTCCTCTGGCCTAAATAATATCCAACAACTTGGAGGTGAGACAAAATGACAGCCAATGAATAACAAATTATGATGCTTCAAAATTGGGTGGGGGCAATTTTATAAGTAATGTTAATGGGCATTTTCTTGACTACTAAAGGAGTTAGGATACTTTTCCTATCATTATTTATTTCTTTTTTTGTTTCTTTTTATAATATTTCTTTATTCATTTATTTATTTTTGGCTATGCTGGGCATTCATTGGTGCATGGGGGCGCTGAGTGAGGAATACTCTCTAGTTGCAGTGCACAGGCTTCTCATTGTAGTGGTTTCTCTTGTCATGGAGCATGGGTTCTAAAGCACGGACTCAGTAGTTATGGCACATGGACTTAGTTGCTCCACAGCATGTGGGATCTTCCTGAATCAGGGATTGAACCTGTGTCTCCTGCATTGGCAGGCAGATTCTTTACCACTGAGACACCAGAGAAGTCCTGATTATTTATTTCTCTTTTTTTTCTTCTTCTTTTTTTCGGTCATGCCATGCAGCACGTGGGATCTTTAGTTCCCCAAGTAGAGATTGAATCTGTGCCCTTTGCAGTAGAAGTCCTGGAGTCTTAACCACTGGACTGCCAGGGAATTCCCTCCATTCCATTTTTAAAAAGAGGAACCAGGTTTGGAGAGTTTAGGTAACTTGGTCAAGATAAACAAATAGTAAGCAGGAGAATGAGAATTTAAATTTGTGTTAGTCAAATTAAAAGCTAGCTTTGGCTCAAGTGGTAAAGAATCCGCCTGCAATTCAGGAGACCCAGGTTCCATCCCTGGGTCAGGAAGATCCCCTGGAGAATGGAATGGCAACCCACTCCAATATTCTTGCCTGGAGAATTCCACGGACAGAGGAACCTGGCAGACTACAGTCCAGGGTATCACAAAGAGTCAGACACAAGTCAGACACGATTGAGCGACTAACACACTTCAATTTCTAGTTAGTTAAACTGGATGCAAACTATCAGTTCAGTTCAGTTCAGTCGCTCAGTCGTGTCCGACTCTTTGCGACCCCATGAATCACAACATGCCAGGCCTCCCTGTCCATCACCAACTCCCAGAGTTCACCCAAACCCACGTCCATCGAGTCCGTGATGCCATCCAGCCATCTCATCCTCTGTCGTCCCCTTTTCCTCCTGCCCCCAATCCCTCCCAGCATCAGAGTCTTTTCCAATGAATCAACTCTTCGCATGAGGTGGCCAAAGTACTGGAGTTTCAGCTTTAGCATCATTCTATGCAAACTATTGATAGAGAATATATATATATATATATATATATATATATATATATATATTCTCTATATATATTCTCTCTCTATATATATATGTATGTATATTTTGCTGATGCTTGTCTTCTGAGATGTGGTAGGGATGAAAGTGAAAGATCCCCAACCAAAGAGAAAGACAAGTTGCAATTTCTCATAATTCTCCAGAATATAGGCAACTTTGGAAAAGGATAAGGGTACATGAAATAATTTCAACAGCCTAGGGTACCACTTGATGCAAAGAACTGACTTATTAGAAAACCCTGATGCTGGGAAAGATTGAAGGCAGGAGGAGAAGGGGATGACAGAGGATGAGATGGCTGGATGGCATCACCGATTTGCTGGACATGAGTTTGAGCAAACTCCAGGATCTGGGGATGACAGGAAAGCCTGGCGTGCTGCAGTCCATGGGGTCACAAAGAGTTGGACATGACTGAGTGACTGAACTGAGGGGTACCACCAAAGAAACTGGGGCTTCCGGAAAACTGTGTCTAGTTAGAAAAGGAATAGCACGACCTTAACCATGTGTAACCAGATGTTACAACAGCACCAGCACAGATTAGTGGTAAGAATTTTATCCAAGCTGTTTAAGAGAGAATACCATTAAGGCTTCTATCTTATGAAGCCAGCCAAGTCCTGTTTTTATGAAAATTAGCAAAACATTCAAGGTCCAGGCTATCCAAGCACATTGAAGACCTCCAGATATCCAGGATTTGAACAACTTAACTACATTAAAAATAACTAGACAGGGCTTCCCTGATGGTCTAAAGGTTAAGAATCTGCCTGCCAACACTACAGGGGACATGGGTTTGATCCCTGATCCTGGAGCATCCCACATGCCACAGAGAAACTAAGCCCATGCATCACAGCTACTGAACCAACATGCCCTAGAACCTGTGCCCTGCAACAAGAGAAGCTATTGCAATAAGGAGCCTGCCCACTGCAACTAGAGGGTAGCCCGCTCTTGCCGCAACTAGAGAAAGCCCGCGGGCAGCAACGAAGACCCAGCACAGCCAAAAATAAATAAATTAATTAAGTTTTTAAAAATGACCAGACATTCAAAGGCTGATTTGCTAAGGCACAGTAATCTGCCTTATAAATCATATAGCTAGAAACCAACTGTATACTTTAATTTCAAAAGTAATAGCAGCATCGAAACTCAGAATGCTATCTCATACTCAAATTGCATCAGCCAGCATTATGCCTAAGTCTTAAACATTTCATATATGTTAGGGAACAACCTAGTGATTAAAAGCGGAAAAAAATCTCATTGTAATACCACATTTGTTTAATGTGGCCCTTACCAAAGATCAGGGCTCATTTCTAAGTCATTAATTTTCAAACCAGTATTTTTTAGAGACTGGGAAATAAAAGAGCGACTCAACAAGACAGTAAGATTATTTTACTCTTAAATTTAAAAGCCTAGATATAAGCAAATGAGGGCTGGTATGCTGGTATCATGAGGTTATCAGGATATTCCACTAGGTGATTATACCACAACTTATTTATTCATTCTTCTATTATAAATATTTGGGCTGTTTCCAGTTAGGAGTTATTATTAATAATGCTACTGAACATTCTTTTTCACATCTTCTAATGCAGCTATACCACCTGATCTGCCTCTTGAGAAATTTGTATGCAGGTCAGGAAGCAACAGTTAGAACTGGACATGGAACAACAGACTGGTTCCAAATAGGAAAAGGAGTTCGTCAAGGCTGTATATTGTCACCCTGTTTATTTAACTTATATGCAGAGTACATCATGAGAAATGCTGGACTGGAAGAAACACAAGCTGGAATCAAGATTGCCGGGAGAAATATCAATAACCTCAGATATGCAGATGACACCACCCTTATGGCAGAAAGAGAAGAGGAACTAAAAAGCCTCTTGATGAAAGTGAAAGAGGAGAGTGAAAAAGTTGGCTTAAAGCTCAACATTCAGAAAATGAAGATAATGGCATCCAGTCCCATCACTTCATGGGAAATAGATGGGGAAACAGTGGAAACAGTGTCAGACTTTATTTTTCTGGGCTCCAAAATCACTGCAGATGGTGACTGCAGCCATGAAATTAAAAGATGCTTACTCCTTGGAAGGAAAGTTATGACCAACCTAGATAGCATATTCAAAAGCAGAGACATTACTTTGTCAACAAAGGTTCATCTAGTCAAGGCTATGGTTTTTCCTGTGGTCCTGTATGGATGTGAGAGTTGGACTGTGAAGAAGGCTGAGCGCCGAAGAATTGATGCTTTTGAACTGTGGTGTTGGAGAAGACTCTTGAGAGTCCCTTGGACTGCAAGGAGATCCAACCAGTCCATTCTGAAGGAGATCAGCCCTGGGATTTCTTTGGAAGGAATGACGCTAAAGCTGAAACTCCAGTACTTTGGCCACCTCATGCGAAGAGTTGACTCATTGGAAAAGACTCTGATGCTGGGAGGGATTGGGGGCAGGAGGAGAAGGGGATGACAGAGGATGAGATGGCTGGATGGCATCACTGACTCGATGGATTTGAGTCTGAGTGAACTCCGGGAGTTGGTGATGGACAGGGAGGCCTGGCGTGCTGCGATTCATGGGGTCGCAAAGAGTCGGACACGACTGAGCACCTGATCTGATCTGATCTGATCTGGGTAGTGGTTCTTACCTGGGATGTGTTGATCGTCCCAGGGATTGGGGAGTACAACTGGTATTTAGAAGGTGAGGGCCAGATGTTAAACATCCTATAATGTCTGGTACTACCCAGTACAAATAAAGATCATCTCTCCACAAAATATTAATACCATCTTTTCCTTTGACAAACACTACTACTCTTGGGTATATACAAAGGAGTATTTATGGATCATATGGTATATATATGATAAACTTTACAACTAGTGAAAAAATTTACACTGGTTTATTGTTTGACATTCTTTACAACACTTGGCATTCCTAGGCTTTGTTATTTTTTTCCAGTTAAGTGGGTAAATAATGATTCCTTCTTTAGTTGCTTTTGTCTTCTTGCAGTTCTTTTTTTAAAAATTATTTATTTGTTTATTATTTTTGCCTGTACTGGGTCTTTGTTGCTGCATGGGCTTTTTTTCTCCAGTTGCAGTGAGCTGGGGCTACTCTAGTTGCAGCACACAGGCATCTCATTGCTGTGGTTTCTCTTGTTGCAGAGCATGAACTCTAGATGCACAGGCTTCAGTAGTTGTGGCACATGGCTCAGTAGTTGCAGCTCCCAGGCTCTAGAGCACAGGCTCAGTAGTTGTGGTGCATGGGCTTAGCTGCCCTGTGGCATGTGATATCCTCCTGGACTAGGGATGAAACCCGTGTCCCCTGCATTGGCAGGTGGATTCTTTACCACTGAGCCACCAGGGAAGCCCCTGAAGTTCTTGAGGAAGAATCCCTAAATGCTGCTGCTGAAGCTATCCTTACCACAAATAAACTGGAGCACATTTTCTATGAGTCCCAGGATCAGTAGAACATCACTCAAGAGAAGCTATCAGAGAGGATAATGATGCCTTATATGAAGAGGTTCAATATTCTAAGATGAAATGGCAAAGATGAGTAAAATGAATAAGAAGGAGGAGAAGGAAAAGCAGATTCTACAGAGGACACATTCAAGAAAATTAAGATACAACCCACATTATCAACGAAAATGTTTGTTAATCATATATCTGATAAAGGACTTGTATCTAGAAGATAACAAAATAACAGCCGTTGCTGCTCAGTTGCATCTGACTCTTTGCGACCCTTTGGACTGTAGCCTGCCATGCTCCTCTGTACATGGGAATTCCCAGGCAAGAATAGTGGAGTGGGTTGCCATTTCCTTCTTCAGAGGATCTTCCTGGCCCCAGGATTGAACCTGTGTCTCCTGTATCTCTTGCATTGCAGGTGGATTCTTTACCACTGAGCCATCAAGGAAGCCCCATAAAGACCTCTTTGAGGTCTCAATAATCAAGAAACAACTCCATTTAAAAATAGGTGTGCGAGCTAAGTCACTTAAGTCATGTCTGACTCTTTTGTGACCCTCTGGACTCCCACCAGACTCCTCTGTCCATGGGATTCTACAGGCAAGAATACTGGAGTGGAGCCTTCTCTCTCAACCACCTGGCTCTAGGAGCATCCTGGGCTATATGGCACCTAATGGATGCTCACCGTAGGAAAAAAAAAAAAAAGAATACTGGAGTGGGTTGCCATGCCTTGTTAGGTCACCTGCATTGGCATGCAGATTCTTTACCTCTAGTGCCACCAGGGAAGCCCTAAAAATAGGCAAAGGAGGGCTTCCTAGGTGGCTAAGTGGTAAAGAATCCACCTACCAAACAAGAGATGGGGGTTTGATCCATGGATTGGGAAGATCTCCTGCAGAAGGAAATGATAAAAATAAACAAAGGGAAAATTAAGTAAATAACAAATAAAAACAGGCAAAAGATCTGAATTGACATTCTTCCAAAGAAAATATAAAAGTGGCCAAATAAGCACAATGAAAAGAAGCTAAAAATCATTAGTCATTGCAAAAATATAAATCCAACCACAATGAGATATCCACTTCTATTAGGATAAGATAGCCACATCTATTTTTTTTCCTTTTATTTTTTTTTGTTTTTTTTTAAATTTTATTTTATTTTTTAACTTTACAATATTGTATTGGTTTTGCCATATGGGAGAGGGAGAGGGTGGGATGATTTGGGAGAATGGCATTGAAACATGTATAATATGATATAAGATAGCCACATCTATTAAGATAAACAAAGACAGAAAATAGCAAATGTCGCCAAAGTTCCAGAAAAATCCCCTTCTCCTCCTGCCCCCAATCCCTCCCAGCATCAGAGTCTTTTCCAATGAGTCAACTCTTCGCATGAGGTGGCCAAAGTACTGGAGTTTCAGCTTCAGCATCATTCCCTGCAAAGAAATCCCAGGGCTGATCTCCTTCAAATGGACTGATTGGATCTCCTTGCAGTCCAAGGGACTCTCAAGAGTTTTCTCCAACACCACAGTGCGTTACTGCCTAATAATAGTTCCTGGGATACAGAAGCCCGCCTGGCGAGGGGCAGGGCCAGAGAGCCGAAGCACACACGCGAAGCACACACGCGTAAAGTCTTTGTAGCTTCGCGACGGGGCGGAGCCTTACCTGCCCCCTGGGGCCGAGTAACATTTAAGGCTCGAGCGCGCAGTTTCTTATTCTTTTAGCTTCGGACCCGGCAAGCTGGCTTTTGAAAGTGAAGAGGGTACGCAGTCACCTAGCAATGTCTGGTGAGTCGGGTCAGCCTCAGGCTGACCCATCCCAGGCTGGGGTCGATATGCCGCACCCTGAGAGAAATGGGGCTGCGGTCCCAAGAAGTGTGGTCCGACGGGTCGGTGCCTTAGGGCGCCGGTCCTGGATCCAAAAGGTTTTTGAGCAAGTAATAGATTCACCTCGCCGGTGGGTCACCCCATTGGAGGTGGTTCCTGTTGCAGTTTTGGCCGTCCAGAGATACCTGTTAGAGGATGAGCCACGCAACGTGAAACCTAAACCTCCGCTTTACTGCTTTGATGTGACAATCTCAGACGGGGTGTACCAAGAGAAGTGCTACCTGGACCCCAGCCTGAATTCTCTCGTATATAAAAATATCCTCAAAGTTGGCATAGAAGTGAGAATTTTCAGAGTCTCGTGCATTTACAACGAGAAAAGAATAGGCCAGGGAATCTTGTGCATAGATAACGTTCTCTGTGGGGAGTTGCTGGAGTCTGTTTCTCTAGAAACTCCCTTCAGAAATAGTGCGCACCGAGAGGTCCCCGAGAGACCTTTAAGAGGCGAAAAAAGTCATTACCTGCCCCTGTGGAATAACGAAGATCCGTATGGAGATATCTGGCTAAACAATAAGCAACCAAAGGAGCACGAATTTAACCGTAAGTAATTGGAGGGAATGCCGGGGGGGTTAAAAAATAGTTTTCAGGAATTCACTTTAATGGAAAAGGAAACGAAGGTGTTTGGGTCTTGTTAATTATAAGCCGGGAGTGGTAAGAGACAAGCTTTGCAGGGTGACGGAGACGGTCGCTTAATGAAATTTGCACAGCTTGTGTCTTGGGTTGATTGTGAAAAGGGGCCATTTCGGCAAGTGGCTTGCATGTGGTTTAAATTTAATCTGACGAACGTAGTCTCATTGCAGTCATTGTTCCTCATGTGTTGGTTATACATTTGACGGAGTGAAATTCATTTTAGTTCTATTCCCATTCCAGTCATGGAACTAGTACTTTCTGTGTTGTTGGAAAGATTTGAATTCGGCATAAAAGTTGTAAAAATTTGGGGTTTGCCTTTTTAAACTTTGATTCAAAAAAGGATGTTCCAAAAACAGTCTTAAGCACTGTCTATATGAAGTAGCTTAATTTTTCAACAACTGAATATTTTCACTACTCTCGTTTTAAAGATGAGGAAAATCAATGTGGCAGATATTTGCACCAAATTTAGTGAACTACCAAAATAAACTTCATGTTTTACTTAAAGTATTTTGAATATCTCAGATTGTCCAGATCTGAGGGGAGAGAAAAATTCAATAACCTGAATGATACATTATTGGCTCTAAAAGTCATTTCTCTTACTTATTCTATTATCACATAATTAATCCTAAAACAGGTGTTGATAATGCTTTCAGAGAACACTCACACATACACCTTGATTGTTGATTCTTGCACTTTCAGCAGATTTTCAGAACAATACAAAAGGCTTCCATTGTGTTCTCATAGTTGGTGTATATCTTTATTGTGTCTAGTTTTGTAAAAACACACATGGGTGCTATTTCTTCTCAATTCCAATAATTATACAACTACTGAGCACCACTGCCAATATGCATTTTTTATGAATTAGATAGAAAGACCCAGAATGTGATTATGTCATACTGTTATGTATAAATTCCACTGAGTGTACAGTTTAGGGTCGGGAAGATCCCCTGGGGAAAGGATAAGCTACCCACTCCAGTATTCTTGGGCTTTCCTGGTGGCTCAGATGGTAAAGAATCTGCCTGCAATGCAGAAGACCTGGGTTCAATCTCTGGGTTGGGAAGATCCCCTGGAGAAGGTAATGGCTAACCACTCCAGTATTCTTGCCTGGAAAATTCTATGGACAGAGAAGCCGGGTGGGCTACAGTTCATGAGGTCACAAAGAGTCAGACATGACTGAGTGACTTTCACACTTCACTTCACATACAGTTTAGGGGGTGCTGATGGAACATATTTGAAAGATTTAAAAGCAGTTCTTCATGGATAGAGATAGTTGATATTTAATGACTCCTGCAGTAAATCCAGTAAAAACCCACCATTTCATTTATTCATTCAACAATTACTATTGAGCACCTACTATATGCTAGAATATATATATATATATATATATATATATATATATATATATTCCCTGTAGTGGAGAGTCAGTGGGAATTACATGTTTCACTTATTTAAAATACTTGGGTGTCTTTTACATATAACAGAAAGAAGTATAGGAAACAATAAAGAAAAATAAATTTCTACTCTCAAAAGGCTTATAGTCTAGCTAAATTAGTGGCTCCTAACAAGGAGTAATTTTGACTCCCAGGGAACATTTGTCAATGTCTAGAGATATTTTTGGTTGTTACAACTGGGAGGGCATCTAGTTGATAAAGGCCAGGAATGTTTCTAAACATCCTCCAGTGCACAAGACATTCTCACAACAAACAATTTTCCAGTCCCAAATGTCAAGACTCTTCAGGCTGAGAAACCCTGAGTTAGGGAGATGAGCTACATACATTAGAAGTTTTGTTTTTAGTGGGATGAATCGAGAGAGTGGCATTAACATATATACACTACTATGTGCAAAATACATAGCTAGTGTGAAGCTTCTGTAAAGCACAGGGAGCTCATCTCAATGCTCTGTGATGACCTAGAGGGTAGGATGGGTTAGGGGGTTGGAGGGAGGCTCACGAGGGAGGAGATATATGTATACTCATAGCTGATGCACATTGTTGTAAAGCAGAAACTAACACAACATTGTAAAGCAATGATACTCCAATTAAAAAAATTGAAAACTGCAAAGCAAAACAAGATGGAATCTAGAAAGATGGTACCGATGATCTGATGTGCGAGGCAGCAAAGGAGACACAGATGTAAAGAACAGGCTTTTGGACTCAGTGGGATAAGGAAAGGGTGGGATGATTTGAAAGAATAGCATTGAAACATATACGTTACCATATGTAAGATAGCCAGTGGGAGTTTGATGTATGACACAGGACACCCAAAGCCAGTGCCCTATGACAACCTGGAAGAATGGGATGGGAAGGGAGATGGGAAGTGGTTCAGGATGGAGGGAACACACGTATGCCTATGGCCGATTCATGTTGATATATGACAAAAACCATCACAATATTGAAATTAGCCTCCAATCAAAATAAATAAAATTTTTAAAAAGATATCAAAAATGTTTCTCTATCACAGAATCTATTTTTGCTGTTCCCTCCAATTTCAGTGTCTCTTCCCAAGAAGTCCACACACTCACTCCCTCACTTCTTGCAGGTCTCTGCTCTGTTCAATTTCTGAATAGAAAACCCTCCCTTAATCATATTGTATTAATACACATTAACTCCTGCTCCCTCTCCTCACTTTCCCCTTAATATGTTTTTTGGTCTCCAAGGCAAGGCTGCACCTGGTCTAGAGCAGACACTCAATAAATACATGTAGAAGTAGTGAATTGGTTAAATATTAATAATGGTAGGGTTCTTCAGCCCAAGCAGTGAGAAGCTTGAGTAAAGGAGCCTGACTACTGTTATCTGCAATGGTCTAGAACAGTGCCTGCCTTTTGGTAGGGACTTCATAAATAGTGAATTAAGAATGATGAAATAGAGAGCCAAGGGAGATTAATATAATCAAGGCATGCTTATTTCTATCTTTGAAAATATTCTTGGACAATCACTACATTCTGTGTATACTGGTGCATCTGGAGATATATAAATATATATAAATTCTCACTATTCTTCTCAGAATTTTCACATTACATTCATTCCCTATACATTCCTTGTAGTTTAGAAATGCAGCTTCTGAAATTCTATATCCTGCCTGTATTTTAAGCCAGATATTGTATAAAATATATTTTAAAAATTGTAAACTAAAGGGAGCCCTTCACAAGCCAGTTCTATAGTTTTCTGTCTTCATTTGCATTTAATCATAAATTCACCCAACCTGCACTCAGTGAGCCACTACAATTATGTGAACGCTAATAGCAAGAGCAGCTAATGTTTATGGAGGATTTTCTGCACCAGGAACTGTCCTAAAGGCTGTGCATACTTTATCCAGTTTTGTTCATACTACCAAAAGCCCAGGGTTCCCAGGTGGCACTAGTGGCAAAGAACCTGCCTGCCAATGCAGGAGACGTAAGAGACACGTGTTCAGTCCCTGGGTGAGGAAGATCCCCTGGAGGCGGGTACGGCATCCACTCCAGTACTCTTGCCTGAGAAGCCCATGGACAGAGGAGTCTGGCGAGCTACAGCCCACAGGCTGGCAAAGAGTAGGACACGATTAAGTGACTTAACACACATGCATGCAATATACGTGAACGTGATAACATGGATCGCCTGTGTACGTGCGTGCTAAGTCGCTTCAGTCCTGTCCGACTCTTTGTGACCCTTTACGCAAGAATCGGAGAAGGCAATGGCACCCCACTCCAGTACTCTTGCCTGGAAAATCCCATGGACGGAGGAGCTTGGTGGGCTGCAGTCCATGGGGTCGCTAAGAGTCGGACACGACTGAGCGACTTCACTTTCACTTTTCACGTTCATGCATTGGAGAAGGAAATGGCAACCCACTCCAGTGTTCTTGCCTTTAGAATCCCAGGGACAGGGAAGCCTGGTGGGCTGCCGTCTCTGGGGTCGCACAAAGTTGGACACGACTGAAGCGACTTAGCAGCAGTAGCAGCAGGCAAGAATACTGAAGTGGGTTACCATGCCCTCCTCCAGGGGATCTTCCCGAGCCAGGGGTCGAACACGCGTCTCTTGCATTGGCAGGGGGGTTCTTTACCACTAGTGCCACCTGGGAAGCCCCCATTTACTTTCTGTCACTGGCCCAAGGGGACTTCCCTGGTGGCTCAGATGGTAAAGATTCTGCCAAAGGCCCCGCCCCACCCCACCCCCAACTCTGAGCTTTGACTACTTGCTTCTGGCTTCCAGCCAGTTCTCGTCACCGTAGCCTCTCGGTACCCTCCCTACTAGAAGTGTCACGGGGGCTCCTCCCCTCCCTCTGGTTACTTTGCTTTGGAAACCCTGGCGACCAGAGCTTTTCCCGCTTCTCCAATCCGGGCATTCCAGCCGGCTCTAAGTTAGAGAACCCGCCGCGCAACCACGTGTGTTCCGTTCAGTTCAGTCGCTCAGTCGTGTCCGACTCTTTGTGACCCCATGAATCACAGCACGCCAGGCCTCCCTGTCCATCACCAACTCCCAGAGTTCACTCAGACACACGTCCATCGAGTCAGTGATGCCATCCAGCCATCTCATCCTCTGTCATCCCCTTCTCCTCCTGCCCCCAATCCCTCCCAGCATCAGAGTCTTTTCCAATGAGTCAACTCTTCGCATGAGGTGGCCAAAGTACTGGAGTTTCAGCTTCAGCATCATTCCCTGCAAAGAAATCCCAGGGCTGATCTTCAGAATGGACTGGTTGGATCTCCTTGCAGTCCAAGGGACTCTCAAGAGTCTTCTCCAACACCACAGTGCGTTACTGCCTAATAATAGTTTCTGGGATACAGAAGCCCGCCTGGCGAGGGGCAGGGCCAGAGAGCCGAAGCACACACGCGTAAAGTCTTTGTAGCTTCGCGACGGGGCGGAGCCTTACCTGCCCCCTGGGGCCGAGTAACATTTAAGGCTCGAGCGCGCAGTTTCTTATTCTTTTAGCTTCGGACCCGGCAAGCTGGCTTTTGAAAGTGAAGAGGGTACGCAGTCACCTAGCAATGTCTGGTGAGTCGGGTCAGCCTCAGGCTGACCCATCCCAGGCTGGGGTCGATATGCCGCACCCTGAGAGAAATGGGGCTGCGGTCCCAAGAGGTGTGGTCCGACGGGTCGGTGCCTTAGGGCGCCGGTCCTGGATCCAAAAGGTTTTTGAGCAAGTAATAGATTCACCTCGCCGGTGGGTCACCCCATTGGAGGTGGTTCCTGTTGCAGTTTTGGCCGTCCAGAGATACCTGTTAGAGGATGAGCCACGCAACGTGAAACCTAAACCTCCGCTTTACTGCTTTGATGTGACAATCTCAGACGGGGTGTACCAAGAGAAGTGCTACCTGGACCCCAGCCTGAATTCTCTCGTATATAAAAATATCCTCAAAGTTGGCATAGAAGTGAGAATTTTCAGAGTCTCGTGCATTTACAACGAGAAAAGAATAGGCCAGGGAATCTTGTGCATAGATAACGTTCTCTGTGGGGAGTTGCTGGAGTCTGTTTCTCTAGAAACTCCCTTCAGAAATAGTGCGCACCGAGAGGTCCCCGAGAGACCTTTAAGAGGCGAAAAAAGTCATTACCTGCCCCTGTGGAATAACGAAGATCCGTATGGAGATATCTGGCTAAACAATAAGCAACCAAAGGAGCACGAATTTAACCGTAAGTAATTGGAGGGAATGCCGGGGGGGTTAAAAAATAGTTTTCAGGAATTCACTTTAATGGAAAAGGAAACGAAGGTGTTTGGGTCTTGTTAATTATAAGCCGGGAGTGGTAAGAGACAAGCTTTGCAGGGTGACGGAGACGGTCGCTTAATGAAATTTGCACAGCTTGTGTCTTGGGTTGATTGTGAAAAGGGGCCATTTCGGCAAGTGGCTTGCATGTGGTTTAAATTTAATCTGACGAACGTAGTCTCATTGCAGTCATTGTTCCTCATGTGTTGGTTATACATTTGACGGAGTGAAATTCATTTTAGTTCTATTCCCATTCCAGTCATGGAAGTAGTACTTTCTGTGTTGTTGGAAAGATTTGAATTCGGCATAAAAGTTGTAAAAATTTGGGGTTTGCCTTTTTAAACTTTGATTCAAAAAAGGATGTTCGGTGATTTATTCCTTATTTTACATTTAATGAAATGCCATTTGTATACCGTTAACTGTAGCAGTTACCTAAATACTGTTTTTGGAATGTGTGATTTTTGTGGAAAAGCTTGAAGTTCTCATTTTTGTGTTTATTACTTACCACGAACAAAACTAATCTAAGTTCAGTTTCATAAGAAGGAAGTTAACCTGATAATGCTGGCTCCTTAGTCATCAGCCACTGCTCTAAAATATATTTTTATTTATAAGAGATGGAAATGAGCAGAATTATAGGTATGTAGGTATATGGAATGGAGAAGGCAATGGCAACCCACTCCAGTACTCTTGCCTGGAAAATCCCATGGACGGAGGAGCCTGGTAGGCTGCAGTCCATGGGGTCGCTAGGAGTCGGACACGACTGAGCGACTTCACTTTCACTTTTCACTTTCATGAATTGGACAAGATAATGGCAACCCACTCCAGGGTTCTTGCCTGGAGAATCCCAGGGACGGGGGAGCCTGGTGGGCTGCCGTCTATGGGTCGCACAGAGTCGGGCACGACTGAAGCCACTTAGCAGCAGCAACATATTTAGTAGAGTGCCCATTTCCCCATTTTATACTATTGTTTTTAATTATATCTTTAATTAATTTATAGTATTTCTTTGCTAAAGGCAGTAAATTTTTACCTGCTGTATATTTCAGGTTATTTTCTCCCACTGTGTCTCTGTTCTCTTAGATTTGTTGTGTGCTTTTGTGCTTTTTAAACTTTTCTATTCGGTATACTGTGTACACAGTAAAAGAGAAAAATCTTAAAAATACAACTATATATATATTTATGTAACCATCCCCCTAGATCAAGATATGGAGCATTTCAGGAACCCCCAAAATTTTCCTCTTCTGGTTCAGTACCCTATTCCAAAAGTAAACTATAATACGTCAGAGACAGCTTTTTAAAATGTAAGTTAGGAGAATTCCCTGGTAGTCTAGTTGTTAGGACTCCACTTCCACTGTCCAGGTCCAGGGTTCCATCCCTGGTCAGGGACCTAAGATCCTGCAAGCAGAGGGTGCAGGCAAAAAGTAAAATGGAAGTTGGACTGTGCCACTTTCCTGCCTAAACCCCTCCCCAGGGCTCCCCATTGCACTTAGACAAACATCTAGACCACCTACCGGGATCCACGTGGCCCTATGGTGTATGCAAACTCTTTCTGTAAAGAGATGGTAAATCTTTTTGTCTTTTTGAGACTTATGATTTCTGCTGCAGCTATTGAACTTTGCTGTTGTTTATGGAAAGTGGCATAGAAAATATGTAAATGTATGGGTTATTTTATTAACAAATCCTGGCTGCTGCTGCTAAGTCGCTTCAGTCGTGTCCAACTCTGTGCCACTCCATAGATGGCAACCCACCAGGGTCCCCCGTCCCTGGGATTCTCCAGGCAAGAACACTGGAGTGGGTTGCCATTTCCCTCTCCAATGCATGAAAGTGAAAAGTGAAAGTGAAGTCGCTCAGTCGTGCCCGACTCTTAGCGACCCCGTGGACTGCTGGCAGCAGGCTGTATTTGTCCTGAGGACCACAGTTTGCGGAGCCCTGCTGTACACAACTGCAGCCTTCTTACTTCTCTTCTGCACCATGTTGTTTCAGCATACGGGCCGCCATTTTTCCACCCCACCCACCAGCCGCCTTTTTTTTTTTTTTTTTTCCGGCCGCCATTTTTCCACCCCGCCCACCAGCCGCCTTTTTTTTTTTTTTTTCCCGGCCGCCATTTTTCCACCCCGCCCACCAGCCGCCTTTTTTTTTTTTTTTTTTTTTCCCGGCCGCCATTTTTTCCACCCCGCCCACCAGCCGCCTTTTTTTTTTTTTTTCCGGCCGCCATTTTTCCACCCCGCCCACCAGCCGCCTTTTTTTTTTTTCCGGCCGCCATTTTTCCACCCCGCCCACCAGCCGCCTTTTTTTTTTTTCCGGCCGCCATTTTTCCACCCCGCCCACCAGCCGCCTTTTTTTTTTTTCCGGCCGCCATTTTTCCACCCCGCCCACCAGCCGCCTTTTTTTTTTTTTTTTCCGGCCGCCATTTTTCCACCCCGCCCACCAGCCGCCTTTTTTTTTTTTTCCCCCTTGCCGTTTTCGGCTCAGACGGTAGTCTGCCTGCAATGCAGGAGACCCAGGTTCAATCCATGGCTCAGGAAGATCCCCTGGAGAAACTGGCAACCCACTCCAGTATTCTTGCCTAGAGAATACCATGGTCGGTAGCCATTTCCTTCTCCAGGGGATCTTCCTGAGCTAGGGATCGAACCTGGGTCTTGTGCATTGCAGGCGGACTTTTTACCATCTGAGCCACTAGGGAAAGTAGAGTCCGCCTGCAACGCGGGAGATGCAGGAGAGAGGGGTTCAGTGCCTGGTTCGGGAAGATCCTCTGGAGAAGGAAATGGTTACCGACTACAATATTCTTGCCTGGAGAATCCCATGGACAGAGGAACCTGGAGGGCTACAGTCCATGGCGTCACAAAGAGCGGGACACGACTGAGGGACTAACACTTTATTGTTATTACACCACTATAACAGAATTGATAACACTCAGAAATTATTTTGTTTTCTTTCTCCTCCCTCTAATTTATAAGATCCTTGGGGGTAAGCACTCGTGTGTGTGTTTTTTTTTTTTCACTGCTGTGGTCTATTTTTCTTATAGCCAGGAAAATGTGTGGCACATAGTAGGCAGTTTAGAAGTGTTCATTGAATAAAGGAATGAATGAAATAGATTATATTAATAGGTTTTCTGATGTTGAACCACTACTGTTTCTACTTGGTCATGCTTGTTATTGTTACCTCTATATATTCAAGTGAATTTGATCCATAAGTTTTGTTATATTTTAGGAAAGTACTATTTCAGTTCAATTTTGATACCAGATTAATTAATATTAGTCTAAAGAATGAGTTAGGAAGCTTTCCTGTTTTTCTGAACTTAGAAAAATAACATGTTCTTTGAAGGTTTGGTGGAATTTACCCCCAAAACTATTTGAACCTGGGACCTTGGGTGAGCATTGGGAGTTCGGAAAATGTTTTCCTTTTCAATTTTTGAGAAAGTAGTAAAACCTGTAACGCTTCTTTTGAGTGCATTTTTGAGAGTTGACATTTCACTAGGAAATCTCATTTCACCTAAATCTCAGAGCTGTACATAATCTACATGTTTTAATCTCTATCTTGTCAGTTACATCCCCTGATATGTTCCTAAAGTTCAAGTCTTCACCCTTTTTCGTGATCAGCCTTGGCAGAGGTTTGTCTACTGTCTTGTTACTCAAAAATAAGACTTTTAACTTTACTAATTAAAAGTCTGTATCAGGGAGATGTTTCTACTTTATTTGTACTGTCCTCTTTAATTATTTTTACATCCTTTGTTCATTTTTTATTTTTGTTTTTGGTACTTCCTTCTAGAGTTGAATGCTTGGTTTATTTATTCCCTTCTTTATTTCTTCCAAAAGCTTTAACAGTTCTGAAATTTAACACAGTTACTGTTTTGGCTGTATACCCCAGGTTTTGAAGTATAGAGATTTTATTTTTACTCATTACTCATATTTTCTGATTTTAAATTTGAGTTTCTGTTTACCCCGAAAAGTTTAGAAAAAGTTTGCTTATTAGCTGTGCAGTTCCTTGTTATACCAGGTTTTAAATTTTTTAATTAGAACATTCCATGTCCTTATTTTAAAATCTATTTTATTTGCCCATTTCTTTGAGAGGAATATTGACTTCTTTTTAGGAAGGTGATTTTGTTCATTTCTGCTTATATTTCTAAAAGTTTTAAGTTTAGATCTTTCAGTAATACGTAAAATTTCATAACTTGAGTATATCTTGGTGGATTTTACACTTAACAACATAGAATTTCTCTTAGTCCCTTTTTGCCTCAAATTATATTTTGTCTAATAGTACTGTTTACCACTTACATGGTCTTTTAGCATTTACAGCCATGATTCTCAAACCTGAGTGGGCATCCACATCACCTCAAAGTGAAAGTGAAAGTTGCTCAGTCGTATCCGACTCTTTGCAACCCTATGGACTATAGTCCATGGAAATCTTCAGGCCAGAATACTAGAGTGGGTAACTTTTCCCGTCTCCAGGGGATCTTTTCAACCCAGGGATCGAACCCAGGTATCCCGCTTTACAAGAGGATTCTTTACCAGCTGAGCCACAAGGGAAGCCCAAGAATACTGGAATGGGTAGCCTGTCCGTTCTCCAGCAGATCTTCCGGCTGCAGAACCTGGGTCTTCTGCATTGCAGGCGGATTCTTTACCAACTGAGCTATGAGGGAAGCCATATGACCTCAGAAATTCAGATTGCTGGATCCTGCCACCAGTTTATGATTCTCAGTACATCTGCCCTAGAATTTACATTACTAACACATTGATTCTGCTGGTGCAAAGGCCACACTTTGATAACCACTGGCTTAGTGTATATTTCTTTGCTCATCACTTTATTTCCATTTTTTTAAAAATGGTTTTTGCCATACATTCACATGAATCAGCCATGGGTGTACATGTGTTCCCCATCCTGACCCTGCCTCCCACCTCCCTCCCTTCCCATCTGTCAGGGTCATCCCCATGTACCAGCCCTGAACACCTTGCCTCATGCATCAAACGTGGACTGGCGATCTATTTCACATGTGATAATATACATGTTTCAATGCTATTCTCTCAAATCATCCTTGTTTTAGGTTTCTCTGCATAGCTAAGCTTTTTCTTTTTTACCCAAACAAATTCTTTTTCTTTCAAGAGATGAAGTTAACCAAGTTACGTTTTATGTAATTAATGATGTTTATACTTATTCTTGCAGTCCTACTTTATTATATGCCATGCATTATTTTTTTTTAAAGTTTATTTATTTTAATTGGAGGCTAATTACTTCACAAATTGTATTGGTTTTGCCATACATCAACATGAATCCGCCACGGGTGTACACGTGTTCCCCATCCCGAACCCCCCTCCCTCCTCCCTCTCTGTACCATCCCTCTGGGTCATCCCAGTGCACCAGCCCCGAGCATCATGTATCATGCATCGAAACTGGACTGGCTATTCATTTCACATATGATATTATACATGTTTCAATGTCATTCTCCCAAATCATCCCACCCTTGCCCTCTCCCACAGAGTCCAGAAGACTGTTCTATACATCTGTGTCTCTTTTGCTGTCTCACATACAGAGTTACCATTACCATCTTTCTAGATTCCATATATATGTGTTAGTATACAGTATTGGTGTTTTTCTTTCTGGCTTACTTCACACTGTATAATAGGCTCCAGTTTCATCCACCTCATTAGAACTGATTCAAATGGATTCTTTTTAATGGCTAAGTAATACTCCATTGTGTATACATACCACAGCTTTCTTATCCATTTGACTTCTGATGGACATCTAGGTTTCTTCCATGTCCTGGCTATTATAAACAGTGCTGTGATGAACATTGGGGTACACGTGTCTCTTTCAATTCTGGTTTCCTCGCTGTGTATGCCCAGCAGTAGGATTGCTGGGTCATATGGCAGATCTATTTCCAGTTTTTTAAGGAAACTCCACACAGTTCTCCATAGTGGCTGTACTAGTTTGCATTCCCACCAACAGTGTAAGAGGGTTCCCTTTTCTCCACACCCTCTCCAGCATTTATTGTTTGTAGACTTTTGGATCCCAGCCATTCTGACTGGCGTGAAATGGTACCTTATTGTGGTTTTGAGTTGCATTTCTCTGATAATGAGTGGTGTTGAGCATCTTTTCATGTGTTTGTTAGCCATCTGTATGTCTTCTTTGGAGAAATGTCTGTTTAGTTCTGTGGCCCATTTTTTGATTGGGTTGTTTTTTTTCTGAAATTGAACTGCAGGAGTTGCTTGTATTTTTTTGAGATTAATTCTTTGTCAGTTGCTTCATTTGTTATTATTTTCTCCCATTCTGAAGGCTGTCTTTTCACCTTGCTTAGAGTTTCCTTTGTTGTGCAGAAGCTTTTAATTTTAATTAGGTCCCATTTGTTTGTTTTTGCTTTTATTTCCACTATTCTGGGAGGTGGGTCATAGAGGATCCTGCTGTGATTTATGTCGGACAGTGTTTTGCCTATGTTCTCCTCTAGGAGTTTTATAGTTTCTGATCTTATGTTTAGATATTTAATCCATTTTGAGTTTATTTTTTGAAAGTGTTCTACTTTCATTCTTTTACAAGTGGTCGACCAGTTTTCCCAGCACCACTTGTTAAAGAGATTGTCTTTTCTCCATTGTATATTCTTGCCTCCTTTGTCAAAGATAAGGTGGCCATAGGTGCATGGATTTATCTCTGGGCTTTGTATTTTGTTCCATTGATCTATATTTCTGTCTTTGTGCCAGTACCATACTGTCTTGATGACTGTGGCTTTGTAGTAGAGCCTGAAGTCAGGCAGGTTAATTCCTCCAGTTCCATTCTTTCTCAAGATTGCTTTGGCTATTCGAGGTTTTTTTTATTTCCATACAAATTTTGAAATTATTTGTTCTAGCTCTGTGAAAAATACCATTGGTAGCTTGATAGGGATTGCATTGAATCTATAGATTGCTTTGGGTAGTATACTCATTTTCACTGTGTTGATTCTTCCAATCCATCAACATGGTATATTTCTCCATCTATTAGTGTCCTCTTTGATTTCTTTCACCAGTGTTTTATAGTTTTCTATATATAGGTCTTTAGTTTCTTTAGGTAGATATATTCCTAAGTATTTTATTCTTTTCATTGCAATGGTGAATGGAATTGTTTCCTAAATTTCTCTATTTTCTCATTATTAGTGTATAAGAATGCAAGGGATTTCTGTGTGTTGATTTTATATCCTGCAACTTACTATATTCATTGATTAGTAATTTTCTGGTGGAGTCTTTAGGGTTTCCTATGTAGAGGATCATGTCATCTGCAAACAGTGAGAGTTTTACTTCTTCTTTTCCAATTTGGATTCCTTTTATTTCTTTTTCTGCTCTGATTGCTGTGGCCAAAACTTCCAAAACTATGTTGAATAGTAGTGGTGACAGTGGGCACCCTTGTCTTGTTTCTGACTTTAGGGGAAATGCTTTCAATTTTTCACCATTGAGGATAATGTTTGCTGTGGGTTTGTCATATATAGCTTTTATTATGTTGAGGCATGTTCCTTCTATTCCTGCTTTCTGGAGAGATTTTATCATAAATGGATGTTGAATTTTGTCAAAGGCTTTCTCTGCATCTATTGAGATAATCATATGGCTTTTATTTTTCAATTTGTTAATGTGGTGTATTACATTGACTGATTTGGATATTGAAGAATCCTTGCATCCCTTGGATAAAGCCCACTTGGTCATGGTGTATGATCTTTTTAATGTTTTGTTGGATTCTGATTGCTAGAATTTTGTTAAGGATTTTTGCATCTATGTTCATCAGTGATATTGGCCTTTAGTTTTCTTTTTCTATGGCATCTTTGTCAGGTTTTGGTATTAGGGTGATGGTGGCCTCATAGAATGAGTTTGGAAGTTTACCTTCCTCTGCAATTTTCTGGAACAGTTTGAGTAGGATATGTGTTAGCTCTTCTCTAAATTTTTGGTAGAATTCCACTGTAAAGCCGTCTGTACCTGGGCTTTTGTTTGCTGGAAGATTTCTGATTACAGTTTCAATTTCCATGCTTTTGATGGATCTGTTAAGATTTTCTATTTCTTCCTGGTCCAGTTTTGGAAAGTTGTACTTTTCTAAGAATTTGTCCATTTCTTCCAAGTTGCCCATTTTATTGGCATATAATTGCTGATAGTAGTCTCTTATGATCCTTTGTATTTCTGTGTTGTCTGTTGTGATCTCTCCATTTTCATTTCTAATTTTATTGATTTGATTTTTCTCCCTTTGTTTCTTGATGACTCTGGCTAATGGTTTGTCAGTTTTATTTATCCTTTCTAAGAAACAGGTTTTGGCTTTGTTGATTTTTGCTATGGTCTCTTTTGTTTCTTTTGCATTTATTTATGCCCTAATTTTTAAGATTTCTTTCCTTCTACTAACCCTGAGGTTCTTCATTTCTTCCTTTTCTAGTTGCTTTAGGGGTAGAGTTAGGTTATTTATTTGGTTTTTTTCTTGTTTCTTGAGGTATGCCTGTATTGCTATGAACCTTCCCCATAGAACTGCTTTTACAGTGTTCCACAGGTTTTAGGTTGTTATGTTTTCATTTTCATTCATTTCTATGCATATTTTGATTTCTTTTTGATTTCTTCTTTGATTTGTTGGTTATTCAGCAATGTGTTGTTCACCCTCCATAGGTTGGCATTTTTAATAGTTTTTCTCCTGTAATTGAGATCTAATCTTAATGCATTGTGGTCAGAAAAGATGCTTGGAATGATTTCAATGTTTTTGAATTTACCAAGGCTAGATTTATGGCCCCGGATGTGGTCTATCTTGGAGAAGGTTCCGTGTGCACTTGAGAAAAAGGTGAAATTCATTGTTTTGGGGTGAAATGTCCTATAGATATCAGTTAGATCTAACTGGTCTATTGTATCATTTAAAGTTGGTGTTTCCTTGTTAATTTCCTGTTTAGTTGATCTATCCATAGGTGTGAGTGGGGTATTGAAGTCTCCCTCTATTATTGTGTTATTGTTGATTTCCCCTTTCATACTTGTTAGCGTTTGTCTTACATATTGTGGTGCTCCTATGTTGGGTGCATATATATTTATAATTGTTTTATCTTCTTGGATTGATCCTTTGATCATGATGTAGTGTCCTTCTTTGTCTCTTTTCACAACCTTTATTTTAAAGTCTATTTTATCTGATACCAGTATTGCTACTCCTGCTTTCTTTTGGTCTCTGTTTGCATGGAATATCTTTTTCCAGCCCTTCACTTTCAGTCTGTATGTGTCCCTTGTTTTGAGGTGGGTCTCTTGTAGACAACAGATATAGGGGTCTTGTTTTTGTATCCATTCAGCCAGTCTTTGTCTTTTGGTTGGGGCATTCAACTCATTTACGTTTAAGGTAATTATTGATAAGTATGATACCATTGCCATTTACTTCATTGTTTTGGTTTAAGTTTATACACCCTTTTGTTTCCTGTCTAGAGAAGATCATTTAGTATTTGTTGGAGAGCTGGTTTGGTGGTGCAGAATTCTCTCAGCTTTTGCTTGTCTGAAAAGCTTTTGATTTCTCCTTCATACTTGAATGAGATCCTTGCTGGGTACAATAATCTGGGCTGTAGGTTATTTTCTTTCATCACTTTAAGTATGTCTTGCCATTCCCTCCTGGCTTGAAGAGTTTCTATTGAAAGATCAGCTGTTATCCTTATGGGAATCCCCTTGTGTGTTATTTGTTGTTTTTCCCTTGGTGCTTTTAATATTTGTTCTTTGTGTTTGATCTTTGTTAATTTGATTAATATGTGTCTTGGGGTGTTTCTCCTTGGGTTTATCCTGTTTGGTACTCTCTGGGTTTCTTGGACTTGGGTGATTATTTCCTTCCCCATTTTAGGGAAGTTTTCAGCTATTATCTCCTCAAGTATTTTCTCATGGTCTTTCTTTTTGTCTTCTTTTTCTGGGACTTCTGTGATTCGAATGTTGGGGCGGTTAACATTGTCCCAGAGGTCTCTGATGTTGTCCTCATTTCTTTTAATTTGTATTTCTTTTTTCCTCTCTGATTCATTTATTTCTACCATTCTGTCTTCTACTTCATTAATCCTCCCTTCTGCCTCCCTTATTCTACTATTTGTTCCCTCCAGAGTGTTTTTGATCACACTTGTTGCATTATTAATTATATATTGACTCTTTTATTTCTTCTAGGTCCTTGTTAAACCTTTCTTACCTCTTCTCAGTCCTTGTCTCCAGGCTGTTTATCTGTGATTCCATTTTGTTTTCAAGATTTTGGATCATTTTCAGTATCATTGTTCAGAATTCTTTATCAGGTAGATTCCCTATCTCTTCCTCTTTTGTTTGATTTGGTGGGCATTTATCCTGTTCCTTTACCTTCTGGGTATTCCTTTGTCTCTTCATCTTGTTTCTATTGCTGTGTTTGGGGTGGCCTTTCTGTATTCTGGCAGTTTGTGGAGTTCTATTTATTGTGGAGTTTCCTCACTGTGGGTGGGGTTGAATGGGTGGTTGTCAAGGTTTCCTGGTTAGGGAAGTTTGTGTCGGTGTTCTGGTGGGTGGATCTGGATTTCTTCTCTCTGGAGTGTAATGAAGTGTCCAGTAATGAGTTATGAGATGTCAGTGGGTTTGGAGTGACTTTGGGCAGCCTGTATATTGAAGCTCAGGGCTGTGTTCCTGTGTTGCTGGAGAATTTGCGTGGTACGTCTTGCTCTGGAACTTGTTGGCCCTTGGGTGGTGCTTGGTTTCAGTGTAGGTATGGAGGCGTTTGATGAGCTCCTGTCGATTAATGTTCCCTGGAGTCAGGAGTTCTCCGGTGTTCTCAGGGTTTGGACTTAAGCCTCCTGCTTCTGGTTTTCAGTCGTATTTTTACAGTAGCCTCAAGACTTCTCCATCTATACAGCACCGTTGATAAAATGTCTAGGTTAAAGATGAAAAGTTTCTCCACAGTGAGGGACACCCAGAGACATTCACAGAGTTACATGGAGAAGAGAAGAGGGAGGAGAGAGTTAGAGGTGACCCGGATGAGATGAGGTAGAATCAAAAGAGGGAGAGAGCAAGCTAGCCAGTAATCACTTCCTTATGTGTGTTCCACAGTCTGGACCGCTCAGAGATGTTCATGGAGTTAAACACAGAAGAGAAGAGGGAGGAAGGAGACAGAGGTGACTAGGAGGAGAAGGGGAATCAAAAGTAGAGGGATAGATCCAGGCAGTAGTCAGTTCCCTAAGTGTTATCCACTGCCCAGAATACCCAAAGAGTGTCACAGAGTTAGGTAGAGAAGAGAAGGGGGAGGGAGGAGATAGAGGGGACCTCGTGGAGAAAAAGGAGAGTCAAAAGGGGGAGAGAGCAATCAAGCCAGTAATCACACTCCCAAGTAAAAATGGGTACTGAGGATTGGGTTCTTAAAGGTACACAATTGATAACAAATACCAAAAAGCAAAGATTAAAAATCTAAAGTAGAGGTTGGATTTTCAAAAATACAATATTAAAGAAAAAAAAGTCACAAAATTATAAAAAAAAAAATATATATATATATATGAAGTTTGCGTTAAAAAATAGGGTCTCTCTTTTTTTTGCAAAGTAATGGTAGGTTATAAAAATTAAAATTAAAGGAGTAATAAGGACTTAAAATTTTTTTTCAAAATAAAGAATGATAGTAAAAATAGTAAAAATATATCTAGAATTTTCTCTGTTGTTGTTGTGGGCAGTGTGGGTTCAGTTCATTTTCGGATAGTTCCTTGGTCTGGCTTATATTTCTCAAGGTCTATATGCCCCTTACTATGTAGTCGGTACTAACTACAGGGTTTTAATCTATTGCATCTGTCACTTCCAAGGCGGTTCCCTCTGTTTTAGCTTCTTCTGTTTGCTGGTCTCTTCAGTGTCTGATTTCTACCCTAAAACAAGGGGGTGGTGGTGGACACTTTTTTAGGCTCACTTGTTCAGTTGTGGTGTGGGGAGGGAGGGATGCTGCAAACAAATAACACTGGCGTGTGTTCGCAGTGTCTCGGCAACACTAGGTTTGCCCCTGCTCACGGCATGTGTGCTTTCCCTTTGTACGCTGCTTAGGCTCTAGGTTGCTCTGCCATGAACTGTCTGAGACCGGCCCTGGGTTGTATGCACTTCCCAGGTCTAATCCACTCAGGTTCAGGTACTCGGGTAGTCCTCAGAGGGGCAAACTCGGTTGGGCCTGCGTTTTGTGCCCTTCCCAGGTCCAAGCAGCTCAGGTGACCAGGTGTTTGGTGAGCGCAGTCACTGCGACTTAAGGCCTCCCCCATCCCTGCCGCTCGGTTTTCTGGCTGTACAACTGGTGCACCTTCTCAGGCGGATGTTGACTGTCCAGAATCCCAAGAAGTCTTGGTTAGCAATGAAGCCTGCTTGCAGTTTGGTAGATAATGCCTCTCTGGGGCTGCGACTGCCCCCTTCTGGCTCTGGCTGCCTGTCCCCGGAGTGGGATGGTCTGCAGTGGGCTAGCTCTGCTCAGTCGTTCTGTTATCGGACCTGATGGTTTCTTAGGTTAGGGCTTTTCATGTAGCTCTCATCAGTCCTTTGTTCTGTGAGCAGGCCTGGTGGCATCTTACGTTAGGGCTTTTTGCGTGGTAGCTATCCCACAGTCTGGTTTGCTACCCCAAGTTAGTACCCTCAGACTGCCCTCCGGGCATTCAGGCCCAATCCTTACTCTAAGCAATGCAGCCTGCGCCTCGCTGCCCAGCCCCCACTTGCTAGTGGCGGATGCAGGCGTCTGTGCTGCTTCTCCACTGAGGGATTTACCGTGGGCATGTAATCTGTGGGTTTTAATTATTTATTTATTTTTCCTCCAGTTATGTTGCCCTCTGTGGTTCCAAGGCTCACACAGACTTGGCAGTGAGAGTGTTTCCTGGTTTTGGAAACTTCTCTCTTTTTTAAGAGTCCCTTCCTGGGACGGAGCTCCATTCCTACCTCTTTTGTCTCTCTTTTTGTCTTTTATATTTTTTCCTACCTCCTTCCAAAGACAATGGGCTGCTTTTCTGGGTGCCTGATGTGCTCTGCCGGCATTCAGAAGTTGTTTGTGGAATTTACTCATCGTTCAAATGTTCTTTTGATGAATTTGTGGGGGAGAAAGTGGTCTCCCCATCCTGTTCCTCCACCATCTTCTTCCTTGTCCATGCATTATTTTTTTAACTATTTGAAAACATTTTTATCTTAGTGATTTAAGAGTATTATATTTTTATTCTCTTCAATGTTTTAGCATAATTATTTGAACTTGCATTTTATGTCAATATCCAGAATTATTTAGAGTTTTTAATATTCTCCTGCACAAGATGTTTAGGACTCTACTTAATCATAATGCATTTTAGTATACTGCTACATTGGATTTTAAAGTATTTGATTTAGGATTTTTGCCATTATAAATGTTTGGGGGTTTTAGTTCTCTTTTTTACTATTTGTTATAATTTTTAAGATTTATCTAAGTTTATCAAATGAATTGGTACAATTTTTATACTTACTGTGCTCTAGAACAACTGAAGAGAAAGCTATTCTTTGAAAATTGTTAACCATGTGAATCTGGTGCAGTTTGGAAGGTCATTATTAGGAACTTTTTCATTTTCTTCCATGGTTATTGATGTGTTCCAGTGTTCTGTTCTTAGGGCAACTATATTGGTAGTTCATATGTTTCTAGAAGACTATCAATTTCATTGCTGTTTTCATGCTTAGTGCTATATAATCATATAATCTTTAAAATTATTTTCTCTATGTTTATAGGTGATCACATTCTGGGTGTTATCTTTTTGTTTGATTTTTTCCTGATTGCACTTATAAGGTTTTACCTTTTTATTAATTTTTCCAGGGAATTGGACTTAACAGTCATACTGTTTTCTAATTCATTATTTTCAATTTTTATCTTTATTCCTCTTTATATTCCTTAGACTTATTCTTTTGAAGTGGTTTTCAATGTAATAATAATATTAAGGCTTTATTTTCTTTTTTTAAACTCTCCTTCTGAAGTACAGAGTGGAGTTTTCCAGAGGCTGCATGTCAAGGACATTGAAACAGACTGAATAAATGCCAAAGAAAATATGATTTATCCAGCTGTATTCTTTTAAGCTAGATAATAAAGAGATCTGCAAAAATGTAAAACAATACCACTCTTCCCACTACATTTTTGATTTTGAACAATGTAGTCATTTTTCAAAAATACATCTT
Source organism: Bos taurus (assembly GCF_002263795.3). Classification (NCBI taxonomy): domain Eukaryota; kingdom Metazoa; phylum Chordata; class Mammalia; order Artiodactyla; family Bovidae; genus Bos; species Bos taurus. The sequence continues at coordinate 55,130,043 of NC_037357.1, forward strand.
TTTACTATGTATAACAGATTTATTGTTTTTGTTTTAAAGGAATTAATAAATATTTTTATTTCTTAGTTTTACTATGTAATATGGTAAGTATTGGTAAATATTACCCACATAAACAGAAGCTTATTGAGAAGGCAATGGCACCCCACTCCAGTACTCTTGCCTGGAAAATCCCATGGACGGAGGAGCCTGGGTAGGCCGCAGTCCATGGGGTCGCTAGGAGTCGGACATGACTGAGCGACTTCAGTTTCACTTTTCACTTTCACGCACTGGAGAAGGAAATGGCAACCCACTCCAGTGTTCTTGCCTGGAGAATCCCAGGGATGGGGGAGACTGGTGGGCTGCCGTTTATGGGGTCGCACAGAGTAGGACACCACTGAAGTGACTTAGCATAGCATTGAGGTCTTCAGTAATTTTTTAAGACTATAAAGGGGTCCTGAGACCACCAAGTTTAAGAAACACTATTGTGTTGTTTACTAATTTTTATATTGAATATGTAGTCTATTATTTTCATTCTTTCTTTTGATAAAGAATCCACTTATTTCTATGAATTTACATGGATTCCCCATTGTCTAAGTAATTTCTTTTTAACTTGTAATTTCTTTTTAACTTGTAATTTCTTTTTAGATTTTAGAGATATGTATATTCTATGAAGTTAATGAGGGGTTTTTTTGTTGTTGTTTTTACCCAATCTGGGAAAATGTTCTCCAGGCAGATGTTTGATCATGGCTGTCTGGACTCAATTGTAGCAGAAATAGTAGCTCTTACAGCTCTGGTTTTATAAAAGTGTGTAGCTTTTGAATTTATTCCACTTGTAAAGGAGGTGTATGTGCCTTCATTGGTCAAGAGTGTTCCACATACACTCTAGATAATTCAGAGCTGAGGTACAGTTTGTTTCACCATATTAAAAAGGAAATTACTTAATTGTGTCAGATCAAATACTAGTCTCTGTGATCCTGGACTAGTAGTTTTGGGAGAATCTGGAGGGAAATTTATACAAGATACCTAATACTGAAAATGGGGTGGGTATTAATGGTAGTGTTGTAATTATAAAAGGCCATTTAAACTGTTACTGAAAACAAAATACGAGAATACTTTTAATACCAAAGTTGAGGTGGTGATACATTATATAAATAAAAATGGAAGTGGAAGATGCCTTAGGGAAGTAAATGAAATGTTTGAACAAATACCAGTTCAGGTTTTAAAAGCTGGGACTGTAGGCTATGAGAACAAATTGTGGAGAAAATTGCAGATGGAATCCCTCTTAGCCCAAGGAAGAATAAAATTAGAAATACAAATTAATCTTTTAAAGGTGATGAATAGCTTTTAAACAGTTTTGGCACTTACCAACAGGCTTGGAGATTAAAACATTTTCAAGTAAATTATATGGCATATAAAAATGTAATAAGTGCCATTGGTATGTAGAAAAATGGGATGGAGATAAGTAAGGGGATTAGTTTTCTATAGGGGGGTTAGAGCTAGCATCACTAAGAAAGTGACCTTTGAGCAAAACTTGAAGGAGAAAAAGTCACTCAGATATCTAAGAGAAAGACATTCCAAACCCAGGGAACAGCAAGTGCAAAGGCCCTGATACAGGACCGTGTCTGGAATGTTTGGGGAAAATTGAACTTACACATATGAGACTAAGGTGGGGGCAATAAAGAAATATATCATGAAAATTCTACAAATTAAATGTATAAGTGCTTAGTAGTGGGAAAATATTCCATGGTTTTGAGTTTTTTCTTAAGGAAGGTAAGTTTTGATCCAAGTCTTCCAGGAAGTAATTACACAGTTTGACAAGATAGAGAGTATTATAGATGGACAGTTCCATCTAAATGTGTTAGTTAGCATAGGTATTTACCTATATTCCAGTAACATAGTAAATCATGGGTATGTATATATATATATACACACACACACACACATATATATATATTTAACCATTATTATTAAGGTTACTGTTTATTGCTAAGTTTTGTATGTGAGAAGTATATAGACTGGCTTAGCTGGTGAGAAGGAGTTGATTTGGGTCTGATCTGGCTACCATTTTTAACTAATAAAATAGAATTTTGAAATCACTATGACATTTTTTCTTTTTTGTATTCTAGATACCAAAATAATTTCCCTTTCTCACCTTGAGATGACCTGGTCTAATACAAAGAATCTTCCTCCATTGCTTGTGAGAATCTTATATAAATCAAAACTGCGATACTATGGAAAACCCAATAAAAAGATAATTGAGCCATACCAGGTATGAATAGTGATAAGATGTTATATGTTAATTTATCAATCATAAATTATAACTTGCAGACATGATACCTTCATTAGGATAATTTATGTTTAAATAACACATTAAAAGTTCAACTTAGTAATGTATATAATGAACATAAATATATATTTCAGAGTATTTTTCTGTATAATTTCTTATACAAAAAGGAATTATTTCTGTATTAGTGCTCTTTAGTTCCCTTGATCCAGCTAGTCTCCTTCATACCTTTTTCTGTATCTTCAGTGTTTTCCTTTTTTACTGAGATTTCTATACCAGCATATAAATATTAGTAATATATAGTCTGTGTGGGCATGCTCAGTTGCTTCAGTTGTGTCCGACTCTTTGCAACCCCATGGACTGTAGTCCTCTGTCCATGAAATTTTCCCGGTAAGAATACTGGAATGGGTTGTCATGCTTTCCTCCATGAGATCTTCTTGACCCAGGGATCAAACCCGTGTCGCCTGCATCTCCTACATTGCAGCCAGATTCTTTACTACTGAGCCACCATGGAAGCCCAGATATATAGTATAGTCTTCCATTTTAAAAAAGGAAAACAATCTTTGACATCAGGACACCTGTATTCTCTCTCTCCTTCAGGCAAGCTCCTTGAAGAAGTAGTCTACACTAGTTGTTTTCACTGTCTTGCCTCCTGTTTACTTCTCAACACAATTAACTCGGCTCTTTTCTTCAGCTGGTCACTCACTATAGAGACCTTAATTGTCAAATCTATCTGACACTTCTCTGTTATCTTGACTGCATATGATGCTGATTTCTGTCCCATTTTTTTTAAACTTAACATTTTACTGTATTTCCACATTATCAAAAATTATTTAGAGTGCTTTGCTAAGCTTTTATAATAAAAGTTATACATACTTCTAGGGAATTTGCAAAGTATATAAAGATATATTAAGCTGATAAATAATATCAACCCAAATCCTACCACTCAGTGAGAATCACTGTTAATATTAGTGTGTTTTATTTCCCCATTTTGTATGTATAGATCATATATATACATACATGTATGTATCTCTCATAAATGCATATGTCTCTGATAGCATATGTATGTCATATATACCACATCTATGCATATATGTATTCCTATCATGTATTTGTTGTTGTTTAGTTACCAAGTCATGTCCAAATCTTTGTGATCCCATGAACTATGGCCTGCCAGGCTCCTCTGTCCATGGGATTTCCTAGGCAAGAATACTGGAGTGTGTTGCCATTTCCTTCACCAGGGGATATTCACGACCCAGGGATCAAACCCGTGTCTCCTGCATTGGCAGGTGGATTCTTTATCACTGAGCCACTAGGGAAGTCCCCTATTATATATTACATATGACTATGTAATATATCATTGGAGAAGGCAATGGCACCCCATTCCAGTACTCTTGCCTGGAAAATCCCATGGACGGTGGAGCCTGGTAGGCAGCAGTCCATGGGGTCGCTATGAGTCAGACACGACTGAATGACTTCACTTTCACTTTTCACTTTCACGCATTGGGGAAGGGAATGGCAACCCACTCCAGTGTTCTTGCCTGGAGAATTCCAGGGACGGGGGAGCCTGATGGACTGCTGTCTATGGGGATCGCACAGAGTCTGACACGACTGAAGTGACTTAGCAGCAGCAGCAGCATGTCATGTATCATAGTAAATTTTCTTACAAAATGGGAATCATAGTATATATAACATTTTGTATCATTTAACATTTTCTTAAGTTTTTCTCACATTACTAAAAGTTCTTCATAACTTTTCATCATTACAGAGTCTCTCATATTACATCATAAATTACTCAGTGGTTCTCCTATAATTTTGCTTCCTCATTCTTAAAAAATAAAATTTGAACACCATGTAGGTAAAAGTAACAAATATGCATTTATTAGGTAAAATATGCTTTTACTTTTTTTTTTCCTAGACCTTTTTGGAAGTTGCTGACAGCTCAGGCACAGTGTCCATGATTATGTGGAATACCCTGTGTCCTGAGTGGTACAAAAGTCTGCATGTTGGTTTAGTTCTTCTGCTTCAAAATTATTCTATTAGAAAGAGTTATCCATTCAGGATGCAGCCTCTTCCTGTGGATCCACACATCAAACTAATTTCTACAATGGGTTAAGTATTCAGTGAATTTGTTATTTTATCATTATTTTGTTTGTATAAATTTGTAACGTACCATATCAGTCAAAAGAACTTAAAAATTACTGACGCTATTAGAACCTGACAAACCTTTAAATTCCTTTATCCATAAAAAAATTTTAAGCAATCACTTAATAAGTGTATTTATTCATTTATTAAGGAAAAGCATCTGAGATATTTATTATTGATTAATGAATGCCACTTTGGATTTACTTATTTTTCTTTTCTTTCATTTTTGTATTAAAATATTAAATAGTGACTTGAATATAGTTTTTGTTACTTCAAGGTACCATTTCACAGGGCTTTTGTCAACATTCTATTTTGAAATAATTTTGAACTTATACACAGAAGTTGAAAGAATAGTATAAAGAACTCCTGTATACCACACAGATTCAGCAGTTGGCAACATTTACTTTATCATTTCTCCACTATAGATAGATAGATAGATAGATCTCACCTCTGAACCATTTGAGAATAAGTGGCAGCCATCATATATACATATCCCTTTACCTCTAAACACTTTGGTGATATTTTACTCTCTGTTTCCTAAGAACAAGAACATTCTATTACACAGTCACAGGTCACAGTATAGTTATCAAAACTAGGAAATTTAAAGTTGATATAATAATGCTATATAACTTATGATCAGTATTCAAATGTTGCCAATTATTGTAATCTTGAAAGGACTCTTCCTAATTAGTATTGAAATCACAGTATTGATATCTTGGCATCATCCTTAATATTTGGGGAACATTAGAATTAATATATTAAGTGATTGCTTAAGGTGTGGATATGACTTCTTTGAATTTCCATTTTTCAAAATTGTAGGACACATCAGTCAACAGTTTTAAGCACTGTTTTTGGTTTGTCATAGTTTTATACTGGACCTGTATTTCTATGTATTCTGAACTCCCTAGCTGACCTATTAAGGTTAATTACATAAAGAATGTTCAGATAATGTAGCCTTTGTTCACTGTTTACCGAAACATATATTTAGGACAATTTCATATGATTCTGTATTAGTGTCTACCGGCTATTGAAGGTGGACATCAATTTGGCTGGGTGAACAAGATATTAATTAATTTGGTACGACTAGTCCATTATCGCATTACTCTTTATCATAGGAGAAGATAAACTGATTGCTGTTGAGATTTAATTAAGAAAATGTAGTGAAAGTTGGCAAGAGGAAGCTAATTCTAAACGTGTATTATTGTGTCTGCCAATTTATAAATTCTTTCCAACAACCATGCATCTCCAAGTGACAAAATTGCTTTTTAGTAAAAATTGAGACATTCTTTGTCAATAACAGATAAGGTAAGTGACTTTGTTGATGTCATATAATTGATCACTGGCATAGTGAAAATTGAAACCTAGTTCTCCTGATACCTAACCTAATGTTCTTTTTACTAAATACAGTGTTTTCTGATATAAAGAAAATTAACTTCAATCACAGTTTCTATGTGGCTGTGGACAAATCTAGAAATGAGTCTGTACTAATAGCTGCTTCTAAACCTTAAAAACATATGGAAAGTGGGCAATAGACAGCATGTGGTCAGTAGATAAATAGTTATTAAAACATAGCAGTGAAAGTGAATTGAGCTCTATGCTACCTCTGCTACACAGAATTATAGGGCCAGATTTTGATAATATAAACTCTCTTTTTAGGATATGCTGCTGCTGCTGCTAAGTCGCTTCAGTCGTGTCCAACTCTGTGCGACCCCATAGACGGCAGCCCACTAGGCGAAGCTATTTATACTTTTAAGTGAATAATTACAAATACAGAAATCATTTTTAAAATGAGAGCCTTAATGAGAATATGTTTAAAATGCACCGTTTAGTCTTTAGAACAGTTTTACTTATCAGTGTTAGCATCAGTCTCTGTTATCCCACACCTTTTTAATAAGTAACAGGACTTTTTCCCTCTTCATCAAGGGTCAGTGAGCTATTTCTATAAATAGCTGAATAGTAAATATTATAGGATGTATAAGCAGTATAATCTCTTTCACAACAACTCGGCTCTGTCTTTATTGAGTGAAAGTAACCAAAGATAATATGGCAATGGATGGGCATAGCTGTATTACAGTAAAACTTTTATGTGCAAGACACAGGCAGCCATCTACAAGCCATAGTTTGCCTAGTGTTCCTGTATAAGTGGATCTCAATACTATTGATATATTAGTATCATTTCAGGAGCTTTAAAGAACCATGACCACCCCACTCTCAGAGATTTCGAATTATTAATAATTATTCTGAGGAGGGGACCACACATTGATGTATCTCTGAAACTCCTCAGATGGATTCTAATGTACAGCCAGGGTTGAAAACTATTGATCTATGATTTTTAAAAATCTCAGTGTGATTAATCATCTTTTAAAGGGAAAAAAAAAGTTCTGTGAACTGTGGTAGGCACAGGAAACACAAAGATAAGTAATATAGAATTCTACCCTTAGAATTAATCTAGCACATAGATAGAGAACCTGTGGACACAGCGGGGGAAGGAGAGGGTAGGACGAATTAAGAGAGTAGCATTGAAACATATACATTACTCTGTGTAAAAAAGATAGCTAGTGGGAAGCTGCTGTATAGTACAGGGAGCGCAACTAGGTCCTCTGTGATGACCTAAGGAGTGGTTAAGAGGCTCAGGAAGGAGGGGATATATGTATATTTATAGATGATTCATGTTGTCGTACAGCAGAAACCAACACAACAATTATTCTCCAATTTAAAAAAATAATTAGTCTAGCAGGGTAACAGATATGTAAGATGAACAAATTACATTAACATGAAAGACTGCTGACAGTAAACGGTAAGAAAAAAGGATGAATGGAAGGGGAGAGGAAATGAACAGAAATGTAGTTGAGGAAAGAGTGAATGGTCTGGACAGTAGGAGAATGGGTTGAATTGGAGAAAACGTAAGTAAGGGTTAGGAATAAGAACAGTGTAGTTTAAATGTTATGAGAGAACACATGAGAAAGAGTACGCAACGAGGGTCAGTTTGGTCAGTACAGAAATAAGGATCTGTGATACTATCACTGCCTTCTAGGTGTTGATGTTGGAACACAAACCGTTGGGGTAATTTAGCTTGGTTTATTTTTTCATGCTTACACATAATAGTTGTAAGTTATAGAAAATAATGTAATTTTAAAGAAACTAAATAAATGGAAGCTTGTGAAGATGAAAATTCTGTTGTAAAAAAAAGGACATATTTGCTGGCAATGTATGATTTTTGTATATTGACTTTTTGTTTATTGTTCTGTCCTATCTTATACAAAATAGTGTTCAGTTGACATACACAAATGATAAACCTTTTAAAGTCTTGAGATTTTCAGACTGTATTACATAATACATATTGAGGTAATAACCTTAGGTGTTTTGGGTTTGGAGTGAAGGAAGTTTTTAATTCATTTGAAATCCTAGCATTTTAGAGCTGGGAGGGACCTTGAGTATAACTGAATAACTATGGCTATGAAAGTGCTTTGTAAAATGCAAACTATTTTCTAGGTACAAGGTAATACCATGTAATACAAACTTTGTTCACTCATATATGAAGAGGTAAAAGAGAATTTTGTAGTCACATGTTTGGTAATAGGCAAAATGAGAAAGCAGTCATCTTCATTCTGGTTTAATCTTTGTTTGCTACATAGCAAATCCTTAGAAAAACATTGACATTAAGAAATAAGAAACCCAGATAGTTCTATAACTATTAAAGTGAATCAGAGGTTTAAAATAATCACACACACACCCACCTCTCACTCACCAGGCAGGTATCATTGTATAAGCAAATTCTAGCAAACATTGAAGGAATGTATCATTAGAGAATAAAGTAAGAAGGTATACTCTCTGACTTATTCTTTGCTACCAATATAACCTTGATAATTAAAACCAAATAAGAATTTTATGAATGTGGAAAACTAAAGGCTATCTTCAGCTATGAACATATATACAGATATACAAAATTGAAGGTTAGCAAACTGAATTGTTATATGTAAAAAAAAAAAATGATTACACATTGTGACTAAGCTGTATTGTTTTCCAGCAATGCAAAGTTGATTTTACTTACAAAAATAGACAAGTGTCACTGCCACATTAATAGATTAAAGAAGGTTGTCCTAGCAGAGCCATAAAAGTCATTTGCTAAAATTTTACACACATTCATAAATTTTAAAAAGAAAATACCAAGAAAAGGAACTTTCCATAACTGATAAAGGATGTTTGCAAAACCAAATGAAAACAAACACAACTCTTAAGGGGAAAATTTAGAAACACTCCAAAATTTTTTTTTGGGGGGGGCATGCCTTGTGTCATACCAGATCTTAGTTCCCCAGCCAGGGATTGAACCTGAGCCTTCTGTAGCAGAAGGGCAGAATCTTAATGACTGGACTACTAAGGAAGTCCTGAAACACTCCTTTGTAAAATGGGGACCATTGATGGTCTCTTATTACTATTTCTGTTTAATGTTGTACAGGCTGCCCTTGCCAGTGTGGGGATGTGTGAGTGCCTGTGTGCTCAGCTGTGTCTTGATTCTTTGCGACCCCATGGACTCTAGCCCACTAGGCTTCTCTGTCCTTGGAATTCTCCAGTCAAGAATACTGGGGTGGGTTACCATTTCCTCCTCCAGGGGATCTTCCCAACCCAGGGATCAAATCCGCTTTGGCAGGTCAGTTCTTTACCACTGCACTGCCTAGTGAGAAGATAAAATCCATTAAAAGCATAAGAGCTTTTTATTGAGGTATAGTTGATGTATTGGCCTCCTGGGTAGCTCAGCTGGTAAAGAATCTGCCTGCAATGCAGTAGACCCCCATTTGATTCCTGGGTTGGAAAGTTCCCCCGGAGAAGGGATGGGCTACCCACTCCAGTATTCTTGGGCTTCCCCAGTAGCTCAGATGGTAAAGAATCCTGCAATGCAGCAGACCTTGGTTTGATCCTTGGGTTGGGAAGATCCCCTAGAGGAAGGCATGGCAACCCACGCCAGTATTCTTGCCTGGAGAATCCCATGGACAGAGGAGCCTAGCTGGCTACAGTCCATGGAGTTGCAAAGAGTTGAACACAATGGAGCAACTAGGCACAGCACAACACAGTTGCTGTATTGCTTTACAATATGTTAGTTTCAGGTGTCCTACATAGTGACTTGACATTTGCATACATTACAAAATGATCACCATAAGTCTAGTGACTACCTGTCCCCAAAGAAAGTTATTATAATGTTTTTATAAAGTTATTATAACTTCTTATTTTGTATATTTGGAGAAGGCAATGGCACCCCACTCCAGTACTCCTGCCTGGAAAATCCCATGGACAGAGGAGCCTGGTGGGCTGCAGTCCATGGGGTCGCTAAGAGTTGGACACGACTGAGTGACCTCACTTTGACTTTTCACTTTCCTGCATTGGAGAAGGAAATGGCAACCCACTCCGGTGTTCTTGCCTGGAGAATCCCAGGGACGGAGGAGCCTGGTGGGCTGCCGTCTATGGGGTCGCACAGAGTTGGACACGACTGAAGCGACTTAGCAGTAGCAGTATTTTGTATATTACATCCCCTTGGCTTACTTGTTTTATTATATAACTGCAAGTTTGTACCTCTTAATTCCCATCACCTATTTCATCCCCCAACCCCTGGCAACAGCTGATTTATTCTGTGTATCTGTGAATCTGTTTTTGTTTTGTATGTTGAATTTATTTTAAGATTCCACACATACGTGAGACCATATGGTATTTATATTTCTTTATCTAGCTTATTTCACGTAGCATAATATCCTCTAGATCCATCCATGTTTCAAGTAGCAAGATTTCATTATTTTTGATGGCTGAGTAATATTCCACTGTGTGTGTGTGTGTGTGTGTGTGTGTGTGTGTGTGTGTGTGTGTTTGTCACACACACCACATCTTCTTTATCCATTAGTCTGTCATTGGACATTTAGGTTGCTTCCATGTCTTGACTATTGTAAATGACACTTCAGTGAACACTGATGTGCATATACCTTTTTGAATTAGTGTTTTTGTTTTTTCAGGTAAATAGCCAGAAGTAAAATTGCTGGGTCATATGGTAGTTCTGTTTTTAACTTTTTGAGAAACCTCTATACTGTTGTCTGTAGGGGCTGCATCAATTTACAATCCCAACAGTGCACAAAGGTACCCTTTCCTTTACATACCTGCCAACATCTGTTATTTGTTGTCTTTTATGATGATAGCCATTCTAACAGGTGTGTGGTGGTATCTCATTATGGTTTTGATTTGCAGTTTCCTAATGATTAGTGATGTTATGCATCTTTTCATGTCCATTGGACATCTTTGTGTTGTCTGAGAAAAATAAATATCTATTCAGGTCCTCTTCCCAGCTTTTAATTTAGTTTTTTTTTCTTTAGTATTTGTATAAATTATTTGTCTATTTTGGATATTAACCCCTTATTGAATTATCATTTGTAAACACCTTCTCCCTTCAATGGGCTGTCTTTTCATTTTGTTGATAGTTTGCTTTGCTTTGCAAAAGTTTGACGTGGTCACATTTGTTTATTTTTGTTTTTATTTCCCTTGCCTGAGGAGACAGATCCAAAAATATATGCTAAGACCAATGTCAGAGAGCACAGGGCCTCTGTTTTCTTTTTTTTTTTATTTTTTATTTTTTAACTTTTAGAAGTTTTAGGGTTTTAGGTCTTACATTTAAGCCTTTAATCCATTTTGAGTTTTATCTTTGTATATGGTGTGAGAAAGTAGTCCAGTTTGATTCTTTTGCATAGAGCTGTCCAATATTCCCAATGTCATTTATTGAAGAGGCTGTTTTTCCCCATTCTTGCCTCCTTTGTCATGGATTAATTGACCATATAAGCATGGATCACAAGGGCTATATGCTTAGGGGTGCCTCCTATGCCGGTTGTGTGAGCCTTCCTATTGTGAATGACTACTGTGGACATGCTGGTAGGCAGGGCACCCCTGGCCTAGTTGGCTGCCAGACCCTACCTTGTGTGGAGGCTGCTAGCCACTGGAAGGTGGGAGCCAGTCCCTGGGCAAGGGATGGGATTGTCGAGTGGGTCCATGGCTAGTGCCAGCCTGCTGGTGGGTGGGCCTGGGTTACTGCAGGAATAGCTGCTTGGAGAAGGAAATGGCAACCCACTCCAGTGTTCTTGCCTGGAGAATCCCAGGGATGGGGGAACCTGGTGGGCTGCTCTCTATGGGGTCGCACAGAGTTGTACACAACTGAAGCGACTTAGCAGCAGCAGCAGCTGCTTGGTATGGAGGTGTCCCAGGACTGGAGCTGACCGGCTGGTGGGTGTGTAAGCCAGAGACTTCTGCCATAGGGCAAAGCCCCAGTCACACCTGACCCACAGACTCTGCTGTGGACCTTCAAGGATGCAGCAGAGAATGGGGGAGAGGCTGCCCTGGCAAGGTTTCTTTCACCTTAAGGACACCTTCTCTTCTCTAGTCTGTGTCATCCCTAACTTTCACTCTTGAGAAAACACTAAATACTGGAGGATCAGAAAGAGGGCATCTGGTGTATTGAGACACCCATTAGGATTTTGATAAGTCCCCCAAGGTGCACCTTGAGGTCTCTTGATGTTTTCCATTTGAGGAACTGATGCAGTTCCAGTTCAGGGGTTTCTCCCTGTAGACAGGGCACCCAGTTTGTAAGGCACTGCTTTGCACAAATGTCACAGGCTTAGTGGGACTTGGAAGTCACATTTGGGGCATTCTTGCCATTTGGTTTTTTGAATTTCTGGGCATCTCTTTGCCATTTGCTTTTTTGGGGTAACTTCCTGCAGGCGTGATTTGGTTTGGTTTGTTTGCTTTGAGTGCACAGATATTTTGTACTAATTGCTTCCTTTAAGGTTCCATCTCCAAGTCCCCTAGGAAAAATCCTAAGTGATTGGTAGACCTATCATTATGATCCAATGAGGAGAAAACAGAAACTTGATGAAACTTTAACAAAGGCTTTCTAGGGGGAAACTTGGATTTCTGTCTTTGAGATGTAAATGTTCTATCTTATCTTCCTAGGACATTCTGTGTTTGTGTGTTGGTATGTATGTATGTATGTGTTTTGAAAACTCTGACCTTTTGGATAAAGGTCACAGGTCTAATGGAACTGGGAAGCCATGTTAATGTGACTCTGGCTGGCTAGGTTTTGGTTTATTCTGGTTACTTTGGTAACGCACAGACATCTGGTACTAACTGCTTCCTGTAAGGCTTCCTCTACGTTTTCTTGTTTCTTTCTCCTCAAATCCCTGCGAACAGGCTAGTGGCTATGGAAGCAACTGAGGAACTCTGGCCAGGGTTACTCTCTGGTGTGTTCCAAAGGCCCTGCAGCCCACTGTGCCACAGTATCTGCCACCCAAGCAAGTGAAGGCTCTCCTTCCTTCTGCCTTAAGTTGAGAACCAGGCCAATTAAAATTGTGCAAGCACAGGTCAGGCACTTAAAAGCCATTAGGGTGCCTGCTGCTTGAAGACTCCCTTCAGGATAAGGGGGATCATGGAATGGACCAGGCTAATAGGGTATCCACCCCCAACAAGACAACTTCCGTGCAATGCCAGACACATCTGGTTCAAGCATAACACTGAGCCCACTTTTCCCTGGCTGCTGCCTTCCTGGCAAGACTATGAGGTGGATTCCTCAGCCTATCTTTCCTATTAGTGTCACCTCTTTCCCCCTTGGTCCAGATTGATTTACAGGAGGCTAAGTGTTGCCTCTGAGCCTTCCCAAGAGGCCTTCTTCCCTAAGCTAGAAAGGGAAAAACTTTCCAACATAGGTAAATTGGTATGTCAGTCCTTCAGTTTCATTGAGGTAGCCACACAATTCTTTTTTTTTAAAAAAAGGAAAAACAAAACTATCCTTGTTTTACAAATGTAATCTTTACAGGACCAGAAGGGTGGCTCCAAAATTAATCCAAAACCCTCCAGTCCTTTTACCACTTCCCAAATCTTCCATGTTTATCTTAAGAGGCTTGTAAATATTTTCAAAAAGGGAAACAAAGTCATCCTAGGAAGAACTTGCCTGTATCTTTGAGATGCAAGTGTCCTATCTGGTCTTCTCAGGACCACTCATCTCTGCTGTCTCTTAAAATGCAAATTTTAGAGGGGGTAAACTAGAAGTTGGCTTGTCCAAGGTAAACAGAAATCCTAAATGCTTTTTCTGCAAATATTTAGCCATCTAGCCAAGTGAATCTGACTTGTTTCATCTGTCAGAAACCCAATTTTAATGCAACTTCTTTTGTAAACTGATGGGTTTTACATTGCTGAACCTGACTCAGGACTGAAATCTTAAAATAAGAACTAAGGTCTCTGTGTGTGTATATGTATCTTTGACTTTGGATAACATTGCCTTGGTTGATTTGTAAAAGAGCTCTATTTAATTGGCTTAAATAAAAGTAAGTACTTACAAACCAAACAATTCAAAATACAAAAGAAATTAAGCTAAGTGAGTTTCAGGCTCACATGAGCTGGGAAGTATTTAGAATCAAATTAATATCTGAAATTAATGTTTGTTATTACAAATTTGTCAGCAAGGAAAGGAACTTGGTATGAAGAAAATTTTAAGGACAGAAAATGTAAATGAAATAAGAGCTTTAGATAAATTCTATTAAGAGTAATAGTGGCATAGTGGTAAAGAATCTGCCTGCTGATGCAGGAGATGCAGGTTTCATTCCTGGCTTGGGAAGATTCCCTGGAGGAGGAAATGTCAACCCACTCCAGTATTCTTGCCTGGAAAACCTCATGGACAGAGGAACTTGGTGGACTACAGTACATGGGGTCGCAGAGTTGGACACGACTGAGCATACAATATGAAGAGAAAAAAAATGACATTATATTCCTATATCACAGCTATAAAAATCAATGCCAGAGATATCAAATGCTTAAATATGATAGGCAAAACTTTTAGAAGAACTTACAGAAAGTATCTGTTTGCCTTTAGGATAAGGAAGCATCTTGTGGATAGCACAAAGAAATGGTAACCATAAAAGAAAGATTAATAAGCTTAACTACATTAAAATTAAGAACTTCTGGGACTTCCCTGGTGGTCCAATGGCTGACTCCATGCTCCCAGTGTAGAGGGCCCAGGTTCTATTCCTAATCGGGAAACTAGATCCCACATGCCACAGCTAAGAGTTTAAATGTCACAGGTAAAAAAGATCCTGCATGCTGCAACTAAGACCCAGCAGAGCCAAATAAATAAATAAAATATTTTTTAAAGGATAAAACAAAAATTAAGAACTTTTGTCCATCAAAAGACACCCCCAAAAATTCAAAAACTGGGTGAAGATATTTGCAATAGTATAATCAACAAAGGTATGCAATATATATAAACAACTAATACAAATAAGAAAAAGGCAATCCAGTAGAAAAAATGTTCAAAAATATTAGGAGTATTTCACGAAAGAGGATGCATAGATGAACTATAGGTATATGAAATGTTGTTGAACATAATTAGTCGTAAGAGAAGTACAAAATAAGACCACAACAAATTGCCATTTTGTATCATTAGATTGACAAAAAATAAGAAAGTTAGGAATTTCCCTGGCTGTCCAGAGATTAAGACTCTGTGCTTCCACTGCAGGAGTCACAGGTTCAATCCCTGGTCAGGGAACTAAGATTCCATATGCTGCGTGGTACAGCCAAAATAAATAAATAAATAAATTTAACAGAACCAAAATTTGGAGAGGATGTGGCTCAATGGAATTCTTGTACATTGCTGCTGAAACTGTTAATAGTTTAATATTTAATATTTAGTAAATATTAATAAATATTTATAATATTAATAAACTAAGTGAAGAGTTAATAAATACTACTTTAGAATAGTTTGGAATTATCCTATAGAGTGACTTCCCTGGTGGCTCAGACAGTAAAGCATCTGCCTACAATGTTAGAGACCCTTGTTCGATCCCTGGTTTGGGAAGATCCTCTGGAGAAGGAAATGGCAACCCACTCCAGTACTCTTGCTTAGAAAATCCCATGGACAGAGGAGCATGGTAGGCTCCTACAGTCCCTGGAGTCACAAAGAGTCGGACATGACTGAGCAAATTCTTCATCCTATACAGTGGAACATTTGCATATTTTATAATCCAGGTTTTCCCTTCTGGATATAATACCTTAGAAAGTATTTGCCTGTGTGTACAAGGAGATATGTCGAAAAAAATTCATAGTTACTGTTTGTTATGACAAAAGCTGGAAATAACCCATATGTCCAGCAATATGATCAAGAGTAAATAGAATTGTAGTATATCAACGCCCTGGAACATTATTCGCAGTAGAAAGGAGAAAAAAAAAAAAATGCTACACGCAGCTGCATGGATGAATTTTAAGACCATAATGTTAAGTGGGGAAAAAAGTAGCCCTAGAATACTACATTATGGTGTTACTCCATTCATTTAAAGTTCAAAAACAAATCCAAATAGTGTACTATTTGGGCAAAAACACTTAAGTGATTTTTTTTAAACCTTTTTAAAAATTTAAGTATATGGTAAAACACAAAGATAAGTGGATGTGATAATGTCAGAATAGATAGAAGAAAGCTATTGAAAATGATCTAGTTCTTAGGTTTAGTGGTGGACTCAAAGCATTCAATCTATTTTTTGCTGTGTGATATATACATGTGTATATTATTTTATATGTATATCATATTAAAGTAATATATTTCTTTTTCAGAAATCTGCCTGAATATTCGAGATTTTCCTAATATAATTATCATCCCAGAAAAACAGGTGAAACCAGAATGGAGATTGCCAAAATTAAATCACCGTTTTGTTACAAGGTAAAATAGATTCTTGTAAAATATCTCAAATATGAATTTTCACTGTTAGTCACTGAAACAAGGTATTATAATTTGCTCAAAATCTACCCCAAATTATGCTGTAGCAGTTAAATAGATATGTATTTTCATTCGTATTTGTAGAATGCTTTTTTGCTATTTAAAAATAAAATATCTATTTAATAATTTTCCTTCTTTTAGATCAGAACTGGATAAGATGCCAAATAATTATATCTGTGATGTTATTGGAGTTTTGGTTTTTGTAGGAAGGGTCCAGCGGTCAAAAAAGAAGGGTAAGCTTCTGATATTGAAAGTCATAAAATGTATTTCAGTGAATAATTCTGTGTTCATATGTGCATAATCCATTGTCTTCATTTATTCTAATATTCTATCCATATAGAGAGCCGTGAAGATTTTTGGTCATATCGCTGGATTCACATTGCTGACGGGACTTCAGAACAACCATTTATAGTGGAGCTGTTTTCAACATCTCAGCCAGAAATCTTTGAACATATTTACCCAAGTACTCAGTTCAAATATTATTATCATTTTATATTTGGAAATGGGATCATTAACTGAAAAAAATAGTAGAGTATACTAACTTACAGAATGCCATGATACTGAGCTAGCAAATTCAAGCAATCTGATAGCACATATAAATTTTTTTCTATATTAATATTATAAGTGGTATTGTAGATATTAACTGTCTTCTGGTTTTCTATTCAGAATTAATTTGGGATTGAAACTAGTTTTTCAGAAAACAGGTGCTCTTATTAATTCTCACTTTTAGCATTTTAGACATAAAAACTTGAAATTCTGTGAAACTAAAGCATAGACCATTTCCTTTGTATCCGTTTGGAAACTGAATTAATAGACCCCATTTAAGACAATGAAGACTTTACTAATGTAGAATTAACTGGTAGAGGATTGGGAAACTATGTAATTAAATAATGACAGTGGTAAGTATGATGTCATTTGAGTATGAAATTAATATTAGGTTAATGGTGTTATACCACCTGGTCAATATTTTACTTTGGTGTTGATTTTTCCCCTTATATTTATTCATATACATAGGTATTTTTTCCACTACTTTCAAGACATTTAAAGTATGTCCTACTATGTATTTTATGTAACAACTTAGTCTACAAATCTATTTTGATGAGGAAAAATATATTTAATACTTTCTTATAACAACTTCAGTGAAATTTTTCCTTGTTTGAATTTGTAACATAAAGCTATTTTAGATATGGTGAGCTATTTTCCAAATAAATATATGAATGAAATACTGATTGTTAAATGCTTGCCAAAATTGAGGAAATTCCCAATCTTGACTACATGTATTTTTTTTTTTTTTGATCGACAACAACATAGAAATGGTAGAACATCAGGATACCTAGAGACCATATACAGGGCTGTTCTGCTACCCCTTTATTCTCTATTGTAAAATGGTATTACCCACTATTCAGATATTACTTCATTAGAATCCACCTTATGCTTGTGAGATTAAAATTTTAAAATATATGTATATGAATAGAACTAAACATTACCCCAACTATGATTGGAGGGGAGAGCAGAAAGAGAATTTTGACCAAAACCAAGGTACAGGTTTCCAAGGTAAGTGGGGCTATGACCTTTCATATAACTTCTCTCAGGGCATAGATGGTTGATAGTGATGATCGCTCATGACAATTTAGATGGGTTTTATGGCCAGATCCCTCTCTCTTTATAGCCACTATAGCTGTTTTAATAGCTAACTGACACAGGTTTTGGCAAATGATTTTTCACAGACGTGTTGCCATGTAGTCACATTCTATTTCTTATGGAAACATGAAATATATCTTTTAAGAAAAGTTTATATGGAGCCTAGTGAGATTTACTCTAGTACAAGAGTTGACAACAATCACTATTCATTTTCATCTTTTGACCAAGAGTGAAGGAAAAAATTGTGAAATAAATGGTGAATATCAAGGAAGCTTCAGACCTATGAAGGAGAACATAACTAAGGATCTTCTGGAACAGTACCAGAATCCTTTGGTAGTAGGGCATCTGTTTTACTTTATGTGTGTGTGCTCAGAATCACAGGCTTTGGCGATACATGGTGCTGTGGAAGGCCCATGGTGTGTGCACGCTGGGGCACCACCGGCCCAGGGCCACTTTTTTTACTTTTCATTAAGGAAAGTGAAGAACTAAGGGGAAAACTTTTTCACTGCTTACTATATATTAGTTGCTCATAGATGTTACTTAATTTTGTACTTACAGTTACCTTTTAAAGAGGTGATGTTTTTACAAATTTATGGGTGAGGAAATAAAGGTCAAGAGAGATTTTAAACAGCTAGAAGGTGTTAGGTTCAAATATCTTATTTTTAGCAACCATGAACTTAGAATTAGAGATTTCTTTAGTATGCTTATGTCAGCATCTTTAATAATGAATACTCACATCTTTGTATAATTTTTGAAATAAATGAAAAACTGTATAAATCAAGAGAATTATTCTTAGTCATTTGAACAGATTTTCTTTCTTTTCATTGCTCCAAAATAAAGAACTAGTAAATGAGAGATACAGGAAATGAATTTATAGATATTATCATGCTCTAGGAAAATATTTATTCTCAAATGAGAGCTTACTGTTGATAGGAAATTGCAAGTATTTATATTTATTTCTTCATTTCCTGATTTGTAAGACAACTGTTTTGGGACATATAAGTTAAAATTTTAAAGATATTTTTGCATAAGTAAACTCTTCCTAAATAACCTGATAGTTACAAAACAGTTGATAGCTTTTGAAAGTGGTTGAAATCTGAAGACATGATAATCTCATTTTCAAGGATTCTTTTTAGTCTATCTAGTTGGTGAGGAAAGCCAACAGAAAAGAATATGTGGTAGAAGCCCTGTCTTTGAGATTTAAAGTCTAATTGAGATAAACACAATTAAAACACTTGCATAAACAAGTTCACATTAATAGTGTGTAGCCCTATCTGATGGAAAGAGTGAGAGTAATTTCAGGGATCAAGGTTAGATTGGGTTAATCAGTGAAAACATGGAGAAGCTCAGTTTTTTTTTTTCTCTGTAGGAAATAACAGTTCACACTCAGTTGTGTGGCCAATTAAAAGACTTTCACTCTTCAGCTGTCCAGCAAGCAGGGCCTTCGGTTATGTGCAGCTGCTGTATTAATACTTGCTAAAGGAAAAGTGTTAGATCCTTGTTGCTCCAAGTGTGGTCAAAGGGCTAACAGCACTAGTATCACTAGTGCTAAGATCTCACTAAGCAAAGAATTTCAGGCCCCACACTAAAACTACTGAATCTGAATTTACATTTTAACAATTATCCCAAGTGATTCCTGAGTTCAGTAAAACTTGAGAAGTACTCTGTTAGATTGTGATCTAGGTATTTCCCTTTGAAATGCATAAATAATTTCATAAGTGTTTTCTTTTCCTGCAGTGACATATTTCACGTGTACACAGCTGAAAGTTGTCAGAAATGATGATCAAGTACCTAAACTGCTTTACCTCACCACCACAAACGAGAGTCACATATTTATGACTTGTAAGCAATTTCTTTGTATATATTTAATTGGAAATCTAATATATTTTCTCTTCATTAAATTAAATTTTATTATAACATTCAACCACAAGATAGCCTTATTTTGAACTCCTTCACTATAAGATTGGTTTAACAAAGAGTATGTGTGTGTGTGCACAGTAGTTGCTCAGTCGTACCTGCCTGTTTGCAACCCCATGGACTAGCCCACCAGGCTCCTCTGTCCATGGGGTTCTCCAGGCATGAATACTGGAATGGGTTGCCATTCCCTTCTCCAGGGGATCTTCCTAACCCAGGGATCGAACCCGGGTCTTCTGCATTGCAGGCAGATTCTTTACCATCTGAGCCACCAGGAGGCCCCAACAAAGAATATACAGCCTATGAAATCTGTTGCTTCGAGATGATTTACAATTCAAGCAACAATTTTCTGACTTTCTGAAGAATTTCTGGAGAATTTTATGTCCTTTGGTTAACTTTAATTCCTGCTTAATGTTAAGTTAGATAATCATAAATGGCTTCACAGATTGAAGACTTGTTTGGCCCTGTATCACAATAAGGATTCAACTAACAGTAGTTTTAAAATGTTAAAATGAAAATGTATGTTAAATTTTGGTTCCCAGACTTGCATTTTACTTAACATAGCAAGCAAAGTCTCACTGCTTATCTATAAGTTTATTATTTTTTTCCATTCTCTCTGATAATGTGGGCAAAAAAATCAGACGAATGAGAGAGTACTGTGGAATGTTTTACTTACTAGAATGCTACCATCTTGGTAATTAGGAAATTTGTCAAAGAAGAGTGCTAGGAAGGATGTAATACACATCTTTGTTTATACCTCATTTTATAAATATGAATAATATCAGATCTAAAATATACTAATAATATCAGATGTAAATGACACTTAAGTACATTTCAAAAGCATGAGTTTAAATGCTGAGCTATATTCACAGAAAATTTAGTTCATATGTGCTATCATACCTTCAGGTTAATACATAAAAATTGGTTTTCTAAGAAGATGCTAACCAGTTGGATAGCTAGAAAAGTCCAGACTATTAGTTTTCTTTTTCTTCTGGCTTTTTTTGGTATCCTACAGACAGCTACAGTGTAGTCCACAGAAACTGTAGTATGTTTGATTTCCTTCTAGATTTAGGATTTATTTACCATCTTTGATAATTTTGTATGCATATTCAGTATAATTATGTGCTACATAGTGAATAAGTTGACTTCTTTTCTTGGTGACATGAGATTGATCTTATATTAAAATGTTTTTATACACAAAACAGTCCAGGCGGTTTACTACAGTGATTTATTTTTTTTTTCCCTTATTTTTTACCCTTCGTGCAATGAGGTCATAAAGGCCAGCTGCGAAACGATGATGCCAAGGTAAAAAACTTTATCCAGTGGGTTAAAGAGAAGAACGATTCTGGAGAAGGGAAGAATACTGTTATAGGTGGATATTACCCCTATCCACCAGTGCCAGAGACATTTTGGAAGTATAGTAGTTCTCTTAAAGGTACTGATGAAATTACTAGTCGTTTATGATTATATGCTATATGTATGGTATATGCCTTGTCATTTAGTCATCTTTACTCTTTAATTTGAGTAGGCCAGAGTGTAGCAATACTCACTGTTAATAATTTGATCTTTATAAAGATATAAAAACATATGTCATGTCCCATAAAGGATATTTTGATTTTATTAGACTGTAAAGAAAAAGGAATATAGACTGACTAAATGGAGATATCTTGATTTAAGGTCTTTGAGATCAAATCTGAGTTGGTAGATCCCAACTCTTATAATATTATTTAAATTAAACCTATGAAAGGATACATTGGACAATTTGATACCAAGATATAACTGTATTAGGCCACTTTTATGAAATGATACATAGATATCCCTTGGTATCCATAGGGGATTGGTTCAAGGAGCCCCATGGATACGTAAATCTTCAGATGTTCAAATGCCTTACATAAGGGATATACAGTGATTACAGTTGGCTCTTTGTATCTGAAGGTTTGCAAAACTTATAGATATGTGTATTGCAAAACTTGTGGATGACTGTGTATTGGATATAACATGGCTGAGGCTCCACCTTTAAATAAAAATGATATCAAAATTAGTGAGATTCAGAATAAGTACTGATGAGAGACATTAATTTATTTTAGTAGACTTAAAATATGATAGTTGAAAAGTTTAGCATATATTCTTTTTGAAAAGCTGTGAGATAATTTCACAGCTTTGGAAAAAAAGAAACTTTGAAATACTGATCTATCATTAGCTAAATATTGGCATCCTTCTATACTTCATAATGCCAGCAATATGTAGTATATGCTATATATAGCATATAGAATATAGAAAATATTAACATGTGTGCTTCTATGCAATGGCTAAGCAACACTTTATAGTTTGAAGTATGATATATAAATTGCATTCAATATGTAAAATTTCTGTTTCAAATTAAGACACCAGACTAGAAGACGGTATAACAATTTAACTGAAATGTATTTTGCCAGTTTTACCAACATCACCTAAGGGGATGCCAAATATAAACACAAAGTCTCACATATTTAAGTTATTAGCAAGTTTATAATTTTCATGTTGTGAAATTACATTGCAAATCTAATTCTTGTTTTTGTAATTTCAGTTCTTTAAAACTTACAATTTCCTTGGAATTACTCTTTTGCAGTTGAATCACTCTTGACAGCTATAAGTGAAGTAAAGGTGGAGATTGAAGATCTGCAGTATAGGGAACAAAAGCGCATTGCAATTCAGGGAATAATTACGGTTATAAAGTATGTCCCATATCACAGTGCAACTCAAAGTGCCTCAGCATCTGAAACACTACGGGTATGGTGGCAGAGAATTAATAGTATATCTCTGAAAGCACTCTGATTGTAACCACAATTAGATTTATATCTTTTTTTAATTTAAATTTATTTATTTTAACTGGAGGCTAATTACTTTACAATATTGTATTGGTTCTGACACACATCAACATGAATCTGCCATGGGTGTACACGTGTTCCCCATCCTGAACCCCCCTCCCACCTCTGTCCCCATACCATCCCTCCGGGTCATCCCAGTGCACCAGCCCTAAGGATCCTGTATCGAACCTGGATTGGCAATTCGCTTCATATATGATATTATACATGTTTCCATGCCATTCCCCCAAGTCATCCCTCCCTCTCCCTCTCCCACAGAGTCCAAAAGACTGTTCTGTACATCTGTGTCTCTTTTGCTGTCTCGCATATAGGGTCATTGTTACAATCTTTCTAAATTCCATATATATGCGTTAGTATACTGTATTGGTGTTTTTCTTTCTGGCTTACTTCACTCTGTATAATAGGCTCCAGTTTCATCCACCTCATTAGAACTGATTCAAATGTATTCTTTTTAATGGCTGAGTAATACTCCATTGTGTGTATGTACCACAGCTCTTTTATCCATTCATCTGCTGATGGACATCTAGGTTGCTTCCATGTCCTGGCTATTATAAACAGTGCTGCGATGAACATTGGGGTACACATGTCTCTTTCAATTATGGTTTCCTCGCTGTGTATGACCAGTAGTGGGATTGCTGGGTCATAAGGCAGTTCTATTTCCAGTTTTTTAAGGAACCTCCACATGGTTCTCCATGGTGGCTGTATTAGTTTGCATTCCCACCAACAGTGTAAGAGGGTTCCCTTTTCTCCACACCCTCTCCAGCATTTATTGCTTGTAGACTTTTGGATAGCAGCCATTATGACTGGCATGAAATGGTACCTCATTGTGGTTTTGAGTTGCATTTCTCTGATAATGAGTGATGTTGAGCATCTTTTCATGTGTTTGTTAGCCATCTGTATGTCTTCTTTGGAGAAATGTCTGTTTAGTTCTTTGGCCCACTTTTTGATTGGGTCGTTTATTTTTCTGGAATTGAGCTGCAGGAGTTGCTTGTATATTTTTGAGATTAGTTCTTTGTCAGTTGCTTCATTTGCTATCATTTTCTCCCATTCTGAAGGCTCTCTTTTCAGCTTGCTTAGAGTTTCCTTTTTTGTGCAGAAGCTTTCAATTTTAATTAGGTCCCATTTGTTTATTTTTGCTTTTATTTCCACTATCCTGGGAGGTGGGTCATAGAGGATCCTGCTGTGATTTATGTCGGATAGTGTTTTGCCTATGTTCTCCTTTAGGAGTTTTATAGTTTCTGGTCTTACATTTAGATCTTTAATCCATTTTGAGTTTATTTTTGTGCATGGTGTTAGAAAGTGTTCTACTTTCATTCTTTTACAAGTGGTCGACCAGTTTTCCCAGCACCACTTGTTAAAGAGATTCTTTTCTCCATTGTATATTTTTGCCTCCTTTGTCAAAGATAAGGTGGCCATAGGTGCGTGGATTTATCTCTGGGCTTTGTATTTTGTTCCATTGATCTATATTTCTGTCTTTGTGCCAGTACCATACTGTCTTGATGACTGTGGCTTTGTAGTAGAGCCTGAAGTCAGGCAGGTTGACTCCTCCAGTTCCATTCTTACTTCTCAAGATTGCTTTGGCTATTTGAGTTTTTTTTTTTTTATTTCCATACAAATTGTGAAATTATTTGTTCTAGCTCTGTGAAAAATACTGTTGGTAGCTTGATAGGGATTGCATTGAATCTATAGATTGTTTTGGGTAGTATACTCATTTTTCTGATCCATGAACATGGTATATTTCTCCATCTATTAGTGTCTCCATCTATTAGTGTCCTCTTTGATTTCTTTCACCAGTGTTTTATAGTTTTCTATATATAGGTCTTTAATTTCTTTAGGTTGATATATTCCTAAGTATTTTATTCCTTTAGTTGCAATGGTGAATGGAATTGTTTCCTTAATTTCTCTTTCTATTTTCTCATTATTAGTGTATAGGCATGCAAGGGATTTCTGTGTGTTGATTTTATATCCTGCAACTTTAGTATATTCATTGATTAGCTCTAGTAATTTTCTGGTGGAGTCTTTAGGGTTTCCTATGTAGAGGATCATGTCATCTGCAAACAGTGAGAGATTTACTTCTTTTCCAATCTGGATTCCTTTTATTTCTTTCTCTGCTCTGATTGCTGTGGCCAAAACTTCCAAAACTATGTTGAATAGTAGTGGTGAGAGTGGGCACCCTTGTCTTGTTCCTGACTTTAGCAGAAATGCTTTCAGTTTTTCACCATTGAGGATAATGTTTGCTGTGGGTTTGTCATATATAGCTTTTATTAAGTTAAGGTATGTTCCTTCTATTCCTGCTTTCTGGGGAGATTTTATCATAAATGGATGTTGAATTTTGTCAAAGGCTTTCTCTGCATCTATTGAGATGATCATATGGCTTTTATTTTTCAATTTGTTAATATGGTGTATTACATTGATTGATGTGCAGATATTGAAGAATTCCTGCATCCCTGGGATAAAGCCCATTTGGTCATGGTGTATGATCTTTTTAATATGCTGTTGGATTCTGATTACTAGAGTTTTGTTAAGGATTTTTGCATCTATGTTCATCAGTGATACTGGCCTGTAGTTTTCTTTTTTTGTGGCATCTTTGTCAGGTTTTGGTATTAGGGTGATGGTGGCCTCATAGAATGAGTTTGGAAGTTTACCTTCCTCTGCAATTTTCTGGAAGAGTGAGTAGGATAGGTGTTAGCTCGTCTCTAAATTTTTAGTAGAATTCAGCTGTGAAGCCGTCTGGACCTGGGCTTTTGTTTGCTGGAAGATTTCCATTTACTGTTTCAATTTCCGTGCTTGTGATGGGTCTGTTAAGATTTTCTATTTCTTCCTGCTCCAGTTTTGGAAAGTTGTACTTTTCTAAGAATTTGTCCATTTCTTCCACGTCGTCCATTTTATTGGCATATAATTGCTGATAGTAGTCTCTTATGATCCTTTGTATTTCTGTGTAGTCTGTTGTGATCTCTTCATTTTCATTTCTAATTTTATTGATTTGATTTTTCTCCCTTTGTCTCTTGATGAGTCTGGCTAATGGTTTGTCAATTTTATTTATCCTTTCCAAGAACCAGCTTTTGGCTTTGTTGATTTTTGCTATGGTCTCTTTTGTTTCTTTTGCATTTATTTATGCCCTAATTTTTAAGATTTCTTCCTTCTACTAACCCATTTTTTCCTTTTCTAGTTGCTTTAGGTGTAGAGTTAGATTATTTATTTGACTTTTTTCTTGTTTCTTGAGGTATGCCTGTATTGCTATGAACCTTCCCCATAGAACTGCTTTTACAGTGTTCCACAGGTTTTGGATTGTTGTGTTTTCATTTTCATTCGTTTCTATGCATATTTTGATTTCTTTTTTGATTTCTTCTGTGATTTGTTGATTATTCAGCAGCGTGTTGTTCAGCTTCCATATGTTGGCATTTTTAATAGTTTTTCTCCTGTAATTGAGATCTAATCTTACTGCATTGTGGTCAGAAAAGATGCTTGGAATCATTTCAGTTTTTTTTTAATTTACCAAGGCTAGATTTATGGCCCTGGATGTGATCTATCCTTGAGAAGGTTCTGTGTGCGCTTGAGAAAAAGGTGAAATTCATTGTTTTGGGATGAAATGTCCTATAGATATCAGTTAGGTCTAACTGGTCTGTTGTATCATTTAAAGTTTGTGTTTCCTTGTTAATTTTCTGTTTAGTTGTCTATCCATAGGTGTGAGTGGGGTATTAAAGTCTCCCACTATTATTGTGTTATTGTTAATGTCCCCTTTCATACTTGTTAGCATTTGTCTTACATATTGTGGTGCTCCTATGTTGGGTGCATATATATTTATAATTGTTTTATCTTCTTCTTGGATTGATCCTTTGATCATGATGTAGTGTCCTTCTTTGTCTCTTTTCACAGCCTTTGTTTTAAAGTCCATTTTATCTGATATGAGTATTACTACTCCTGCTTTTTTTGGTCTCTGTTTGCATGGAATATCTTTTTCCAGCCCTTCACTTTCTGTCTGTATGTGTCCCCTGTTTTGAAGTGGGTCTCTTGTAGACAACATATATAGTGGTCTTTTTTTTGTATCCATTCAGTCAGTCTTTGTCTTTTGGTTGGGGCATTCGACCCATTTATATTTAAGGTAATTACTGATAAGTATGATCCCATTGCCATTTACTTTGTTGTTTTGGGTTTGAGTTCATACACCCTTTCTGTGTTTCCTGTCTAGAGAAGATCCTTTAGCTTTTGTTGGAGAGCTGGTTTGGTGATGCTGAATTCTCTCAGCTTTTGCTTGTCTGTAAAGCTTTTGATTTCTCCTTCATATTTGAATGAGATACTTGCTGGGTACAGTAATCTGGGCTGTTGGTTATTTTATTTTATCACTGTAAGTATGTCCTGCCATTCCCTCCTGGCCTGAAGAGTTTCTATTGAAAGATCCGCTGTTATCCTTATGGGAATCCCCTTGTGTGTTTTTTGTTGTTTTTCCCTTGGTGCTTTTAATATTTGTTCTTTGTGTTTGACTTTGTTAATTTGATTAGTATGTGTCTTGGGGTGTTTTGCCTTGGGTTTATCCTGTTTGGGACTCTCTGGGTTTCTTGGACTTGGGTGATTATTTCCTTCCCCATTGTAGGGAAGTTTTCAACTATTATCTCCTCAAGTATTTTCTCATTGTCTTTCTTTTTGTCGTCTTCTTCTGGGGCTCCTATGATTCAATGTTGGGGCATTTAATATTGTCCTGGAGGTCTCTGAGATTTTCCTCATTTCTTTAAAATCGTTTTTCTTTTTTCCTCTCTGATTCATTTATTTCTACCATTCTATCTTCTACTTCACTAATCCTATCTTCTGCCTCCCTTATTCTACAATTTGTTGCCTCCAGAGTGTTTTTGATCTTATTTATTGTGTTATTCATTATATATTGACTCTCTTTTATTTCTTCTAGGTCCTTGTTAAACTTTTCTTCCATCTTCTCAGTCCTTGTCTCCAGGCTATTTATCTGTGATTCCATTTTTTTGTCAATATTTTGAGTCATTTTCCCTATCATTATTCAGAATTCTTTATCAGGTAGATTCCTTATCTCTTCCTCTTTTGTTTGGTTTGGTGGGCATTTATCCTGTTCCTTTACCTGCTGGGTATTCCTCTGTCTCTTCATCTTGTTTCTATTGCTGTGTTTGGGGTGGCCTTTCTGTATTCTGGCAGTTTGTGGAGTTCTCTTTATTGTGGAGTTTCCTCTTTGTGGGTGTACAGGTGGCTTGTCAGGGTTTCCTGATTAGGGAAGCTTGTGTCGGTGTTCTGGTGGGTGGAGCTGCATTTCTTCTCTCTGGAGTGTAATGAAGTGTCCAATAATGAGTTATGAGATGTCAGTGGGTTTGGAGTGACTTTGGGCAACCTATATATTGAAGCTCAGGGCTGTGTTCCTGTGTTGCTGGAGAATTTGCGTGGTATGTCTTGCTCTGGAACTTGTTGGCCCTTGGGTGGTGCTTGGTTTCAGTGTAGGTATGGAGATGTTTGATGAGCTCCTGTCGATTAATGTTCCCTGGAGTCAGGAGTTCTCTGGTGTTCTCAGGGTTTGGACTTAAGCCTCCTGCTTCTGGTTTTCAGTCTTATTTTTACAGTAGCCTCAAGACTTCTCCATCTATACAGCACCATTGATAAAACGTCTAGGTTAAAGTTGAAAAGTTTCTCCACAGTGAGGGACATCCAGAGACATTCACAGAGTTACATGGAGGAGAGAAGAGGGAGGAGGGAGTTAGAGGTGACCCAAATGAGATGAGGTAGAATCAAAAGAGGAGAGAGCAAGCTAGCCAGTAATCACTTCCTTATGTGCACTCCACAGTCTGGACCACTCAGAGATGTTCATGGAGTTAAACACAGAAGAGAAGAGGGAGGAAGGAGACAGAGGTGACTAGGAGGAGAAGGGGAATCAAAAGTAGAGAGATAGATCCAGGCAGTAGTCAGTTCCCTAAGTGTTATCCACTGCCCAGAATACCCAAAGAGTGTCACAGAGTTAGGTAGAGAAGAGAAGGGGGAGGGAGGAGATAGAGGGGACCTCGTGGAGAAAAAGGAGAGTCAAAAGGGGGAGAGAGCAATCAAGCCAGTAATCACACTCCCAAGTAAAAATGGGTACTGAGGATTGGGTTCTTAAAGGTACACAATTGATAACAAATACCAAAAAGCAAAGATTAAAAATCTAGAGTAGAGGTTGGATTTTCTAAAATACAATATTAAATAAAAAAAGTCACAAAAATTATCACACACACACACAAAATTATCACACACACACACAATATATATAAAGTTTGCTTTAAAAAGTAGGGTCCTTTTTTTGCAAAGTAATGGTAGGTTATAAAAATGAAAATTAAAGGAGTAATAGAGGACTTTAAAATTTTTTAAAAATTTAAAAAAAGAATGATAGTAAAAATAGTAAAAATATATCTAGGACTTTCTCTGGTGGTGTTGTGGGCAGTGTTGGGTCATTTCATTTTTGGATAGTTCCTTGGTCCGGCTTATATTTCTCAAGGTCTATATGCCCCTTCCTATGTAGTCCGTACTAACTACAGGGTTTTAATCTATTGCATCTGTCACTTCCAAAGCGGTTCCCTCTGTTTTAGCTTCTTCTGTTTGCTGGTCTCTTCAGTGTCTGATTTCCGCCCTGACACAAGGGGGCGGTGTTGGACACTTCTTTAGGCTCACTTGTGTAGTGCTGTGTGGAGAGAGGGACGCTGCAAACAAATAACACTGGCGTGTGCTTGCAGTGTCTCGGCAACACTGGGTTTGCCGCCGCTCATGGTGCGTGTACCCTCCCTGCCCACACTGCTCAGGCTCTAGGTTGCTCTGCCGGGAACCGTCTGAGGCCAGCCCTGGGCTGCATGCAGCTGCCAGGTCTAACCCGCTCAGGTTCAGGTGCTGGGGTAGTCCTCAGAGGCACAGATTTGGTTGGGCCTGCATTTTGTGCCCTTCCCAGGTCCGAGCAGCTCAGGTGATCAGGTGTTTGGCGAGCGCGGTCGCTGCAACTTATCGCTTCCCCCGTCCCTGTCGCTCAGTTTTCTTGGTGTACATCCAGTGCACCTTCTCAGGCGGATGTTGACCGTCGAGAACCCCAAGAAGTCTTAGTTAGCAAAGAAGCCTGCTTGCAGTTTTGTAGATAATGTCTCTCTAGGGCTGTGATTGCCCCCTTCCAGCTCTGGCTGCCTGTCACCGGAGGGGTATGGTCTGCAGCAGGCTAGCTCTGTTCAGTCCTTTGTTCTGTGAGTGGGCCTGGCGGTGTCTTAGGTTAGGGCTTTTCACGTGGTAGCTATCCCCGAGTCTGGTTTGCTGTCCCAGTTAGGTCCCTCAGATTGCCCTCGGGGCATTCAGGCCCGGTCCTTACTCTAAGCAATGCAGCCCGCGCCTCCCTGCCCAGCCCCAACTTGCTATGGCGGATGCAGGTGTCTGCACTGCTTCACCACTGGGGGAGTTACCGTTGGGCACGTAATCTGTGGGTTTTAATTATTTATTTATTTTTCCTCCCGGTCATGTTGCCCTCTGTGGTTCCAAGGCTCGCCACAGACTCGGCAGTGAGCGTGTTTCCTGGTGTTTGGAAATGTCTCTCTTTTTAAGACTCCCTTCCCGGGATGGAGCTCCATCCCTATCTCTTTTGTCTCTCTTTTTGTCTTTTATATTTTTTTCTACCTCCTTTCGAAAACACTGGGCTGCTTTTCTGGGTGCCTGATGTCCTCTGCCGGCATTCAGAAGTTGTTTTGTGGAATTTACTAAGCGTTTAAATGTTTTTTGATGAATTTGTCAGGGAGAAAGTGGTCTCCCTGTCCTATTCCTCCACCATCTTAGGACCGCCTCCCCGGCATTATATCTTGTACAATTCATTCAGAACTCAAATGTATTAACTCTTAATGATGTAAACCTAAAAGGAAAAGCTTCATTTTTAGTTTGTTTTCTTTTTATGTCATTTATTTTGGAGCAGTCTGGACTAAAGTCACAGCCTCTGATATTTCCCTAGGCCCTCCAAACTTGGTATTTTGGTTTTGCTTTCTATGTAATATGAGCCTGTCATGATAGCATTTATTTAGATTTCCAGGTCGTATTTTTGACTACATTCATTTCTTACCTTATGTCCAGGCCAAAAGTATATGTACATTCCCACTGGAAGTTTTTAGCTCTATTGTCAGACTTGGCAGTTCTACCCAAATTTTATTAAGAAGTAGCAATGACTCTTGGAGGATAAATGCTGTAGAAGAGGCCACTTCTGAACTCTAGGCAAAATCAAGACAAATTAATTTTTTCCATGAGTTTGTGTTTTTAAAAGTTATTTCTAAGATTACTATTCTTATGGAAAGAAGCATCTAATCCAACTTTACAGTTACATAAGAAAAACTTTTGTTTATCTTTTTGAAATATGTTACTAGCAGTTAGATTAAGATAAATCAACTTTATAAAAGCATTGTTATGATTACAAAGTTTTGTCACAACTCAAGTTACGAAAAATGGATATGCTAAAAGTGTAGAGTCTTTTAAGAGAGAAATAATTCTTGTGAATTAGTTTAAAATGTTTTCTTCAAATTTTTGTTTTTAGAATGCTAAGCGACCCTCAACATCTGAAGCAGCTAGAAAAGAAAGTCAAAGTCAGGAAAAAGATGGTAAACGTCATCACGATGATGGTTCTGGGAGATCTCAATGTCATTCTGCATGTGCAAGTTCAAACCCTGTCCCGAAGAAAAGAATTACACAAACCCCAAGTGGCAAACAGTAAGTCATTTGTATTAAGTATATACATAGCATATGCTTTTTCATTTTTTCTATCGTATAAAATGAGCAGTGCTACTGGAAGTTGTATAGTTTTCTACAGCTGCCAAAGTCCAAGATCAAGGTATAGGCAGGGTGGGTTCCCTCTGAAGGCTATGAGGAAGAATCTGTTCCATGCATCTCCCTTAGCTGCTAGTGGTTTAGTGGCAATCTTTAGCATTCCTTGGCTTATGGAAGTTATCACTTGAATCTCTGCCTTCGTCTTCACATGGCATTCTCCCTGTGGCTATATATGTGTCCAAGTTTTTCTTTAAGGACACCAGCCATATTGGATTAGGGAACCACTCTGGAGTACCAGTCTACTCTAGTATGAACTCATCTTAACTGATTACATCTTCAATGACCCTACTTCCAAATAATGTCATATTTTTATGGTCATTGAACATGTAATTGGTTACATATTGGTAGTCAGGGTGGTGTTTGGCAGGAACATAATTCAGTCCATAACAGTCTGCCCCTCTAAAAACTCATGTCCTTCTCACATACAAAATACATTCACTCCATCAGAACATCCCCCAAAGTCTTAATCTATACCAGTATTAACTCTCATTCCTAAATATCATATAAATCTTATATGGATGAGATGCAGGGTGTTTCATCCTGGAACAAAATTCTTTTCCATCTGTGAGCCTATGAAACTATGAAACTATTACCTTCCAAAATACAATGGTGGGACAGACATAGGATAAGTATTCCCCATTTCAAAAGGGAGAAATTGGGAAGAAAAAGGAGGTTATGGGCCACAGGCAAATTTGAAACCTAGTGAAGCAAATACCATTTGGCTTTAAGGCCCCAGAATTATCCTCTCTGGCAGAGTACTGTGTCCTTTGGGCCCACTGAGATGGCAGCCCTACCCCCATGGCACTGAGTGGTGGCCCTGCACTCTGGAACTGAGAAAGTGGCCCTGGCTTCTGGAATTCAGGAGGTGTCCCTGCCTTCTAGAACGGAGGAAATGGCCTCACTTCTCAGGGTCATTTTCCCATTTTCTTGAAGGATAATACTTGATCACAGCTAGATATCTCTGTCAACTCATTTCCTGACTGTAGAATCCCAGAAGTCCAATGGCATTGCATTCCTGCATTTCTTCCCACTTATGTTCCTTTCAGTTGAAGCTAATAGCATGCCTACTGAGTTGGTTGACTGGATCCACAAGTCGTAATCTCTTGGGCATATGGTTATCTAGCAATGTTCTTAGTATGCTTCCCAAAGCAAGCTTTCATATGTTTTCCAATATGAAAGGCTGATAATTTTTCAAGTATTGATGGTTCTTTTTTTTTCATTTTTATGTCATTTTTTTATTTTTTGGCCATGCTGCACAGCTTGTGGGATCTTAGTTCCCCACCCAGGGATTGAACCCAGACCCTTGGCAGTGAAAGTGTGGAGCCCTAACCGCTGGACCTCCAGGGGATTCCTTGATTCTTTTTTTTTCTTAACAATTCCTTTTCAACTCTTCTCCCTTCTTGTGTTTTACTATAAGCATTAAGAAGAAACCAGACTGTGTCTTCAACACTTTGCTTAGAAATCTCTTCATCTAAATATACAAGTTCATCTTACAGATGTTTCACTTTCCATCCAACAGAACAGTTTGGCCACATACTCTGCCACTTTGTATCAAGGATTATCTTTCACCCAGTTTCCAATAACATTTCTGTCTGAAACCTTACCAGAAGCACATTTTACATTCACATTTCTAGTTCTGTTCATGACACTGAATGTATTCTCTTAGACAGCGGAAACTTTCTCTACCACTCCTTTTCTTTCAGAGCCCTCAAGAGATTCTCCTTCAAAATCCATATTTTTACCAACATTCTCTTCAGGGCTTTCTAGGCTTTTTATGTTATGCACCTCAAAAATCTTCCCAACCTAGGGAATGAACTCACATCTCTTGGCATCTCCTGCATTGTACATGGATTCTTTACTACTTAGCCACAGGGAAAGCCCCCTTCACTTAATACCCAATTCCAAAGCAACTTCTATGTTTTTTATGTATTTTTTATAGCAGCACACCACTTACTGATACCAAAATCTGTATTAATTTTCTAGGGCTGCTATAACAAAGTACCACAAACTGTTTGACTTATACAACAGAAATTTATTGTTTCACAGCTTTGTAAGTCCAAAATCAAAGTGTCAGTAGAATGGATTCCTTTTGAGGGCTGTGAGAAAGTCTGCACCATGCCTTACCCCTAGCATCTGGTGATTTGCTAGCCATCTCTGGCTTTCCTTGGCTTGTATAAACATCACTCCAATCTGTGTCCAAATTTCCCCATGTGGTAAGGGCATCAGTCATTGGATTAAGGGCCCACTCTACTCTAATATGACCACATCTTAACTAAATTACACCTTCAATGACCCTATATCTAAGTAAGGTCAAATTCCAAGGTAATGGGGATTAGGACTTCAATGTGAATATTGAGGATGCATACTTCAACCCATAACATAAGCTCTTATCTGCCATATTCAGCATGGAGTAATTGAATGTAAGTTTAAAGTAGGGAATTACAAAAAGGAAATAACCATTTTTGTCTTTTTTTAATTCTACATATAAGGGAGATCATATAGTATTTGTCTTTCCTAGTCTGACTTATTTCACTTAGTATGGTAATCTCAGGGTCCATCCATGTTGTTACAAATGATAAGATTTCATCTTTTTATGGCTGAGTAGTATTCCACTGTATATATTACATCTTTATCCATCTGTTGATGAGCACTTAGATTATTTCCATTATCTTGGCTGTTACCAATATTGCTGTTGTGATCATAGGGGTGCATATATCTTTTCTATTTTTTAAATTTTTTGACCATGCCATGCATCTTGCAGGGTTTTAGTTCTGCAAACAGGTATCAAACCCATGCCCCCTGCAGTGAAATCACAGAGTCTTAACCACTGGACCACCAAAGAAGTCCCTGCTATCTTTTTGATAATAGATGTTCTGACAGGTGTGAAGGTTTGAGATGATAATCTCATTGTGGTGTTCATTTGCATTTCCCTGATAATTAGTGATGTTGAACATCTTTTCCTGTCCTTGTTTGCTATCTGTATGACTTCTTTGGGAAAAAGTCTGTTCAGGTCCTCTGCTCATTTTTTATTCAGATTGTTTATTTTTTTGAAGCTGAGTTGTATGAGTGTTTTATATATTATGTATCTTAACCCCTGATGGGATATATGATTCGCAAATACCTTCTCTTATTTGGTAAGTTGTCTTTTCATTTTGTTGCTGGTTTTCTTTCCTGTGCAGAAGCTTTTTAGTTTAATGTAGTCACATTTGTGTTTATTTTTGGTTTTGTTTCCCTTGCCTGAGGAGACCTATCTATAAAGATAATTCTAAAACCAAGGTCAAAGATCATACTGCCTATGTTTTCTTCTATGAGTTTTATAGTCTCAGGACCTACACTCAAGTCTTTACTCTATTTTGAGTTAATTTTGTGTGTGGTTGGGGATAGTGGTCCAGTTTCATTTTTTTGCATGTGACTGTCCAGTTTTCCCAATACCATTTATTGAAGAGATTTCTCCCACCACTCTATGTTCTTTGTTCCCTTGTTATAAATAAGTTGTTCATATATGTATGAGTTTATTTCTGAGATCTCAGTTCTGTTTCATTGATTTATGTGTCAGTTTTTCTGCCAATACCATACTGTTTTGATTATTATAGCTGTGTATATAGTGTGAAATCAGGAAGTATGATACCTCCAGTTTTGTTCTCATGATTGCTTTGGTTATTTGGGGTCTACTGTGGTTCCAAATAAATTTTTGAATTTTTTGTTCTATTTCTGGGAAAAATGTCTTTGGGATTTTTATAGGAATTGTAGTGAATCTGTAGATTGCTTTAGGTGATATGGACATTTTAAATTAGGAAGCATTCCCTTCAATTTTTTGGAAGAATTTTAAAAGGTATTAAATCATCTATGGATGTCTGGTAGAATTCACCTATGAAGCTGTCTGGTCCTGGAGTTTTGGTTTGGGGGTGGTTTTTTATTACTGTTTGATCATTTAACTGATCGCTATACTAGTGTTCAGTCTACTCAGATTTTTAGTCATTGAAGCTTGTATGATTCTAAAATCTGTCCATTTCTTCTAACTTGTCCAATTTTGGGAATGAAGTCTATTTTGTCTGATATAAGTATGGCTACACCTGCTTTCTTTTGTCTGCGTTTTGCTTGAAGCATCATCTTGCATGCCTTCATTTTCACCTTATATTTCTCTTTTTAGAGTTGAGATGAGTCTCCTGGATACAACAAATAATTGTGTCTTGCTTTTTTTAATATAAACTTATTTATTTTAATTGGAGGCTAATTACTTTACAATATTGTATTGGTTTTGCCATACATCAACATGAATCCGCCACGGGTATACACATGTTCCCCATCCTGAACCCCACTCCCACCTTCCTGCCTGTACCATCCCTCTGGGTCATCCGAGTGCACCAGCCCCAAGCATCCTGTATCATGCATCGAACCTGGACTGGTGATTTGTTTCATGTATGATATTATACATGTTTCAATACCGTTCTCCCAAATCATCCCACCCTCTCCCTCTCCCAAAGAGTCCAAAAGACTGTTCATACATCTCTGTCTCTTTTGCTGTCTCACATACAGGGCTATCGTTACCATCTTTCTAAATTCCATATATATGTGTTAGTATACTGTATTGGTGTTTTCTTTCTGGCTTACTTCACTCTGTATAATAGGCTCCAGTTTCATCCACATCATTAGAACTGATTCAAATGTATTCTTTTTAATGGCTGAGTAATACTCCATTGTGTATATGTACCACAGCTTTCTTATCCATTCATCTCCTGATAGACATCTAGGTGGCTTCCATGTCCTGGCTATTATAAACAGTGCTGCGATGAACATTTGGGTACACATGTCTCTTTCAATTCTGGTTTCCTCAGTGTGTATGCCCAGTAGTGGGACTGCTGGGTCATAAGGCAGTTCTGTTTCCAGTTTTTTAAGGAACCTCCACATGGTTCTCCGTGGTGGCTGTACTAGTTTGCATTCCCACCAACAGTGTAAGAGGGTTCCCTTTTCTCCACACCCTCTCCAGCATTTATTGCTTGTAGACTTTTGGATAGCAGCCATTATGACTGGCATGAAATGGTACCTCATTGTGGTTTTGAGTTGCATTTCTCTGATAATGAGTGATGTTGAGCATCTTTTCATGTGTTTGTTAGCCATCTGTATGTCTTCTTTGGAGAAATGTCTGTTTAGTTCTTTGGCCCACTTTTTGATTGGGTCGTTTATTTTTCTGGAATTGAGCTGCAGGAGTTGCTTGTATATTTTTGAGATTAGTTCTTTGTCAGTTGCTTCATTTGCTATCATTTTCTCCCATTCTGAAGGCTCTCTTTTCAGCTTGCTTAGAGTTTCCTTTTTTGTGCAGAAGCTTTCAATTTTAATTAGGTCCCATTTGTTTATTTTTGCTTTTATTTCCACTATCCTGGGAGGTGGGTCATAGAGGATCCTGCTGTGATTTATGTCGGATAGTGTTTTGCCTATGTTCTCCTTTAGGAGTTTTATAGTTTCTGGTCTTACATTTAGATCTTTAATCCATTTTGAGTTTATTTTTGTGCATGGTGTTAGAAAGTGTTCTACTTTCATTCTTTTACAAGTGGTCGACCAGTTTTCCCAGCACCACTTGTTAAAGAGATTCTTTTCTCCATTGTATATTTTTGCCTCCTTTGTCAAAGATAAGGTGGCCATAGGTGCGTGGATTTATCTCTGGGCTTTGTATTTTGTTCCATTGATCTATATTTCTGTCTTTGTGCCAGTACCATACTGTCTTGATGACTGTGGCTTTGTAGTAGAGCCTGAAGTCAGGCAGGTTGACTCCTCCAGTTCCATTCTTACTTCTCAAGATTGCTTTGGCTATTTGAGTTTTTTTTTTTTTATTTCCATACAAATTGTGAAATTATTTGTTCTAGCTCTGTGAAAAATACTGTTGGTAGCTTGATAGGGATTGCATTGAATCTATAGATTGTTTTGGGTAGTATACTCATTTTCC
The DNA here is from genome assembly GCF_002263795.3 of Bos taurus. Classification (NCBI taxonomy): domain Eukaryota; kingdom Metazoa; phylum Chordata; class Mammalia; order Artiodactyla; family Bovidae; genus Bos; species Bos taurus. The sequence goes on from NC_037357.1 coordinate 55,167,407, forward strand.
TGATCCATGAACATGGTATATTTCTCCATCTATTAGTGTCCTCTTTGATTTCTTTCACCAGTGTTTTATAGTTTTCTATATATAGGTCTTTAATTTCTTTAGGTTGATATATTCCTAAGTATTTTATTCCTTTAGTTGCAATGGTGAATGGAATTGTTTCCTTAATTTCTCTTTCTATTTTCTCATTATTAGTGTATAGGCATGCAAGGGATTTCTGTGTGTTGATTTTATATCCTGCAACTTTAGTATATTCATTGATTAGCTCTAGTAATTTTCTGGTGGAGTCTTTAGGGTTTCCTATGTAGAGGATCATGTCATCTGCAAACAGTGAGAGATTTACTTCTTTTCCAATCTGGATTCCTTTTATTTCTTTCTCTGCTCTGATTGCTGTGGCCAAAACTTCCAAAACTATGTTGAATAGTAGTGGTGAGAGTGGGCACCCTTGTCTTGTTCCTGACTTTAGCAGAAATGCTTTCAGTTTTTCACCATTGAGGATAATGTTTGCTGTGGGTTTGTCATATATAGCTTTTATTAAGTTAAGGTATGTTCCTTCTATTCCTGCTTTCTGGGGAGATTTTATCATAAATGGATATTGAATTTTGTCAAAGGCTTTCTCTGCATCTATTGAGATGATCATATGGCTTTTATTTTTCAATTTGTTAATATGGTGTATTACATTGACTGATGTGCAGATATTGAAGAATTCTTGCATCCCTGGGATAAAGCCCATTTGGTCATGGTGTATGATCTTTTTAATATGCTGTTGGATTCTGATTACTAGAGTTTTGTTAAGGATTTTTGCATCTATGTTCATCAGTGATACTGGCCTGTAGTTTTCTTTTTTTGTGGCATCTTTGTCAGGTTTTGGTATTAGGGTGATGGTGGCCTCATAGAATGAGTTTGGAAGTTTACCTTCCTCTGCAATTTTCTGGAAGAGTGAGTAGGATAGGTGTTAGCTCGTCTCTAAATTTTTAGTAGAATTCAGCTGTGAAGCCGTCTGGACCTGGGCTTTTGTTTGCTGGAAGATTTCCGATTACTGTTTCAATTTCCGTGCTTGTGATGGGTCTGTTAAGATTTTCTATTTCTTCCTGCTCCAGTTTTGGAAAGTTGTACTTTTCTAAGAATTTGTCCATTTCTTCCACGTCGTCCATTTTATTGGCATATAATTGCTGATAGTAGTCTCTTATGATCCTTTGTATTTCTGTGTAGTCTGTTGTGATCTCTTCATTTTCATTTCTAATTTTATTGATTTGATTTTTCTCCCTTTGTCTCTTGATGAGTCTGGCTAATGGTTTGTCAATTTTATTTATCCTTTCCAAGAACCAGCTTTTGGCTTTGTTGATTTTTGCTATGGTCTCTTTTGTTTCTTTTGCATTTATTTATGCCCTAATTTTTAAGATTTCTTCCTTCTACTAACCCATTTTTTCCTTTTCTAGTTGCTTTAGGTGTAGAGTTAGATTATTTATTTGACTTTTTTCTTGTTTCTTGAGGTATGCCTGTATTGCTATGAACCTTCCCCATAGAACTGCTTTTACAGTGTTCCACAGGTTTTGGATTGTTGTGTTTTCATTTTCATTCGTTTCTATGCATATTTTGATTTCTTTTTTGATTTCTTCTGTGATTTGTTGATTATTCAGCAGCGTGTTGTTCAGCTTCCATATGTTGGCATTTTTAATAGTTTTTCTCCTGTAATTGAGATCTAATCTTACTGCATTGTGGTCAGAAAAGATGCTTGGAATCATTTCAGTTTTTTTTAATTTACCAAGGCTAGATTTATGGCCCAGGATGTGATCTATCTTGGAGAAGGTTCCGTGTGCACTTGAGAAAAAGGTGAAATTCATTGTTTGGGGATGAAACGTCCTATAGATATCAGTTAGGTCTAACTGGTCCATTGTATCATTTAAAGTTTGTGTTTCCTTGTTAATTTTCTGTTTAGTTGGTCTAGCCATAGGTGCGAGTGGGATATTAAAGTCTCCCACTATTATTGTGTTATTGTTAATGTCCCCTTTCATACTTGTTAGCATTTGTCTTACATATTGTGGTGCTCCTATGTTGGGTGCATATATATTTATAATTGTTCTATCTTCTTCTTGGATTGATTCTTTGATCATGATGTAGTGTCCTTCTTTGTCTCTTTTCATAGCCTTTGTTTTAAAGTCTATTTTATCTGATATGAGTATTGCTACTCCTGCTTTCTTTTGGTCTCTGTTTGTGTGGAATCTTTCTCCAGCCCTTCACTTTCTGTCTGTATGTGTCCCCTGTTTTGAGGTGTGGGTCTCTTGTAGACAACATATATAGAGGTCTTGTTTTTGTATCCATTCAGCCAGTCTTTGTCTTTTGGTTGGGGCATTCAACCCATTTACATTTAAGGTAATTACTGATAAGTATGATCCTGTTGCCATTACTCCATTGTTTTGGTTTCAAGTTTATACACCCTTGTGTTTCCTGTCTAGAGAAGATCCTTTAGTATTTGTTGGAGAGCTGGTTTGGTGGTGCTGAATTCTCTCAGCTTTTGCTTGTCTGTAAAGCTTTTGATTTCTCCTTCATATTTGAATGAGATCCTTGCTGGGTACAGTAATCTGGGCTGTAGGTTATTTTCTTTCATCACTTTAAGTATGTCTTGCCATTCCCTCCTGGCCTGAAGAGTTTCCATTGAAAGATCAGCTGTTATCCTTATTGGAATCCCCTTGTGTGTTATTTGTTGTTTTTTCCTTGCTGCTTTTAGTATTTGTTCATTGTGTTTGATCTTTGTTAATGTGATTAATATGTGTCTTGGGGTGTTTCACCTTGGGTTTATCCTGTTTGGGACTCTCTGGGTTTCTTGGACTTGGGTGATTATTTCCTTCCCCATTTTAGGGAAGTTTTCAACTATTATCTCCTCAAGTATTTTCTCATGGTCTTTCTTTTTGTCTTCTTCTTCTGGGACTCCTATGATTCGAATGTTGGGGCAGTTAACATTGTCCCAGAGGTCTCTGATGTTGTCCTCATTTCTTTTAATTCGTATTCCTTTTTTCCTCTCTGACCCATTTATTTCTACTATTCTATCTTCTACTTCACTAATCCTCTCTTCTGCCTCCTGTATTCTACTATTTGTTTCCTCCAGAGTGTTTTTTATCTCATTTATTGCATTTAGTTCAGTTCAGTTCAGTTTAGTCGCTCAGTCATGTCTGACTCTTTGTGACCCCCTGAATCGCAGCACACCAGGCCTCCCTGTCCATCACCAACTCCCAGAGTTCACTCAGACTCACATCCATCGAGTCAGTGATGCCATCCAGCCATCTCATCCTCTGTCATCCCCTTCTCCTCCTGCCCACAATCCTTCCCAGCATCAGAGTCTTTTCCAATGAGTCAACTCTTCGCATGAGGTGGCCAAAGTACTGGAGTTTCACCTTTAGCATCATTCCCTCCAAAGAAATCCCAGGGCTGATCTCCTTCAGATTGGACTGGTTGGATCTCCCTGCAGTCCAAGGGACTCTCAAGAGTCTTTTATGCATTATTCATTATATATTGACTCTTTTTTATTTCTTCTAGGTCCTTGTTAAACCTTTCTTGCATCTTCTCAATCCTTTTCTCCAGGCTATTTATCTGTGATTCCATTTTATTTTCAAGATTTTGGATCATTTTCACTATCATTATTCAGAATTCTTTATCAGGTAGATTCCTTATCTCTTCCTCTTTTGTTTGGTTTGGTGGGCATTTATCCTGTTCCTTTACCTGCTGGGTATTCCTCTGTCTCTTCATCTTGTTTCTATTGCTGTGTTTGGGGTGGCCTTTCTGTATTCTGGCAGTTTGTGGAGTTCTCTTTATTGTGGAGTTTCCTCGCTGTGGGTGTACAGGTGTCTTGTCAGGGTTTCCTGATTAGGGAAGCTTGTGTCGGTGTTCTGGTGGGTGGAGCTGCATTTCTTCTCTCTGGAGTGTAATAAAGTGTCCAGTAATGAGTTATGAGATGTCCGTGGGTTTGGAGTGACTTTGGGCAACCTATATATTGAAGCTCAGGGCTGTGTTCCTGTGTTGCTGGAGAATTTGCGTGGTACGTCTTGCTCTGGAACTTGTTGGCCCTTGGGTGGTGCTTGGTTTCGGTGTAGGTATGGAGGCGTTTGACGAGCTCCTGTCGATTAATGTTCCCTGGAGTCAGGAGTTCTCCGGTGTTCTCAGGGTTTGGACTTAAGCCTCCTGCTTCTGGTTTTCAGTCTTATTTTTACAGTAGCCTCAAGACTTCTCCATCTATACAGCACCGTTGATAAAATATCTAGATTAAAGATGAAAAGTTTCTCCACAGTGAGGGACACCCAGAGACATTCACAGAGTTATATGGAGACAAGAATAGGGAGGAGGGAGTTAGAGGTGACCCGAATGAGATGAGGTGGAATCAAAAGAAGAGAGAGCAAGCTAGGCAGTAATCACTTCCTTACGTGCGCTCCACAGTCTGGACCGCTCAAAGATGTTCATGGAGTTATACAGAGAAGAGAAGAGGGAGGAAGGAGATAGAGGTGTCCAGGAGGATAAAGGGGGGAATAAAAGGAGAGAGACAGATCCAGCAAGTAATCAGTTCCCTAAGTGTTCTCTACCATCTGGAACACACAAAGAGATTCACAAAGTTGAGTAGAGAAGAGAAGGGAGAGGGAGGAGATAGAGGTGACCCGGTGGAGAAAAAGGAGAGTGCAAAGCGGGAGATAACAGTCAAGCCAATAATCTCGCTCCCAAGTAAAAATGGGTACTGAAGATTGGGTTCTTAAAGGTACAAAATTGATTACCAATACCAAAAGGCAAAGATTAAAAATCTAGAGTAGAGGTTGGATTTTCAAAAATATCATATTAAAGAAAAGAAGAAAAAGTCACAAAAATTATAAAAAGTATATATATATGAAGTTTGCTTTTAAAAATAGGGTCTCTTTTTTTGCAAAGTAATAGTAGGTTATAAAAATGAAAATTAAAGGAGTAATAGAGGACTTAAAAATTAAAAAAATTTAAAAAAAAAAGAATGATAGTAAAATATATCTAGGACTTTCTCTGCTGGTGTTGTGGGCAGTGTGGGGTCAATTCATTTTCGGATAGTTCCTTGGTCCAGCTTGTACTTCTCAAGGTCTATAGGCCTCTTCCTATGTAGTCAGTACTAACGACAGGGTTTTAATCTGTTGCACCTGTCACTTCCACTGTGGTTCCCTATGTTTTAGCTCCTTCTGTTTGGTGGTCTCTTCAGTGTCTGATTTCCTCTATGACACAAGGGAGCCATGGTGGACACTATTTTAGGCTCACTTTTTCAGTCGTGCTGTGGGGAGGGAGAGACGCTGCAAACAAATAACACTGGCGTGTGCTCGCAGTGCCTCAGCCACACTGAGCCTGCCCCCTGCTCACAGTGCATGTGCCCTCCCTGCTCACACTGCTCAAGCTCTAGGTTGCTCTGCTGGGAACCGTCTGAGGCCGGCCCTGGGCTGCAAGTACCTCCCAGGTCTAAGCCGCTCAGGTTCAGGCACTTGGGTAGTCCTCAGAGTGCAGACTCAGTTGGGCCTGCGTTTTGTGCCCTTCCCAGGTCTGAGCAGCTCAGGTGATCGGGTGTTTGGTAAGCACGGTCGCTGCAACTTATCACCTCCCCCATCCCTGCTGCTCAGTTTTCTGGGTGTACTACCGGCACACCTTCTCAGGCAGATGTTGACCGTCCAGAATCCCAAGAAATCTTAGTCAGCAACAAAGCCTGCTTGCAGTTTGGTAGATAATGCCTCTCTGGGGCCGCTATTGCCCCCTTCTGGCTCTGGCTGCCTGTCAGCAGAGGGGGATGGTCTGCAGCCGGCTAGCTCTGCTCAGTCCTTTGCTCTGTGTGCGGGCCTGATGGTGTCTTAAGTTAGGGCTTTTCATGTAGCTCTCGTCAGTCCTTTGTTCTGTGAGCAGGCCTGGCTGTGTCTTAGGTTAGGGCTTTTCGCGTGGTAGCTATCCCCCGGTCTGGTTTGCTATCCCAAGTTAGTTCCCTCAGATTGCCCTCAGGGCATTCAGGCCCGGTCCTTACTCTAAGCATTGCAGCCCACGCCTCCCTGCCTAGCCCCAACTTGCTAGTGGCGGATGCAGGTGTCTGTGCTGCTTCACTGCTGGGGGAGTTACCATTGGGCATGTAATCTGTGGGTTTTAATTATTAATTTATTTTTCCTCCTGGTCATGTTGCCCTCTGTGGTTCCAAGGCTCGCCACAGACTCGGCAGTGAGAGTGTTTCCTGGTGTTTGGAAACTTCTCTCTTTTTTAAGACTCCCTTCCTGGGACGGAGCTCCGTCCCTACCTCTTTTGTCTCTCTTTTTGTCTTTTATATTTTTTCCTACCTCCTTTTGAAGATAATGGGCTGCTTTTCTGAGTGCCTGATGTCCTCTGCCAGCATTCAGAAGTTGTTTTGTGGAATTTACTCAGCGTTTAAATGTTCTTTTGATGAATTTGTGGGGGAGAAAGTGGTCTCCCCATCCTATTCCTCCACCATCTTAGGACCGCCTCCTGTGTCTTGCTTTTTAATCCATCCAGCCATGCTTTTTAATCCATCCAGCCACTGTATCTTTTGATTGGTGAATTCAATCCATTTACATTTAGAGTGATTATCGATAGATGAGGATTTAGTTACTGCCATCTTATCTTCTGTTTTCTGGTTGCTCTGTTGTTGTTCAGTCGCTCAGTCCTGTCTCTTTGTGGCCCAATGGACTGCAGCACGCTAAGCTTCTGTGTCCTTCACTACCTCCTGGAGTTTGCTCAAACTCATGTCCATTGCTGCTGCTGCTGCTAAGTTGCTTCAGTCGTGTCCAAGTCTGTGCAACCTCTCAGACAGCAGCCCACCAGCTCTCCCTTCCCTGGGATTCTCCAGGCAAGAATACTGGAGTGGGTTGCCATTTCCTTCTCCAATGCATGCATGCATGCTAAGTTGCTTCAGTCATGTCCAACTCTATGCAACTCTATGGACAGCAGCCCACCAGGCTCTTCTGTCCACAGGGTTCTCCAGGCAAGAATACTGGAGTGGGTTGCCAGTTCCTTCTCCCCATGTCCATTTAGTGTCATCCAACCATTTCATCCTCTGTCACCCCCTTCTCCTGCCCTCAATCTTTCCCAGCATCAGGGGCTTTTCGAATGAGTTGGCTCTTTGCATCAGGTGACCAAAGTGTTGGAGGTTCAGCTTCAGCGTCAGTCCTTCCAATGAATATTCAGGGTTGATTTCCTTTAGGAGTGACTGATTTGATCTCTAAGGGACTCTCAAGACTCTTCTCCAGCGCCACAGCTCGAAAGCATCAATTCTTTGGCACCCAGCCTTCTTTATAGTCCAACTCTCACATCCATACATGACTACTAGAAAACCGTACATAGCTTTGACTAGATGGACCTTTGTTGGCAAAGTGATGCCTCTACTTTTTAATATGCTGTCTAGGTTTGTCATAGCTTTTCTTCCAAGGAGCAAGCATCTTTTAATTTCAGGGCTACAGTAGCCATCCACAATGATTTTGGAGCCCAAGAAAATAAAGTGTCACTGTTTCCATTTTTCCCCATCTATTTGCCATGAAGTGATGGAACCAGATGCCATGATCTTAGTTTTTTTGCATGTTGAGTTTTAAGCCAGCTTTTTCACTCTCCTCTTTCACTTTCATCAAGAGTCTCTTTAGTTCTTCTTCGATTTCTGCCATAAGGGGGGGGTGTCATCTGCAATATCTGAGTTTATTGATATTTCTTCCAGCTATCTTGATTCCAGCTTGAGCTTCACCCAGCTCCTCTTTGTACATGATGTACTCTGCATATTGGAGAAGGCAAAGGCAACCCACTCCAGTACTCTTGCCTGGAAAATCCCATGGATGGAGGATCCTGGTAGGCTACAGTCCATGGGGTCGCTAAGAGTCGGACACGACTGGGCGACTTCACTTTCACTTTTCACTTTCATGCACTAGAGGAGGAAATGGCAACCCACTCCAGTGCTCTTGCCTGGAGAATCCCAGGGACAGGAGAGCCTGGTGGGCTGCCGTCTATGGCGTCGCACAGAGTTGGACACGACTGAAGCGACTTAGCAGCAGCAGCAGCAACTCTGCATATAAGTTAAATAAGCAAGGTGACAATATACAGCCTTGACATACTCCTTTCCCAATTTTGAACCAGTCCATTGTTCCATGTCCAGTTCTAATTGGTTGCTCTGTATCTCTATTATTTCTTTTTCATTCTTTTTTGATCTACCATTTGGTTTCATGGTTTTCTCTGATATTTTTCTCAGTTTCTTCCTCTTGTTTTTGGCTTTGGTGGGTCTTCATTGCTGAACTTGGGCTTTCGCTAGTTTGGCTAGTGGGGGCCACTCTTTGTTGTGGTATGGACTCTCATTTTGGTGGTCTCTCATGTTGCAGGGCACAGACTATAGGTGTGCTGGCTTCAGTAGTTGCAGTGTATGGACTCAGTAACTTTGGCTCACAGGCTCTTGAGCACAGCCTCAGTAGTTGTTGGGCACAAGCTCAATTGCTTCATCGCATGTGGGATCCTCTTGCCCCAGGGATTGAATCAGTATCCCCTGCATTGCAGGACAGATTCTTAACCACCAGACCACCAGGGAAGCCCTCCTGCCTTTTTTTTTCTTTTGTTTGGTGTCTCTGCTTGTTGTTAAGTTGCTAAGTCATGTCTGACTCTTGGCATCCCCACCAACTGTAGCCCACCAAGCTCTTCTGTCCATGGGACTTCCCAGGCAAGAATACTGGAGTGGGTTGCCATTTACTTCTCCAGGGATTTCTTCTCAACCCAGGGATCAAACCCTCATCTCCTTCTTGGCAGACAAATTCTTTACCACTGAGCCACCGGAAAATTTTCTGCTTTAGATTTATGTTTTATGGTTACCATAAGGTTTGTATACAACATCTCACAGATAAACTAGTCCTTTTTCTGTTGATAGCATCTTATCTTCATTTGCCTATATAGGTTATGTCCTTTTCCCCATTCTTGTTCATGTTTTTGTTTCTCAAATTATCTTTCTTTATGTTGTGAATTTGTTACCAAATTGAAGTAGCTATAGTTATGTTTCCCTCTTTTCTGCTTTAACATTTATGCTATAATAAAATGTTAAAAAGCCTATTTTGATGTAGTTACAGTTTTATGATTCTGTCTATTACCTTACTCAAACTTTCATGAACTTTTTTGCCTTTTTGTTTCTGGTAGAAGAAGTCTTCTCAGCATTTTTTGTAAGGCATAGCTTTTGTTTGTCTGAGAAACTCTTTATTTCCCATTCATATCTGAATGATTACTTTGCTGGATAGAGTATTCTTGGGTGACAGTTTTTATCTTTCAGTATTTTGAGAATGTCAATTCCACTCCCTCCTGACCTGTAGAGTTTCTGCTAAGAAATCTGTTGATAGCCTAATGTAGGTTCCTTTGTAGGTTACCATCCTTTTTACCCTGCCTTTGAAATTCTTTCTGTGTCACTGACTTATGAAGACAACTTTGGTACAATGCATTTTGCAGAAGATCTTTTTGCATTGAGGCAACAGTTCTCCTAGCTTCATGGACTTGTATATATAGTTCCTTCTGCAGACTTGGGAAATTCTCAGCTATTATTTCTTTCTTCTCCTTGCTCCTTTCTCCCTCTCTTTTCCTTTTGGGATATCCATTACCCTAATACTGCCCTTCTTAAAAGAGTCAGCTAACTTTCTTTGCACTTACTCACTTTAAAAAATATTTCAATTCTCTTTTCTCCTTGTATCATCTATTTCTGTCTTCACGCTCACTAATTCTCTCTTCCGTATGGTCTGCTCTATTTCCAGTGTTTTGTAATGCATTCTTCAACTCATTTATTAAGTTCTTTAGCTCCAGAATTTCTGATTGTTTCATTTTACTTTCGGTGTCTTTGGTAAAGTATTCCTTGTGTTTATTAATTTTATACCTGAACTAATTGGTATCCTGATTTATCTTGTAGCTCATTGAATTTTATGATAGCTATTTTGAATTCTCTTATCAGTTAGATCACAATATTCTGTGATTTTTAATTTTGGTTTCTGGAGAATTGTCATTTTCTTTTTGTGGTGCAGTGTTACTGTGGTTTTTCATGGTGCTTAATGAGGTGTTACTCTGCTGGCCCATTTCAAGTGGCAGAAACCTTTCTTCTTTTTTTTGTTGTTGTTTTAGTTGCTAAGTCGTGTCCGGCTCTTTTGAGACCCTGTGGACTGTAGCCCTCCAGGTTCCTCTGTCCATGGGATTTCCCAGGCAAGAATACTGGAATAGGTTGCCATTTCCTTCTCCAGGGAATCTTCCTAACCCAGGGATCAAACCTGTATCCCCTGCATTGCAGGCAGATTCTTTACCATTGAGTGACCAGGGAAGCCCCTTTCATTTCTAGGTAAAACTTTTTGTTTCTGATAATTCAACAGATTGCTGCTGCTAAGTCACTTCAGTCGTGTCCGACTCTGTGCGACCCCAGAGACAGCAGCCCACCAGGCTCCCCTGTCCCTGGGATTCTCCAGGCAAGAACACTGGAGTGGGTTGCCATTTCCTTCTCCAATGCATGAAAGTGAAAAGTGAAAGTGAAGTCGCTCAGTCGTGCCCAACTCTTAGTGACCCCATGGACTGCCCGACTCTTAGCAACCCCATGGACTGCGGCCCACCAGGCTCCTCCGTCTATGGGATTTTCCAGGCAAGAGTACTGGAGTGGGGTGCCATTGCCTTCTCCGATTCAACAGATTAGGCCTTTCTTTTATCTTCCAGTAGGTGGTGCTATAGCACAAGTTTTTGGCTTCTCTTACCTGCACTGCCTCTGGTTATATTTAACAGTCAGCACTTGCCAGTCTTAACCACCTCCATCAGAGGTATCTCCCAGTGCCTTTGTTGTTACTGCTTATGCTTCCAGGGTCATTGGTGCTATGCTGCTGGTGGTGTGGCTGGTGTCACTACCTGGGGCACCAGGATGGTGGACAGTTCTACCATGTCTAGGATTTCCTGAGGTGCAGACTTTCCCACTGCAGGTTGGGGTGGCACAGGTGGCACAGGAACCCTGGCCATGTTCAGCGTTGTCGGATGAGGACTCTGCGGCTGTAAGCGAGGGGAGAGGTCAGAATCATGGGTACCTCAATGGCTAGAGAGGCAAGGTCCCAGACCCTACTACCACTGCCATCCAGTTAATCTGTGGCTGTTGGGCACCGCTGTAGCCAGGAGGCCGGAGTTGTATCCACTGCTTACCTTGTTGCCACCGAGTTCTCCAGGACTGCAAGTTCAGCTGCCATGGCTTGGGGGACCAGGATTACAGGCACCAACTCCACTGTTCCCCAAATTCCACATACTCTATAAGTCTAGTCCACCCACCTTTAGATATACAGCTATGTTGAAATCTCCACTGCTCTGGTATGTTGGGCAGAAGCACTTTTGTTGAGTTGTGGATGTTTTACTGGTTGTAGATAGGAGAGAGACAAAGAGAGCATCTTCCTTTGCCTTGATGCTGATATCACTCTGTTCAGTTTTAATGAAACTAATGATACAGTCCCCAATTTATGTTTCAATTTACTATTTTTAAACTTTATGATGGTGTGAAAGCAATACAAATTCAGTAGAAAACATACTTTAAATTCTGAATTTTGATCTTTTCTTGGGCTAGTGGTATGCAGTACTATACTCTCATGATAAAGGCAGTGGCAGTGAGCCACACCTCCCAATCAAATATGCAGTCACAAGGGTAAAGAACTGATATACTTATAATCATTCTGTACCCAGACAGCCATTCTGATTTTCACTTTTAGCATGGCATTCAATAAATCACATGAGATATACAATACTTTATTATAAATTTGGTTTTGTGTTAGGTGATTTTGCCAAACTGTAGGGTATTGAAAATGTTCTGAGCATGTTTAAGGTGGGTTAGGCTAAGCTATGATATTGGGTAGGTTAAGTGTATTAAATTCATTCTCAAGTTACTATATTTTCAACTTATAGTGGGTTTATCAGGACTTAACCCCATCATAAGTTGATGGAGACCTGTACTTTGGGCTTATATCAATTTTTATACTATTTGTTTAATCAAATAGTTTTCATTATTCAATTTTCCCTCTTTTAATTTGATATATGTTCTTCAGTAGTTACTCTGTTAATTACAACCTAAACACTTGACTTATTGTAGATAAATACAAATTATTTAGAGCTTCCCTAGTGGCTTAGTGGTTAAAAAAAAAAAAAAAAAAAATCTTACAGTGCAGGAGACACAGGTTTGATCCCTGGTCCGGGAAGATCCCACATGCCACAGAGCAACTAAGCCTGTGCCACAACTATTAAGCCTGTGCTCTAGAGCCCGCGAGCCACAAGTACTGAAGCCCATGTGCCCTAGACCCTGTGCCTTGTAACTAGAGAAGCCACCACAATGAGAAGCCCACGCTCCACAACTGGAGAGTAGTTCCCGCTTGCCGCCACTAGAGAAAAGCCCCCACTGCAACGAAGACCCAGCACAGCCAAAGATAAATAAAATAAGTAAATAAATAAATGCTAATAATTTTACCATTTCCTGATAATGCTAGATCTTTAGGATAATTCCATTTATCTCCATTTTCATTACTTTTGCTTTATATTTTAATTCTACATATATTTTAAATTCTAAGAGACATTGTTAATATTGTTTTTCTTATATGGTTAGTATTTTTTTATATTTAACCACAGTGTTTTTTTAAGTTCTCTTCATTCCTACTTATATTTCCATGCTTCTCTTTGGGATCATTTTCCTTCTGAATGAAGAATTCCTCTCAGCATTTATTTCAATACAGCTTGCTGATGATATAGTCTCTATTTTTGCTTGTTTAAAAACATCTTTATTTCACTTTTACTTCTAAAAGGATATTTTCAGTTGGTTGCAGGTTTATTTTTTTGAAATCTGAAACTACTGTTTTATTGCTTTCATTGTTTCTATTAAGAATCAGACTAATGCCTTCTGATTGTTCATTCAAAGATACTGTATCTTTTTACTGTGAGTGCTTTTAAGATTTTCATTTTGATTTTCAACTGTTTGTATGTGATGTGCCAAGGAGTGGTTCTCTTTGTTTTATACTGCTTTGAGGTTACGAAGCTTCTTGAATCTGTTTATTCATATCTTTCATCAGTTTTGGAAAACCATCTGCCATATTTCTTCAAATATGTTTTCTTCCTCATTATTTCCTTTTTTTCCATGATTCATACTTCATATATATTAGCACTTCTGACTGACCAACAAGTTTCTTACACTGCATTTTTTACTCATATACATATTTCATTTCTATTTTTGATTCTGTGTTTCAGTTTGGACCTGTCACTCCATTTACTCTTTAACTATGTCCTGTGTGCTGTTAAACCTATCAGTTAGGTTCATTGAGCTCTTGTGGGGTTTCCAACCCAACTAGCCATACTGTGATTCAGTTTTAATACTAATAACCAGACTTAACATCAGATTCTTAAGGGCTTAATCCTGCTCAAGATTGACCTTACCTCAGGTGCTAATGGCTACAGTTCAGCTGGTCCCCAGGTCCCCCTCACTTCCAATCAACTGGCTACAAATTCAGGAGTTCCCATGACCCGCTCAGAGTCAGTAGCTCACTAGAATGAAAAATACTATACTTAAAATCACAGTTTTATTGTAAAGGTTACAGATCAGGAAGAGCCAAATGAAGAGACACATAGAGAAAGGTCTGAGAAGAAACATGGAGCTTCTGTGCACTCTACTTGTGGAACCTGGGCATGCCACTCTTCTGGCACATTGTTGTATTTTAATTCCTGGCTTGCTGACTCCAGTGTCTGTATTACCCATTGGTCTGTTTCCACTGGTACAATTTATGGTAGTAATAAATATGACCATTTAAGAGGTTGTATCAATGAACATGGGAGCTAGTGACCCATGGTGCTCTCTACTAGATAGTAAAATGTAGTCAAAGTATATCAACTCATTCAAAATTTAGCACTGAGAAATAAAACATAATAAATGGGATGTTAAAACTTATTTGTGTTCTCTTGGTTGTATTTACTTCATAAAGCAAGAAAGTACACCATATCAAGGTTATGTGAATCCTTAAAAATCATTATCAGTGTCCCATGAGAAAGGAGAAGGCACTATTGGAATGACTTTTGTTGTGCATGCGTGCTCAGTTATGTCCAAATCTTTGCCACCCTCCTCTGTCCATGAGATTTTCCAGGCAAGGATACTGCAGTGGATTGCCATTGCCTTCTCCAGGGAATCTTCCTGACCCAGGGGTTGAACCCATGTCTCCTGCACTGGCAGGTGATTCTTTATCACTGAGCCACTGGGGAAGACCACAGGAAAGACTACAATATTAATTATAATACTGTTATATCAATGAGGGCATGGCATACTATACAATCTATATGACTTTTATCTAAGGCCAATAAGTTGATGAAGAGTGCAGCTTATTGCCTCTGACATAATTTTTATACTATTCAGCTACTATCCACCATATTTAACATTATTGTCTTAGCCATCTGTTCCCTTTCTTTCCTCAGGCATCCTGTTATATTTCTTATGCTTTAAGTTTTCATCTCTTTTTTTCAGTTTCCTCAGTTGGTACCCATAGACATTGATATCTCCACTTCTGTCATTTAGGCCCTCACCTTTAAGACACTTAAGGCATACAAATGAATAATTGTATGTTTCAGTAAAACTTTCCTAAGCCACTTAAAAAAATTCTATACAATATAATGATGCTGTCAGAATTTGGAAAACTACTTCTAATTTGTTTCAGATGAAAAAAATCACTTTATAACACCATGTATTTTAAAGTATATGCTGCTGTATGTGCTCGATTGTTCAGTCATGTCTGACTCTGCAACTCCATGGACTGTAGCCTGCCAAGCTCCTCTGTCCATGGAATTTTCCAAGCAAGAATACTAGAGTGGGTTGTCATTTCCTACTCCAGGGTATCTTCTCGACCCAGGGATCAAACTCACATCTCCTGCATTGGCAGGCAGACTCTTTACCACTGTGCCACCCGGGAAGACCCTATTTAAAAGTATATACATACTGTTTAATGATCTCAAAATACATGTAATCTAACTAAAAATTTTTATTTATTTAAATATATCTGAGAGCTGATGTTATCAGTTTATTAATTTTTAGAAATAAACCATTTTTTGATATTCAGAAAAAAGTTTTAATTACAACTATAAAACGTGTTTTTATTTCCTGGAGTTCTTTAAATGAAGTCTTCCTTCATGAAAGCTTGTTCTTTGCATTCATTAAGAACTCATTCATAAAATGAAGAATACTGTTATTGTAACAGACATTTCTATTGCTTAAGTAAGCTGAGCAGTATTATGCAGTATTCTACAACATGGCACTTCTGTTTTGCTTTATGCTTTTAGTTTTGGAACTACAACAGCAGAAAATACTCATCATAGAAATTTACTGAAAGTTTTTAAGAAGGAGGTCTTTGTTATAAGTGCAAGTTTCTCTCGTCAGCTTCAAAATAAGATGCTTCCTTTTCACTTATTTTTCTTTCAATAAACAATTATTGAGTGGCTATTCTGTGGAGATACAAAAATAGATAAAGTCTATGTTTTTGTAGAGCAAGTAGAATCTGGTAGAGGAAATAAACTGAAAAGCCAGTAATTTTAATATCATGTGGTGAGTGGTATGATAATATTTATTCTTAGAGCTATTACAGCATAAATAAAGATTAGTGAACCTTGAGTAGAGATCAAGGATGGCTTCTTATAGAAAATAATGCTACGAACTAAATTTTGAAGGCTGAATAAGAGTTAACCAGGCAAAGGAAAGGGGGAATAAGGTTTTTCTGGCTGAAGGAAAAACGTGATGTTTTGAAGCAGCATGAGGCTTATAGAAAACTCTGAAATGAGGTTGGAGAGTTAAGGCAGTTTGTTTTCCAGAATATTTGAACAAAGCAAATATGAAAGGAGGCCACTGAATAATTTAATTTATATTGTAGGGAATGAAATATATATATGTCCATCTTTAGTGTCAACTAATTTAATAAAAGTTGAATACTTTCTTTTGTGTAATACTCCTTAAAAAAACATATAACTCTGTTTCAGTATTTGAATTATGTTAGTATGGATATTTGTTCAGAATTTGAATGTGTTTTCCTTACATTTCTAATGCATTACTTTCAAGAAACTAAACCTATAAATTTTCTAATTGTATTGGATTAGAATAAATTCCAAATGGAAACAGTTTTCCCATTAAAGTCTGTTTTTATAACTGTTATCTTTTTTTAATCTTTTGCAGAATTCCTGTACCTCAACCAGAAACTTCTTCACAAACAAAAGAAAGTAAACCAAGCATGCCAAGCTCCTCCGACTGTATGTTGGTTTGATAATGATAATGATTTTATGAAGACTTTGTGGAACACTATTATTATATACATACTGCTGTTTGATTTGATTGTGCATTTTTGGGTTGTGCCTGCCACTGGCATAATATAAATACTTTAAGTAGATATGTAGCTAGTTATTTTTGTTTCATTTTTATTTATATTACCTGAAATCCTTGTCAAAAGTACTAGTCCAAAATTGTTCTGAATTTTGCACCAGTACAACACTTAATTCCCTAAGAAAAAGAAATGCAAAAAAGCAAAATGGCTGTCTGGGGAGGCCTTACAAATAGCTTTGAAAAGAAGAGAAGCGAAAAGCAAAGGAGAAAAGTAAAGATATTCCCATTTGAATGCAGAGTTCCAAAGAATAGCAAGGAGGGATAAGAAAGCCTTCCTCAGCAATCAATACAAAGAAATGGAGGAAAACAATAGAATGGGAAAGACTAGAGATATCTTCAAGAAAATTAGAGATACCAAGGGAACATTTCATGCAAAGATGGACACAATAAAGGACAGAAATGGTATGGACCTAACAGAAGCAGAAGATATTAAGAAGAGGTGGCAAGAATACACAGAAGAACTGTACAAGAAAGATCTTCACGACCAAGATAATCACGAAGGTGTGATTACTCACACTCACCTAGAGCCAGACATCCTGGAATATGAAGTCAGGTGGGCCTTAGGAAGAATCACTACGAACAAAGCTAGTGGAGGTGATGGAATTCCAGTTGAGCTGTTTCAATTCCTAAAACATGATGGTGTGAAAGTGCTACACTTAATTTTCCAGCAAATTTGGAAAACTCAGCAGTGGCCACAGGACTGGAAAAGGTCAGTTTTCATTCCAATCCCAAAGAAAGTCAACGCCAAAGAATACTCAGACTACCACACAATTGGACTCATCTCACATGCTAGTAAAGTAATGCTCAAAAATCTCCAAGCCAGGCTTCAGCAATATGTGAACCCTGACCTTCCAGATGTTCAAGCTGGTTTTAGAAAAGGCAGAGGAACCAGAGATCAAATTGCCAACATCCGCTGGATCATGGAAAAAGCAAGAGAGTTCCAGAAAAACATCTATTTCTGCTTTATTGACTATGCCAAAGCCTTTGACTGTGTGGATCACAATAAACTGTGGAAAATTCTGAAAGAGATGGGAATACCAGACCACCTGACCTGCCTCTTGAGAAACCTGTATGCAGGTCAAGAAGCAACAGATAGAACTGGACATGGAACAACAGACTGGTTCTAAATAGGAAAAGGAGTACGTCAAGGCTGTATATTGTTACCCTGCTTATTTAACTTATATGCAGAGTACGTCATAAGAAATGCTGGGCTGGAAGAAGCACAAGCTGGAATCAAGATTGCCAGGAGAAATGCCAGTAACCTCAGATATGCAGATGACACCACCCTGATGGCAGAAAGTGAAGAGGAACTAAAGAGCCTCTTGATGAAAGTGAAAGAGGAGAGTGAAAAAGTTCGCTTAAAGCTCAACATTCAGAAAACTAATATCATGGCATCTGGTCCCATCACTTCATGGCAAATAGATGGGGAAACAGTGGAAACAGTGGCTGACTTTATTTTTCTGGGCTCTGAAATCACTGCAGATGGTGATTGCAGCCGTGAAATTAAAAGACGCTTGCTCCTTGGAAGGAAAGTTATGACCAACCTAGACAGCATATTAAAAGGCAGAGACATTACTTTGCCGACAAAGGTCTGTCTAGTCAAGGATATGGTTTTTCCAGCGGTCATGTATGGATATGAGAGTTGGACTATAAAGAAGGCTGAGCGCCGAACAATTGATGCTTTTGAACTGTGGTGTTGGAGAAGACTCTTGAGAGTCCCTTGGACTCCAAGGAGATCTAACCAGTCCATCCTAAAGGAGATCAGTCCTGGGTGTTCATTGGAGGCCCTGAGGTTGAAACTGAAACTCCAATACTTTGGCCAGCTGATGGAAAGAAGTGACTCATTTGAAAAGACCTTGATGCTGGGAAAGATTGAGGGCAGGAGGAAAAGGGGACAACAGAAGATGAGATGGTTGGATGGCATCACTGACACAATGGACATGGGTTTGGGTAGACTCCAGAAGTTGGTGATGGACAGGGAGGCCTGGCGTGCTATGGTTCATGGGGTCAAAAAGTGTCGGACACAACTGAGTAACTGAACTGAACAACACTTAGTAAATTGGTTCCCTGGTAGTACATTCCTTCAGATGTACTATTTTTAATTAAGAGAAGAATGAAGTAGGAAGTTTAATTTTTATTTGACAATAACCGTAGTTAAAGCTTAAAAGATAGTTGTAGTTTCAGTTTTGGGGCTTTTTTTTCTGAAGTGACACAAATTTTCTGACACAAATTTAGTTCTGGCAGGGTATCCTTAAAGTGAGTTTGTTTAAAGCAGATCTTATAAGGGGTCGTCTCTGTAGACATTTTAATACTTTAGATCCTTCTTGCTTTATGAGTTATTCTTATTTGAGAATTGACTTCTAGTCAGTCTGACAGATTAAGAACCCACAAAGGGATTTGGATTGTACTCCACCCCAAATAAAAGATAGAAAATAAGGGGGAAATCATTGTAGTATAAATATATAACCAAGTTGAAAGCAAGAATTAAAAATCCCTAAGTGGCAGAAACAAAAAAGATTAAGTGGTGAATAGGAACTAAAACTAAAACTGCTCATGGACATTTAAGAACTAGAGGCCTAAATGATTATAGACTGAGGTGTAATAACCACTTAGAAAACAGAGTCCAGAGCACAGGCCTCTTGGATTTGAAGTAGAACCAATATAAACTTGAAAGGTTGTTAATGGTCAGATAAATTATTGCCATCAACATGGGGAAGTATCACTAAGTTTCCTGTAGTCCATGGACAATGAATAGGAAAAATTGCATTGACTTAGTATCCACTGAATTGAAAACCATTGTTAAATATCAAATTATTTTTCACTGGTCTATATGTATGTCCCTATGCCAGCACCACAGTATTTTGATTACTATAGCTTTGTATCAGCTGTTGAAATTGGGGTGTATGAGCCCTCCAACTTTGTCCCTGTTGTTCAAGATTGCTTTAGCGTTGAGGACTTGTAATTCCATATAAAATTTAAGAATCCATTTGACCATTTCTGCAAAATAAGCTTTTGGGATTTTGATATGGGTTGCGTTGAGTCTGCAGGTACTTTGGATAGTATTGATGTCTTAATAATATTAGTTCTTCTAGTCCATTAACATGGGATTTCTTTCTGTTCATTTTTAGGTATTCTTTAATTTATTTCAACAATGTTTTGTAGTTTTCAGTATAGAAGTCTTTCACCTCCTTGCTTAAACTTTATTCCTAGGTATTTTATTCTTTTAGTTGCTATTTTAAATGGAATAGCCTTTTAAATTTTCTTTTGAATCTCTTTACTTGCTATCAGATCAGATCAGTCGCTCAGTCGTGTCTGACTCTTTGTGACCCCATGAATCGCAGCACGCCAGGCCTCCCTGTCCATCACCAACTCCCAGAGTTCACTGAGACTCATGTCCATCGAGTCAGTGATGCCATCCAGCCATCTCATCCTCTGTCGTCCCCTTCTCCTCTTGCCCCCAATCCCTCCCAGCATCAGAGTCTTTTCCAATGAGTCAACTCTGCGCATGAGGAGGCCAAAGTACTGGATTTCAGCTTTAGCATCATTCCTTCCAAAGAAATCCCAGGGCTGATCTCCTTCAGAATGGACTGGTTGGATCTCTCTGCACTCCAAGGGACTCTCAAGAGTCTTCTCCAACACCACAGTTCAAAAGCATCAATGCTTCGGTACTCAACCTTCTTCACAGTCCCAACTCTCACATCCATACATGACCACAGGAAAAACCATAGCCTTGACTGGACGAACCTTTGTTGGCAAAGTAATGTCTCTGCTTTTGAATATTCTATCTAGGTTGGTCATAACTTTCCTTCCAAGAAGTAAGCGTCTTTTAATTTCATGGCTGCAGTCACCATCTGCAGTGATTTTGGAGCCCAGAAAAATAAAGTCTGACACTGTTTCCACTGTTTCCCCATCTATTTCCCATGAAGTGATGGGACCAGATGCCATGATCTTTGTTTTCTGAATGTTGAGCTTTAAGCCAACTTTTTCACTCTCCTCTTTCACTTTCATCAAGAGGCTTTTTAGTTCCTCTTCACTTTCTGCCATAAGGGTGGTATCATCTGCATACCTGAGGTTATTGATATTTCTCCCGGCAATCTTGATTCCAGCTTGTGTTTCTTCCAGTCCAGCGTTTCTCATGATGTACTCTGCACATAAGTTAAATAAACAGGGTGACAATATACAGCCTTGACGAACTCCTTTTCCTATTTGGAACCAGTCTGTTGTTCCATGTCCAGTTCTAACTGTTGCTTCCTGATCTGCATACAAATTTCTCAAGAGGCAGATCAGGTGGTCTGGTATTCCCATCTCTTTCAGAATTTTCCACAGTTTATTGTGATCCACACAGTCAAAGGCTTTGGCATAGTCAATAAAGCAGAAATAGATGCTTTTCTGGAACTCTCTTGCTTTTTCCATGATCCAGCGGATGTTGGCAATTTGATCTCTGTTCCTCTGCTTTTTCTAAAACCAGCTTGAACATCTGGAAGGTCAGGGTTCACATATTGCTGGAGCCTGGCTTGGACAATTTTAAGCATTACTTTACTAGCGTGTGAGATGAGTACAATTGTGTGGTAGTTTGAGCATTCTTTGGCATTGCCTTTCTTTGGGATTGGAATGAAAACTGACCTTTTCCAGTCCTGTGGCCTCTGCTGAGTTTTCCAAATTTGCTGGCATATTGAGTGCATTACTTTCACAGCATCATCTTTCAGGATTTGGAATAGCTCAACTGGAATTCTATCACCTCCACTAGCTTTGTTTGTGGTGATGCTTTCTAAGGCCCACTTGACTTCACATTCCGGGATGTCTGGCTCTAGGTCAGTGATCACACCATCGTGATTATCTGGGTCATGAAGATCTTTTTTGTACAGTTCTTCTGTGTATTCTTGCCATCTCTTCTTAATATCTTCTGCTTGTGTTAGGTCCATACCATTTCTGTCCTTTATCGAGCCTATCTTTGCATGAAATGTTCCTTTGGTATCTCTAATTTTCTTGAAGAGATCTCTAGTCTTTCCCATTCTATTGTTTTCCTCTATTTCTTTGCATTGGTCGCTGAAGAAGGCTTTCTTATCTCTTCTTGCTATTCTTTGGAACTCTGCATTCAGATGTTTATATCTTTCCTTTTCTCCTTTGCTTTTCGCTTCTCTTCTTTTCACAGCTATTTGTAAGGCCTCCCCAGACAGCCATTTTGCTTTTTTGCATTTCTTTTCCATGGGGATGGTCTTGATCCCTGTCTCCTGTACAATGTCACGAACATTCATAGCTCATCAGGCACTCTATCAGATCTAGGCCCTTAAATCTATTTCTCACTTCCACTGTATAATCATGAGGGATTTGATTTAGGTCATACCTGAATGGTCTAGTGGTTTTCCCTACTTTCTTCAATTTAAGTCTGAATTTGGCAATAAGGAGTTCATGATCTGAGCCACAGTCAGCTACCAGTCTTGTTTTTGCTGACTGTATAGAGCTTCTCCATCTTTGGCTGCAAAGAATATAATCAAGCTGATTTTGGTGTTGACCATCTGGTGATGTCCATGTATAGAGTCTTCTCTAGTGTTGTTGGAAGAGGGTGTTTGCTATGACCAGTGCATTTTCTTGGCAAAACTCTATTAGTCTTTGCCCTGCTTCATTCTGTATTCCAAGGCCAAATTTGCCTGTTACTTCAGGTGTTTCTTGACTTCCTACTTTTGCGTTCCAGTCCCCTATAATGAAAAGGACATCTTTTTTGGATGTTAGTTCTAAAAGGTCTTGTAGGTCTTCATAGAACCATTCAACTTCAGCTTCTTCAGCATTACTGGTTGGGGCATAGACTTGGATTACTGTGATATTGAATGGTTTGCCTTGGAAACGAACAGAGATCATTCAGTCGTTTTTGAGATTGCATCCAAGTACTGCATTTTGGACTCTTTTGTTACTTGCTATAGGTCTGTGGAGATTTTTTTTTTCCTTTTTTTTCTTTTGAATGAGTTTTGGCAATTTTTTTTGCTTTTATGAATTTGTTTCAGCTCAGTTTTCTAATTTATGGTGTATGATTGTTCATAGTATTCTATTTTAATTCTTCTTATCTCTGTAATGAATCACATTGTATTTTTGAATTTAGTTATTTATGTCTTCACTCCTTGGGTCTGTAGAGGTGACGATTATCAATTTTGCTGGCCTTTACATAGGACAAACTTTTGCTTTCTTAGATTCTATTATGTTTTTTATTCTCTGTTTCATTTATATTTATTTTAAGCATAATTACTTCAAGCATAATTACTTCTGTCACTCCTAGTTCCTTTAAGTTTAATGTTACATTATTGAATATCTTTTTTAATATCAGTATTTATGTTATAAATTTCCCTCTGATCACTACTTTCACTGAATCCTAAAAGTTGTTATGTTGTATTTTCATTTTTATTTATGTACCATAATACTATACCTCAGGGTTGGTTGGTTGGTTGTTTTTTAACTTGTGTGAACAGAGGTAACTCAGTCACTCTATATGTCAACCTACTCATCTCTGAAATTGACATCAGGCTTCCCAGATGGCTCAGTAGTAAAGAATCAGCTGCCAGTGCAGGAGATGCGGGTTCAGTCCCTGGGTCAAGAAGATCCCCTGGAGGAGGAAATGGCAACCCACTCCAGTATTCTTGCCTGGGAAATTCCATGGACAGTGGAGCCTGGTTGGCTACAGTCCATGGCATTGCAAAGAGTTGGATGGGACTCAGTGACTGGCATGCACTCAAAAGGGATGATAGCATCCCTTTATTTACTTAATAAAATTAGCCTAAGACTTTTAAACAGATGTTCAAAAGTACTTTTTAAACTGTAAATGTTTCTCAGAGTTGTCACATTTGTATAGCATCCCTCTACAGAAAAAATCTGGAAACTAAGTAAAAATAATCCGTTAATTCTTACAGATTATGTGAGTATAAACCCTGGGATGTGTTACCATATGAATGACTGGTTTAATTTTTTACTTTTTTTGAATCTATATGATTTTCATAATAAATTATTTTGCCCAGGATTATAAATAATTCCCTTTAAATTTAATTTCTCTTTATTTTCTTAATTATTATCAATATTTAAAGTATATTGATAACTTTTAGCTATTCAGAGCAAGCAAACCTTAAAGAAACTGATAATTAAATTTAAATGGTCAGAATTGTTAAAAAAAAAATAGAGAAATTTAACTAGAGTGTGAGCAAAAGATCAAATCTTATTCAGTTAGTGTAGTGTCCCAAATCCCCACTATAGCATACCTGTTAAGGAGATAGTTTCTCAAGAAGTGTCCGATAGATGAAGTTGATAATGGTTCTTCCTAATTTACAAAACTCTTTTACATTTTTTCTTTTTTAAATTGAGGTATAATTAGCATATAATATTATATTAATTTCAGGTGTACAGCATAATGATTTGGTATTTGTATGTATAGCAGAATGATTACCACAATAAGTCTAGTTAACATTCATTACCATACATAGTTATAAAAATTTGTTTTCTTGTGATGAAAAAGATCTACTCTTAGTAAGTTTCAGATATGCAGTATGGTATTAACTATAGTCACCAAGCTGTACATTACATCTCCTTGACTTATTTATTTTATAACTTTTGACCCACTTCACCTATCCCCTCCCAAACCCTTGTTTCTGGCAACCATCAGTCAGTTTTCTGTATCTGTGAGCTTGTTTTTTTGAGTGGTCTTTTTTTTATTCCACATGTAAGTAAGATCATATAATATTTGTCTTCGTCTGACTTACTTAACTTAGCATAGTGTCCTCAAGATTCATCCAAGTTAAGATTTCCCTTTATGAATGAATAATAATATACCACATTTTCTTTATCCATTCATTCATTGATGGGCACTTAGGTTGTTTTCAGGTCTTGGCTATTGTAAATAATGCTACAGTGGACATGGGGGTATATATATCTTTATGAGTTAGTGTTTTTTATTTCTTTGGATAAATACCCACTAGTGGAATTGCTGGATCATATTGTTGTTCTATTTTTATTTTTTTGAGGAACCTCCATACTGTATTCATAGTGGCTGTACCAGTTTACATTCCCACAGTGCATAAGGGTTGACTTTTTTCCACATGCTCACCAACACTTGTTTATTCTTGTATTTTTGATAATATCCATATTAACAGGTGTGAGATGATACCTTATGGGTTTTATTTGCATTTTGCTAATAATAATGTTAAACATCTTTTTATGTACCTGTATGCCAACTGTATGCCTTTGGGAAAATGTCTATTCAGATCCTCTGCCCCCTTTTTAATCATATTGCTTATTTTTGTTTACTGAGGTAAACAAATTATTTATATATTTGGATATTAACCCCATATCAGATATATGATTTGCAGTCACTTTCTCCCATTCAGTAGGTTGCCTTTCCTTTGTGTTGATGGTTTCCTTTGCCATGCAGAAGCTTTCTAGTTTTACACAGTCCCCTTTGTGTTATTATATTTCAGGCTTAATTAATGAATTTGGATCTATATGTGTCAACATGGTTACTAATGTATTCCCAGATATGTTTCATGTTAGTTTTGGAAATTATTATGTGTGTAAATTCAAAAGTACTCATTTTGTGAATATATAGCTAATTTGTGTATGCAATTTGATTGTGTTAGGTATTTTGAAGATTACAGAGTTTAACATCTTATCCTTTGTATCTGGTAACATAAGTAAATGAGACATACACTGAAAATCTAGCAATAAACAGTGATAGTACTACTGAGATCATAAGACATTATAAGTAGCTTCTGACTTACACCATCCTTTACAAAGTCCTTATATGTTTGCTACCAAGCACAGACCTGATCACTGACTGAAATACCCTGTTTTTTTCCAGTCTTGTAGCTCTTGCACCAGCATGGGGTCATTGAAGGCAAACAGGAAAGAGGCAAAGGAAATAGCTCTTCCCACTCCCCTATGCCTTCATACACCCCTACCTGTCACTCTTATCCACACAATGAAATGCTTAGTGTAGATTCAGTGAAGAAACAAAATCACCACACATACACATTTATACAATGACCTTTTCAACTCACAACCTAAATGTGGTATTCTGAAATTTTTCTTCATTAAAATATATATCCATTCTCATCAGGAATAAGGGTAAAATGATTCACTAAAATAAGAATGATTACTATAATTCTGATAAATAATTATATATGTGTGTGTATAATTTTGCTAGGTAATTAAGCTGTATCTTAGATATGTGCATATGTGCATGCTCAGTCATTTCAGTCGTGTCTGACTCTTGGTGACCCTATGGACTGTAGCCCACCAGGCTCCTCTGTCCATGGGATTCTCCAGGCAAGAATACTGGAGTGGGTTGCCGTGCCCTCCAGGGGATCTTCCCAACCCAGGAATCAAACCTGGGTCTCTTGCTTTGCAGGTGGATTCTTTACCACTGAGCCACCAGGAAGCCCATCTTAGTTATGTATTGGGCCTAAAGCATAATGTGTTTTGTATGGTAATATTAGTAATATTCAAGCTAAAAATTGAAGAATTATAGTATATGATTTTCCATTTTTAGAAAAACCTGAACTCTAGATACATTTTGTCTCTTTCCTAATTGTTGCCCTTGAAATCTTACTATTCATAACCGGTGACTGCCAATATCTCCTGTACTGATCTCATACCCATTTGTATTAATTTTGAAACATATAATTGAGATAGTTACAGTCCCAAGTTACCAAATTAAAAAACTATACATTATTTTTTTCAGAAGAACTTTTTCATGTGAGCATTAAACCTTGCCAGTTCTTAACACTCAAATGAGAACACAAGCACAGAAAATATATCAGACTATCAGACTTATTCTTATCAGACAGTGTGAATTAGAGGATTTTTTTTCCTATGGAGTAGATGAAATTATTTAATTTTTCAAAATTGGAATGGCCTATAACTTGTTCTTTGCATATTTTAGAACAAATCAGTCAGGAATTCTCACTATATTGGGTTCTAATATCTACTTATTGCTGATCTGATTATGTACTTTTATTAGTTTAGATAAGAGGAATTCATTTCTAGAAGATAAAAGGATTAAATCCATTGCCCAATCTCCAGTTTAGTCCTATTAGAGTTTTCCTCTTGGCTTTTATTGAGTCCTTTCCTTTTCACATGTGATTATATGTTCTATCCTTTTTGTTATCAAGCGGTATTATAAGGAAGTTAAGTGTGTTCATCAACTAAATTTTGAGAATTAAAAAGAAACTCTTTTGTAATATTGCAGTATTTTAAATTCCTGGTAAGAAGTTCAACTTCTTTATCTTCTCTCAAAATTCAGTCTAGTATTTTACCTTGTAATAAATGTTCAGTCTCTGTCTAGGGTTAAGAAACCAAGAAAGTAGTCTGGGGATATGGAATAAAGTCCAAAAGCAGAAGTGATATATTAACCACACTGAAACCTCGCTGTTGAAACACCCTTCTGTCTCAGCAAGGTCTTTTATATTAGGAAAATAATAAACGCCAAGGCACGAGCAGCATACAAGGAAGCAATTCAGCAACCTTATTAAACTTAGGAATGAAGTTCTGAAAAAACAATTTGCTTCAGGTTGTCTGAGCTAGCAGAACTGACAAAGTGAGAAGTGCTAAAATCTGGCTTTTTTACTGATTCTACTCTATGTCTTCAGATTCCAGTGTATATTATTAAATTAAAATGTTATTTTACCAAATTCCTCAGTGCAGTATCTGGTACATAATAGGTTTGCTGAGTGAATGAATATCACAGTGTGTAAGAGATAAATTATATTCTGCCTTAGAAACTAAATATGTTAAGTAAGTTGTACATAAATGATAAATGCACTTGATGACAGAGAACAATCAAGAGTTGAAGTGGTCTTTCAATTTAGTTCCCTCTTTGTTTTTCATATGTTATTTATATCTGAAAGGAATATCATATAAATGGTCCTTTTGAAAGAGTGTTATATCCAAGAAATAGACTATATTTTGTATTTGTTCAGGGTACTTTTAGCAAAAGTTAACAAAATTTATTTTAAGCTTACCTTCTACAAGTAGTGAGGAGTGGTTCAATCTCTAAATGTTCTTATTCTCATGAATTTGACTTAACTTGAATTTATCACTGAAAATAAAAGGAATGTTTGTTTGTTTAAGAACATTTAGGAAAGACAGAAAAAGTATAAAGAAGATAATTAAAAATCTCATTAATTCCAGCAACAGAGAAAACAATATTTTTAATACTTTGGAGTAAAAGTTTATTTTGAAGGCAAATTTTAGTTCATTCCTCACTTTAATAACATTTATCTTTTGGACATTCAGTTTATGTTTTCTAGGTGGCTGTTTGATTTTTACAGTTAATTAAGCTATTTCTTATTAATCTGCTTCTTTGTACTGAATTACCTGATTTCATTAGTTTATGAGTAATATAAATAATAGTTTATTTATGTTTAATATAAGTAATAGTTTATTTGTGTTTATCTCATTGTTTCTTTAGCAGGTCGAGAAAACCCCAGTCATACCTTCGTAGTGAGAGCCAAAAAAACTATAAGTGATAAATGGGAAAGTCAGCTGTGGAGAGACAAGAAGTTCAGCTTGATAGATCACCTGCGTTACAGCCGGGTTCATCCTGAAAGTATTCCACGAAAATTTAGTTCCGAGCACAGACATTTTCTTGGTCAGCAGTTTAATTCTCAGCCTGCAAAATACGTACCACCAGAAGGAAAGGTCCCAAAACTTGATCATTTTAAGAGCGCCCGAAGCCTTGGACATTTTGAATTAACCATCTTAGGTAAGTCACCTGTTCTTTTCTTTGAATGTTACTGTCTCCTTGTGCTTTGCTGCTCAGTCATGTCCTGCGAGCCCATGGACTATAGCCTGCTAGGGTCCTCTGTCCATGGAGAGTCTCCAGGCAAGAATACTGGAGTGGGTTACCGTGCCTTTCTCCAGGGGATCTTCCCAACCCAGGGATCCAACCCAGGTCTCCCACATTGCAAGTAGACTCTTTACCATTTGAGCCACCAGGAAAGCCCTTGTGAATGTTATTTACGTGACATAATTTAAATACAGATGATATTATTTTGCTTAAAAAAAAAAACAAAAAAAAACCAAAAAAAACTAAACATTTCACCTCCACCCATCCAAAAAAAAAGTTAAACCCAAAGAGCTCCTGTTTGGCTCAAACCAAAGGAATGGGAACACATCCTAGAATACATGAAGCTTTAATTGTGTGCTTTTAAATATTGGCAAATCCTTGGAAAGTATTTGAGGAGAGAAGAGTGGGAACCAAGGGAACTTTTCTATTCCCTGACCGACTGTCTCTAAAACCGATTCTCTTCTCCTTTAGCCACCACTTTCTTGCTCATATTCTCTGCCTTTCTTTCTCAGTGCATCTGAACCACTAAAGGGTAAAATGTCGGTTAAAGAGAAAGGGATAATTAAGAGAAGATCCTATGAACTTCTGTCTGTTTAGCCTGTGAAGAAAATAAAATTCTCAAGTAACTTAGGTTGAAAAGAAAGAAGCTACTGAAAAAAACGACCTTGTCTTTTCTCTTTTTTTGGCCATGCCGCACAGCATGCAGGATCTTTGTTCCCTACCAGGGATCGAAACCGAGCCCCCTACAGTGGAAGCTCGAAGTCTTAACCACTGGACCAACCAGGAAGTCCCAAAACTATATTGTCTGATAAGTGACAATAAACTTATTTTCTCAGGTTGTTCTAAACTGACATGTAGCTATGGAACTTATAAAAATTTAAAGTCAACACATTTTTAAACTTCATTTTTAAATTTTGTTTCTCATGAATGAAAAATGTACACAAAGTTAATTATGAAATAAAATCTTAGCCAAAGTGAGGTACTCTCTAGATCAAGGGAAATTTTTTATTTGTACTTGAAAGGAAGATATGATTACCTTAAGTGAAAGAATGATGCAATGCCATTAGCAAATTAATTTAATGCCTGAAAGAAAATGTATTTCATAGATTTTTATATCTCTAGTACTGGAATGAATTACCTTGACCTTTATCAAGATTCCTTTTTCCCCCTTACTCTCTCCCACTCTTCTTCCCTACCTCCTCACATATAAATATTACATCCATGTGATTGTGTATATGTATATAATTTATGAAAAGTATGAATTCCCACTGACTGTTAGACAGTCTCAGATCTAAGTTTCAAATGCTTCTTTTTACTAGACTGCATTGCTTGGTCTCTTTGGGTAGTTTATCTATCTTAGTTTTATATCGAGGAAACAAATTACAGCAGAGATTTCCCATACATCACAAGAAGTAACCATGAAAATCATGAGTTCATTTGGAGTCATAGAAATTGAATATTTTTCTTCTTTTCAACATGTTACTGATCCTCTAAACATTTCAGCTATCTTATGTGTCACCGAAAAGCAAGAATCAGATGTAAAGGAGGCTAATTTGTTGTTATGCCTAACCAGCTGTAATTCATGTTAGAATTGGACTGTTTTATATCCTACCATTTTTCAAGGGCGTAAGTGGATTTACAGGGATAAAAACATTGAAAAATAAGCTACCTGTGGATTAAATAAAACAGAACATTTAAAATAAAACAAATAAAATTTTTTAAAAAGAAAAATAAATAAATAAAATAAAACAGAAAAAGTAAGTATTACTAGGTGCCTGTAAATAACAAATTACCAGCATCCAGTAGTAATTTTCTGTGAGTTTTCTTGCAGGAAGGGAGAAAAGGGATCGTTCCTGATGAGGTACTTAATTTTAAAGATAAAACAATCCTGAATATCTTCTAGTCTTACCTACTAGATAGGTAAAAGTCAGGCCATAATGAGAAATCATGTCTTAATCCCTTACCCTTATAATGTCCCTCCCCCTTCTCTCTTCCCCCTTCCCATAACAACTAGTTTGTTCTCTATATCTGTGTCTGCCTCTTTTTTGTTATACTCACTAGTTTGTTTTATTTTTTAGATTCCACATATAAGCAATATCATATAGTGTTTGTCTTTCTCTGTCTGACTTATTTCATTTAATATAATGCTCTGCAAGTCCATCCATGTTGTTACAAATGGCAAATTTTTATTCTTTTTTATGAGTGAGTAGTATTCTATTGTGCATGTGCACCACATCTCCTTTATCCATTCATCTGTTGATGGTCACTTATGTTGCGTCCATATCTTGGCAGTTATCATTAATGCTGCTATGAACATAGGGTGTGTGTATCTTTTCAAATTAGTGGGGTTTTTATATATATATATATATAGCCAGGAGTCATATGGTAGTTCCATTTTTACTTTTTAATGATGGCTGATCTGACAGGTGTGAGGTGATACTTCATTGCTGTGCTGTTTTAGTGTGAAAGCAGTCATAGACAATGTGTAAATGAATGTGCCTGACTATGTTTAACTAAAACTTTATTTATAGACAGTTAAATTTGAATTGCATGTAATTTTCATGTATCACGAAATATTCTTTTTTTTCCAACCATTTAAAATGAAAAAAAAGTTTCCTAGGCCATGGATTCTTTGAAACCAGG
Source organism: Bos taurus (assembly GCF_002263795.3). Taxonomy (NCBI): domain Eukaryota; kingdom Metazoa; phylum Chordata; class Mammalia; order Artiodactyla; family Bovidae; genus Bos; species Bos taurus. The sequence goes on from NC_037357.1 coordinate 55,198,249, forward strand.
TAGAAGCTACATTTGATCCCTGCCCCCAGCTCATAGTTTGCTGACCCCTATTCTAGATCCCTGTTTTCAGATATAACTGGCTATACCAATGAAGGCAGATAAGTCTGAATGATTTTTAAAGTTCTTCTGACATTAAGAGTGTACAACCTACACTGATACTACCTTCTAGTAGTTTATTATCCTTCAGCTTTATCTTGCTGATCTCTGGAGGGCCCAGTAATTTTGAAGTGTCTTATTCTGGGAGCCAGAAAGGTTATTCAGACCATAATCCCATTACTTGGTCGTTAGCTCTGACTGCTCTAGGGTGAATCATTATTGAAAATACTGCACAGAATTATTAATCTTCCTTCCCACAATTCAGATGGCTCCCAACAACCAGTTGGGTACTGTGGCAATATCAGAAACCTATCCCAAAAGTACCAATTCTTGTGTTAATAATTCTTGTTATGCCATCTCACTTAACTCAAATAAGTAGATAGTATGTGCTAAAATCTCAGCCCATTGCATATTACATAATAACATACTTCAAAGAGAAGATATTTGAATGAAGTAAGATGAAATTTTCAATGCATTTGGCCCAAGTATAAGCTTTTTAATCTGTTGGTCAATTTTAAGAATTGTTTCTCACTTAAAATATTAAGAAGATACTTCTCAAAAGCTTGATCGGACTTAAAGATGGCATTAGTACATCATTGATTCTGCAAACACTAATTTACTAATAGTTGCTCATGAAATGCTATGAGTCAATTAAAGCTTCAGTTTGCATTTGACTTAGACAGTAAGGAAAATAATTACTCAGCCAACCTTTAGTAAACCTCTGAAAGCCATCTGTTTATCTCTTGGATATCAAGAGATACAAACTCCAGTAACAATAGGTGTAATTTAAGGAGAATGTTCGGAGAAGGCAATGGCACCCCACTCCAGTACTCTTGCCTGGAAAATCCCGTGGACGGAGGAGCCTGGTGGGCTGTAGTCCATGGGGTCGCTAAGAATCAGACACGACTGAGTGACTTCACTTTCATTTTTCACTTTCATGCATTGGAGAAGGAAATGGCAACCCACTCCAGTGTTCTTGCCTGGAGAATCCCAGGGACAGGGGAGCCTGGTGGGCTGCCGTCTATGGGGTCGCACAGAGTCGGACACGACTGAAGTGACTTAGCAGCAGCAGCAAGGAGAATGTTAAGATAGTGTTTTGTAGACTTTTTAATCAGGATTTTTTTGGTCAAAAAATTTTGTATCATTCTTTTCCTTTTCTGGAAAATGCATTTAAATCATCACAAATTGTAAGTAAGTAATTGCATTAACATCAAAGTAATGTAATATGCTGTAGTTACATGGAAATCATAAGGCTTTACTTCTCTTGATTTTTTCCTCTTATTAAAGCAACTAAGCAGAGCAACATAATTCCTGCCCTCCTTGGCACTAGCCTGCAGGCTCAGGACCAATTATTTGTAGCCCTGAGGAATGCCTCCTTCCATGTTGAAGGCTACTTGAACCATTAAAATCTGAGTAGAACTGGATTCCCTTCCTCTTGGTTTCTTCACTGGCTGTATCCTTAGGATATCCTATTCCACTGACATGCTTCTCATTCTTGTATCCCAAATGGAGCAGCACACTGGATTGTATAGGTTACTGTTGCTACCCCTTAATTCTGTCCCTTATTCCATTGCATAATAAAAGTAATTTAATCCTTAAACCTTAAGTACCTACTATCAGATTTCATCAGTGTAAGACACACTTTTTTCCCCGTATGTTAATATCTTTTAAAATGTATATGCATCTTAAAATTGATGCCATGCCTTTGTTTAATTGGTAGTATTTTTTTCCTTAGTGGTGTAAAAAATAATGATCATCTTAAAAAACAATGATATTTTAGATTTCATAAAATATAGCATATACCAAGTACTATGCTAGGTGGTGGGATCCTACCCAACACATACACACACAAACACATAGACTTTCATTGGAAAAGGAATACAGTGATAACGAAGAATTTGAGAGGAAGATATATAAATTGCATACAATACACTTTACAAAAGAGGAATATGAGCTTATTTTGTTGATTTTCTATTTCCCTCTAATTTTTAATATAATCCACATATATTACCACACTTACCTAGGTAGTATGTTGCAAGTTACCTAAGTAACACATAAATTGTCACCATTGAAGTGCATTATACCTGTACATTGTGGGGAGGATATTTGTGTTCATCTCTTTTGCTATTGTGAATATGGATGAATTCGTATTTGAATACAGTGCACAAATGTCCTAAAGTCTAAGTAGTTGAAAATTGTACATTGAAATGCGCACGTATACTTTCTTTTACTCAATTTCACAAATATTTACTGAGCACCTAAGGCATGCTCAGTGCTGCTCTTGGGACTGAGGTTACATGAGTTAATGCAAACGATAACAGAGCCCTGTGGTGAAATGAGGTATAATGATCAATGCTAAAAGAAAGGGGTTGGAGAGTGCTGTCATTGGAAATGGCTAAATTTTAAATGGAGTGGTCAGGGAGGTCTCCCTAAGAAAATAACATTTCACCAGACACCTAACAGAGGTGAAGGACCAAGCTGTGTGTTTATCTGGGGAAAGAGCATTCTATGTACAGGAACATCAAGTACAGCGGCCTTGGGCATATTTGCTTATACATTTGCACTCTGAACTCTAGTTTAGCCAAACAACTCATGACAAATTTTACCAGTAATGTTGAAGCTAAACTCACAGTATTCTATAATTTAGAAAGCAACTCATAATAGTGTCAATGACACAATGATAATAAAGCTATCTTCCTAAAAATCAAGGTTTCCAACTTGATATTTTCTCAATTCTAAAGCACTCTTTCTCTTTTTTTACATTTGCAAGTTGGAATGCATCTTATGGTCAATGGGTACATTTAATGCAGTGTTTTCTTTTTATTAAAAACCCATTATTAAATTGATGGTATGCCTTAGATTTGGTATTAGAATCAAGGAAATAGAATACCAGTATGCACACTGACATGAGTTTTGCAGCATTGCTGAGTTATGAGGGAGTTACAATACTGAATTGGAATCCACAGTAAATTCTAGATGGTATGACTATTTTAGTTTATGAATACCAGATTTTAGTAATCCTTAAAAAGCTTTAAGTAGCCCTTAGTTGTTTGTTAAGTTAAAGCTATGGAACTTAATGTTGTTTACCCATAAAAAACAAAGAATGGACTTGAGTTTCTGGATCAGTTTACAGCTTAACTGGAAGGACTTGTTTACATATCATTGGCTCATGCTCTATACTTAAGAATTGCTATGGGATGAATAGTGTAGATACTGAAGTCATAGAATCTATAGGACTTGCTGACTAAATATCAGGGAAGAATGAAAGGGAAGAGTTAAGGATAACTTCTAAGTTTCTGGTTTGAGTGGGTAGAATTCAGAGTTTTCAAGCTGTGCTCTGCATATTTTTCCTTCATCCAGTCAAGATGGTTTCCTTACTCTGGCCTGTACTTTTGGCTTCTTCCTGCCCTACCTGAAATACCCTTCTCTCTATTTAAGCGCTACTCATGCTTGAATACCCAGCTAAAACCCTTGCCTGTCAGAAGTCTTTTTTTAATCCACCCTAGCTGACACTGACCCTCATAAAGAGACAACAGACATAGGTCAGGATGCATGGTGGTGGTTCCCCCAAGCTGCAACCTTTTCTCGCCCTAATGGTGAGTGACTGAAATTTTTCTTGTATGTTTGAGGACAAATGGAACCTTGGTACTTCCATCCCTGGCCTTGCTTGAGTCTTATATCCATAAGTCCAAAATGGCAGTAAGAGAACCAGTACTTATCTCTGAATTCTCCTGTCCTGTAATGGCATCTATCATAAATGATGATGAAAATTCTCTACATGTCTTCATTTTTGTGACTAGGCTGTTCTCTAGATATTAATATTTAAGCCATCCATCAATATTTAAAAGATTTGGGACTGTTATTTCCAACAATGATGCTAGATTGCTCTAAAGTGTCTCCTCTTTCAATCAGTACAATGTATTTATAAGCATTTGCACAGCAAAGGGCTTAGTCCCTTAGTTTTGAAAGTTATTTTTTTATAGTTTTGAAGCTATCTGGCACATGTGAGGATCAGACCATCAGATCTGGCCTCATTAGCACCATGTTACTAACTACACTTTTAATAATGTGTGATTTTTCTGTAACAGGTCTGAACCATGAGATAGCAATCGATGTGGCTTTCCTCCCCATGTATTCTCTACAAGATGCCCAAACATCTCAAGTAGACACATTATTAACCTGCATGAATTACAGCTGTGTGTATCCACAGGCATCAACTAGCAGTGAAAAAACTACAGGTTCAAGAGTACTTGCAGGTAAGACAATCTCAGGATCTTTGCAGTCAGAAAATAAAATTAATTAATAATGCAAATGGTCCCAACCTTAAGATGTTACTATATAAACAGTTCTAGCTTTAACATTTGATACAGTTTGAAGAGTTATTTGGTAAAGGTACCCAAAGATAAATGAGAATATATTTAAAAATAAAATTGGATAGATTAATGGTTTCTATTCCAGGCAGGCATTAAGAATGTTCTTTTATAATACATTTCTAAATGTAAGTATTCGCTAAACTGAAGTGGTATGCATACAGAACAGTGCAGCTTCTACTCCTCTCTCCTTTTAATTCAGGCAAGACAATTTGTCCTTTCACCTTATAATTGCCTGAAATCTCAGTGCCTCCATACTGTGTGCTTAGTCACTCAGTCATTACCAATTCTTTGTGGCCCCATGGACTTTGGCTGCTAGGTTCCTCTGTCCATGGGTATTTTCCAGGCAAGAATACTAGAGTGAGTTGCCATGCCCTCCTCCAGGGGATCTTCCCAACCCAGGGATAGAACCCAGGTTTCCCGCATTGCAGGCGGATTCTTTACCATCTGAGCCACCAGGGAAGCCCAGGAATACTGGAGTGGGTAGCCTATCCCTTCTCCAGGGGATCTTCCTGACCTAGGAATCAAACTGGGGTCCCCTGGATTGCAGGTGGATTCTTTACCAGCTGAGCTACCAGGGAAGCCCCATACTATAGTACAGTACAATTGTTTTCTCTTATAAATAGTTATTCAAGTGCTATGCAATAAATTCCTTGGGGACTCCTAAGCATGTGTGTAATCCCAATAGTGAAACCCTTCAACCAACGAATTGTTTAGGCTGCTATTTAACATCCTGAACTTTAAATCATTTATATATATATGAGTAAAATTACATTCCAATTATAATTATCCTATTCACTTTCTTCTGTCATTTCTATTTCCTAAGCATGTGGTAAAGTTTCTAGCAATTTTAATTGAGATTATATGAATATTCCCTTTAAAAAAGCACTAAAGAAAGGCCTTATTATCTTGGGATTTTGTGGTGGGTCTTTCTAAGCTGATGAAACTCTTGAGTGTATGTTGTTTTTAAACAAGTCTTAGGAGTTGTGCCTGATGATGAAGTAACTTTTGGCAGTAATGGTTACTGCAAACTGAACTTCCCTGGTGGCTCAGATGGTAAAGAAACTGCCTGCAATATGGGAGACCCAGGTTCAATCCCTGGATTAGGAAGATCCCCTGGAGAAGGCCTGGCAACCCACTCTAGTATTCTTACCCAGAGAACTCCATGGACAGAGGAGCCTGGTGGGCTAAAGTCCATGGGGTCACAAAGAGTCAGACACAACTGAGCAACTAACACTTCACTTCAAACTGAACTTAAGTATCCAGTTTTGTAAGAGATAAGGTTCTTTATTTTTCCCACAGTCCATTTTAAAGATGATATATTAACTTGCAGTATTACTTCATATGGGGCTTCCCAGGTGGCTCAGTGGTAAAGAATCTACTTGCCAATTCAGGAAACACAGGAGATGTGGGTTTAATTCCTGTGTCAGGAATATTCCCTGGGGGAGAAAATGGCACCCCACTCCAGTATTCTTGCCTGGGAAATCCCATGGACAGAGGAGGCTGGCAAGCTGCAGTCCATGGGATTGCAAAAAGTCAGGCGCAGCTGAGCATGCATACACATTACTTCTTACGTTTCAGCTCCTTAGACTGTCAGTAACTCTGGATTTGGTAATTAGGACCCTAATCTGTACTTTAAATCTTTGTGGAACTCTTGCTCTTGCTTCACTACAGTATCCACTTCTGTCATGTTTCTTCTGCTGTTTGTGTATGTTATTAACGATATAAAAAAATGAAGACAAAATTCACAGTTACCCACTACTTGCTAGAGCCAGCGTTCTTCCAGCAGTCACTTAACATGATCATGTGAAAATACCTGGTACCATTCTGCCAGAGCAGTTAATATTTGGGACATGAAGGGCAAGAATCACTAGAAGAGAGAAGTGATATAATCAAAAGCAAGGTAATTCATTTCAAACATGGAATACCATATTTTTCATGGCATAATGATAGTGTCCATTTAGCTCACTGCAAAGCATTGTGCCTGGACATTTTACATAAGTTACAACTAATCCTAACAAGAAGAGCCTTGCAAGGTAAACATTATTATCCCCTGTTGATAGATGATTAAACTGAAGATCAGAGAGATTCATCAACATAGATAACAGCTAGGATTTGAGCACAGATCAATTTGGTTCGAAACATTTCCATTCCCTCCATAATTACAAACGGAAAGATACACAAAAGAGACACAGATATAAAGAACAGACTTTTGGACTCTGTGGGAGAAGGCGGGGGTGGGATGATTTGAGAGAATAGCATTGCTATGCTATGCTAAGTCACTTCAATCGTGTCCGACTCTGTGTGACCCCAGAGATGGCAGCACACCAGGCTCCCCCGTCCCTGGGATTCTCCAGGCAAGAACACTGGAGTGGGTTGCCATTTCCTTCTCCAATGCATGAAAGTGAAAAGAGAAAGTGAAGTCGCTCAGTCGTGTCCGACTCCTAGCGACCCCATGGACTGCAGCCCACCAGGCTCCTCCATCCATGGGATTTTCCAGGCAAGTGTACTGGAGTGGGGTGCCATTGCCTTCTCTGGAGAATAGCATTGAAACACGTATATTACCATATGTGAAATACATGACCAGTCCAAGTTCAGTGCATGAAACAGGGCACTCAAAGCTGGTGCACTGGGACAACCCAGAGGGATGGGATGGGGAGGGAGGTGGGACCAGGGTTCGGGAGGGGGTACACATGTTCACCCATGGCTGATTCATGTCAGTGTATGGCAAAAACCACCACAATATTGTAAAGTGATTAAATTAAACTAATTTAAATAAATAAATTAAATAAAATTAAATTAAATAAAATTAAATTAAAATAAACTAATTTTAAAAAATATACAGAATAAAGTAATACAGTGGCTTACAGTATAACATTGGTATCATCTTTTCAACATTTTTATGAACTAGTTTTTTATTATAAAAGCTATCCATGTTCATAATTTAAAAAATCAAACAATACCAAAAGGTACAGGGTAAAACTGAAAGTTTCCCTCCCGCCTTTGAAGGTTCATCCCTTTCTACCAGCCCACCCACTCTCTGGAGATAACCTGTATTTGAATCCTTTAAGAAATTATTTTTACATTTGACAGTATATTCTTTCTGTCTCACATACACAAGCACGCATGCACACATACAGTCTGTTTCTCTGTCTCTTAGATACATACATGGAATTATACTATACATGGTTTCATAACCAACTTTTATCTTTTAACACTTGAATAGTTTTCATGTTAGTATCAATATATAGAGAGCTACCTCTTTCGTTTTAGTAGCTATAAATACTCCACTGTGTAGCTATACCGGTATTTACTTAATTAGTCACATATTGATGGGCATTTAGATTGTTTCCAAATGTTTTTTATACTGGCAAACAGTACTGAAATGAGTATCTGTATCTATCTGTGTGAATGTATGTTGCTGGTGTTCAGTTGCTAAGTTGTGTCTGACTCTTTTGTGACCCCATGGACTGTAGCCTGCCAGGCTCCTCTGTCCATGGGATTTCCCAGGCAAGAAGACTGGAGTGGGTTGCCATTTCCTCCTCCAGGGGATCTTCCTGGATTAGGGATTGAACTCGCATCTTCTGTGTTGACAGACAGATTCTTTACCGTTGAGCCACCAGGGAAGCCCCATGTGTATGTATATATAATCTATAATCTTTGTGCACTTATATATCTGTAAGATGAATTCTTCAGTTCAGTTCAGTCGCTCAGTCGTGTCCAACTCTTTGTGGCCCCATGGACTGCAGCATGCCAGGCCTCTCTGTCTTATCACCAAGTCCCGGAGCTTACTCAAACTCATGTCCATTGAGTCGGTGATGCCGTCCAACTGTCTCATCCTCTGTCGGCCCCTTCTCCTCCCGCCTTCAATCTTTCCCAGCGTCAGGGTCTTTTCAAATGAGTCACTTCTTCCCATCAGGTGGCCAAAGGATTGGAATTTCAGCATCAGTCCTTCCAATGAATATTCAGGACTGATTTCCTTTAGGATGGACTGGTTGGATCTCCTTGTAGTCAAAGGGACTCTCAAGAGTCTCCTCCAACACCACAGTTCAAAAGCATCAATTCTTCAGCACTCAGCTTTCTTTATAGTCCAACTCTCACATCCATACATGACTACTGGAAAAACCATAGCTTTCACTAGACAGACCTTTGTTGACAAAGTAATGTCTCTGCTTTTTAATATACTGTCTAGGTTGATCATAACTTTTCTCCCAAGGAATAAGCATCTTTTAATTTCATGGCTGCAATCACCATCTGCAGTGATTTTGGAGCCCCCCAAAATAAAGTCTGTCACTGTTTCCACTGTTTCCCCATCTATTTGCCATGAAGTGATGGGACTGGATGCCATGATCTTAGTTTTCTGAATGTTGAGTTTCAAGCCAACTTTTTCACTTTCCTCTTTCACTTTCATCAAGAGGCTCTTTAGTTCTTCTTCACTTTCTGCCACCAGGGTGGTGTCATCTGCATATCTGAGGTTACTGATTTTTCTCCCGGCAATCTTGATTCTAGCTTGTGCTTCATTCAGCCCAGCATTTCTCATGATGTACTCTACATATAAGTTAAATAAGCAGGGTGACAATATACAGCCTTGATGTACTCCTTTACCTACTTCTTAGATGTCACCAAATTTAAAATTTTGGTGTAAGTGAAAAGTGAAAGTTAGTCACTCAGTCGTGTCTGACTCTTTGTGACCTGCGGACTGTAGCCATGAGGCTTCTCTATGCAAGGGATTTCCTGGGCAAGAATACTAGAGTGGATTGCCATCTCCTTGTCCAGGGGATCTTCCCAACCCAGGGATTGAACCTGGGTCTCCTGCATTGCAGGCAGATTCTTTACTGTCTGAGACATCAGGGAAGCCCAAAATTTTGGTAGGTATTGTCAAAATGTCCTTCAAAAAGGTTATAACGGTTCACACTTCAACCAAAAGAAAGAGTGCCACTTGACTCACTCCTTTAAAAATACTGGATAGTATCAGTCTTGTTAATCTTTGGCAGGTGATGGGCAAAATGTATTGCTATCATTATTTTCATTTGCAGTTCTGAATTATTTCTAAGGTTCAGTATCTTCATATATTTATTGGCCATTTATATTTTTCTGTGAACTTTCTAGAACTTTCTATGCTAGTTTTTTCCATTTTTCTATGAGTTCTTTTTTAAATTAATTTGTAAGTTCTTTCTGCATATTGTAAAAATTTAACCTTCATTGTGTGTTGCAAATACTTTTATCAGTTTGAAATTTATTCAATGGGAATCTTGTTTTGATTTGTTAAGCAATTTTATGTTTATGTACTCAAATATATCAGTCTTTCATTTTTGTGGCTATTGATTTTATGTCAGACTCGAGAAGACATCACTCAGTCCAAGATTTTTTTTAAATTCACTGTTTTTTTTTTTTCTGATACTTTTATATGTTTTTTTACTCACATATAATTTGTATTTTGGTAAAATATGCATAACATAAAATTACCACTTTAACCATTTTAAAGTGTACAATTCAGTGACACTAAGTACATTTACAATGTTGTGCAACCATCAATGTTAACCATTTTCAGAACATTTTCATCATCTGAAAACAGAAACACTATACCTGTTAAACAATAACTCCCCATTCCCCCCTCTCCTTAGCTCCTAATAACCTCTATTTTACTTTCTGTCCCCATGAATTTCCCCATTCTAGATATCTAAGAGAAGTAATGCAGTTTAGTCCTTTTTGGTCTGACTTACTAACTTGGTATAATATCCTCAAGGTCCATCCATGTTATAATATATATCAGAATTTCATTTCTTTTTACATCTGAACAATCTTCTGGTGAATGTATGCACTACATTTTTTTTATTCATTCGTCTGTTGATGGACATTGGGGTTGTTTCTATCTTTTGACCACTGTGAATAGTTCTGCTATGTAAATTGGTGTTCAAGTACCTGTTTAAGTCCCTGCTTTCAGTCGTTTTAAGAATATCCCTAGGGTTGGAATTGTTGAGTCATATGGTAGTTCTCGGAGAAGGCAATGGCACCCCACTCCAGTACTCTTGCCTGGAAAATCCCATGGACCGAGGAGCCTGGTGGGCTGCAGTCCATGGGGTCGTTAAGAGTCAGACACGACTGAGCAACTTCACTTTCTCTTTTCACTTTCATGCATTGGAGAAGGAAATGGCAACCCACTCTAGTGTTCTTGCCTGGAGAATCCCAGGGACAGAGGAGCCTGGTGGGCTGCCGTCTATGGGGTTGCACAGAGTCAGACACAACTGAAGCGACTTAGCAGCAGCAGCAGCAGCATGGTAGTTCTATATTTAACTTTTTGAGAAACCAGCAAACCATTTTCCACAGCAGCTGTACCATTTTACATTCCCATAAGCAATTCACAAGGATCCCAATTTCTCCACATTCTCACCAACACATTATTTTGGGGTTTTTTTTTGGGGGGGGGGCTCTGCTTTTGATTGCTTTTATAACATCCATCCTACAGTGATATCTCATTGTGGTTCTGATTTGCATTTCCCTAATTACAAATGATAGTGAGCGTATTTTTATGAGCTCATTGGCCATGTGTATATCTTCTTTGGAGAAATGTTTATTTAAGTCCTTTGCCCATTTTTGAATTGGGTTGTTTGGGCGTTTTTGTTTTTTTTTTTCCTTTTGTTAATATGGTTTCATTTTTATAGTTTAAAATTTTAATCCATTTGGAATTTATTTTGGTATAGAGAATGAGATGGGGGATCCAGCTTAATGTTTTTCCAACAATTAGCCATAGTTCCCAAATCATGTTGAATAATACTGATACTGAATAATACTGATTGAAATTGCTATTATACTTTTAACTATTAAGTATAAGAATATATGTATGTGTATACACACACACATACACATGCCATCCCTTTGAAAGCAGTTTCCATTGATAAACATTTCAGAAGCGTAACATGGTATGAAAAGGTTTTAACACATCTAAGAAAATAATTGTATTATCCTCTAGGTAATCCGGATTTCCGATATTATGTTCAGAGAAAGGAATAACACACTGTATTACACGAGAGGTTAGACTGTGCTGCAGTACAAAGCAGTTCCAAAGTCTCGGTGACTTAACACAGTAAAAGTTTGTTTCTTGCTCAAGTCAAGTCTGATGCAATCAGTTATTAGCTTTCTCCCCAGCAGTGATTCAGGAATGCAGCCCGCTTCCATCCTGCTGCAGCTCCAACAGGAACAAATGACTTCTAGGGTTGTCTAGGCAGAGGAAGAAAGGGATGAAAGAGACTGGCTTGTAATTGTGTTGGAGCAAAACTGCTACATCATTTCCACTCACATTCTTATTTGCCAGAACTTATTTACATGATCTCAACCTAACTGGTGGCTCAGTTAGATGGTAAAGAATTTGCCTGCAGTGCAGGAGACCCAGGTTTGATCCCTGGCTTTTGAAGATAACCTGAAGAAGGGAACGGCAACCCATTCCAGTATTCTTGCTTGGGAAATTCCGTGGACAGAGGAGCCTGGCAGGCTACAGTCCGTGGGGTTGCAAAGAGTTGGACACAACTGAGCGACTAACGCTAATCTAACTAAAGGGAGGCCAGGCCACTTTGTCTCCCATGTGACCATGAATAGGAAATGGAGAGGTAAACACAGCGTTCCTTTGTCACACACCTTATGCATATATGATGTTCCTAAAAATATACAATTTTTGTAAGTCCAACAATTTCAAATGAGATGTAGAGAAGCTCATTTTATAGGTAAAATCTATAACCCTCTTAAAACAATTCCTTTGTAATATAAATGAGAACATTGTAATTTAATAGCAGGGTATTTTTTAAAGCAGGGCATCTATTAGTTCTTTTTACTTAAACTTATTTACATGATAGCAAAAGTTGCATACAACAATAAGAGTGAAGTTTATAGTATGAATTGCTTGGATTACATAAAGCACTTTTTATAGACAACTGTGTAAAGCACATTTTATCTATTTAAAACTTTTAAGACACTTTGTTTTACTGCCCATCAAAACACATTTATAAATAGAAAAGAATCAGTATGATAACAAGAGAAGCAATATTACATTTAACGAAAACCTCCAAAAATTTGTAATTTAATACCAGTTTTTCTTAAGTAGGAAATGATGGTTGCTGACATTTAATTGTTATGTCAGCTACCAAAGTGCTTTTTCATGCATTTAATCCTCCTATGATGTAGTTACTGCATGAGCAGATTGAAGCACAGAGAGGTTATCATTTACACAAGTAGGCAGAGTCACCTAAACAGAAGACTTACTTATACATTTTGTTGCAGGTACTGTGTAACTCAATATTTATAAATGACATGATAGCAATTAGAATTATTAAGGTTTGGGTTTCTGTTGTTAGCATCAAATCTGAAGATCTTAAAATCTTTCCAAAGCACCTGGATTAAAGTCCATTCCAATCAAAGAAGAATAAAACTATATAGTACTGGCAATTTTTTTTTTCTTTTTTTTTTTAACTTTGACTGTGCTGGGTCTTCGTTGCTGCATGGGCTTTTCTTTAGTTGTGGAGTGAGGAAGGATGGCTACTCTCTAGTTGCAGTGCACAGGCTTCTGTTCTGGTGGCTTCTCTTGTTTTAAAGCATGAGCTCTGGGGCACAAGGCCTTCAGTAGTTGCAGCACATGGGGTCAGCAGTTATGGCTCCCAGGCTCTAGAGCACAGGCTCAGTAGTTGTTGCGCACAGGCTTAGTAGCTCTGCAGCATGTGGGATCCTCCCGAATCAGGGATCAAAGCCAGGTCTCTTGCATTGGCAAGTGGATTCTTTACCACTGAACCACCAGGGAAGACCTAGCACTTTTATTATATTCATTGTGTGTTAGTGAACTTGCACAATTTTAAATAATTCATCAGGGGCTTCCCTGGTGGCTGAGTGGTAGAGAGTCCACCCACCAGTGTGGGAGATGTGGGTTTGATCCCTGGTCCAGAATGATTCCACATACCTTGGAGCAACCAAGCCCATGCAGCACAACTGCTGAGCCCATAGGCCACAGCTACTCAAGCCCACGTGCCTAGATCCTGTGCTCCACAACAAGAGAAGCCACCACAGTGAGATGCCTGTGCACTGCAACTAGCCCCCACTCTGTGCAACTTTGAAAAAGCCCATGCAGCAACAAACACCTAGCAGAGACAAAAATAAATAAAATTATTAAAGATTAAAAACAATCATCCGATTTTGTGGCAGATGTGGCTTTTGCGTGAAGCTGATGAAATCTAAGCTTGAGGAGTTCTCACTTGCATAAATCCCTTCCGAGGCCCTTCTGGGGGTTTTTTTGGAGGTATTTTTCTTTCTGTTTCATAAAGAGGGCCCCCAAATACTGTACCTTTTCAGGCCCCATAAAATGTAGATGCACTGCTAGCCTTTTAGCATAATTTTTTAGAGAAGTAGCTCTAGCACAAAAGGTTCAGAGCCCATACTTTGATGCCAGACTGTCCAGTTTAGAATGACCCTGTGACTTTGGTTATTTTACTTAACCTCTAAATGTTTTAATCTTCTCATATTTAAAATGAAATCTTTGTCATGTGTAGTCACAGAAATCTGTGATACAGTAGCTTAGTAGTGGTCAGGTAGTGTTTTGAAAGAGATTCCTTAAATACCATTTTACCCAAGAAAAGGAAGAAAAGAAAAACAGCACTCTCTCATTTTTTGCAGATTGACTCTGTGTTGTGGCGCCCCTTTGGTGCTTTGTTGTTTAGTCACTCAGTTGTGTCCAATTCTTTGTGACCCCATGGACTGTAGCCTGCCAGGCTCCTCTGTCCATGGGATTCTCCAGGCAAGAATACTGAAGTGGTTTGCCAGGCTGTGCTTCTCCAGGGGTCTTCCCCACGCAGGAATTGAACCCGCATCTCCTACATTGACAGGTGGATTCTTTACTACTGACCCATCAGGGAAGCCCCTTCAGTACTTAGCCAGTTGTTTATGATCCTGTCTTAGCCCTCACTTCTGCTCTGCAGAGACTGATGGTTAGCCAGAGGTGAACAGTGAGTGTTTTCTGAACATGCTTCCAGCAATGGGCATATAAGTGGCCACCTTGATTCCTTGAAATACACAGGAAGTCTTAAAAGCCAATAATACTCCCCCCACATCTCTTCCCAGCTCCTTCCTCCCCAGGCTTTTTGGTCTGTCTATTGCTTGTCCCAACTTTATCCCCTGCTCTATCTGCTCTGATTGATCAGTGCTTTTGCTTTCAGCAAAAGCCACTGGGAAAGCTACCCTAGTCATGGGGGTGCTCCAAACTGGGTAAAACAAAAGCAGTTTATTGCATCTGACCTTGAGGGAGCTGCCTAAGAGATCAAAAATACACAACCACATCTTTGAGAAAAAGGCCAGCATTGCTCTCTCTGATGCTAGCGACCTGTACCAGGAGGGCAAGCTGCCATCTTCATGACTGTTGCTGATTTGGGGAGTAGGTGGGCAATTGAAAACAAGCACACTCTTACCACAGTGCAGCAGAATCTCTATTCATTAATCTTTCACCAGGTTGTTAAGTTTTGTTCTAAATTCCAGAGTTCTGCAAAAGCTGATTTGAGAGCTTTTTGCCAGCTTACAAGTTGCTTTAGTGGAGGGAGAGAGCCCTGAAATTCTGTACTCTGCCATTTTCATCAATGTCTCACCCAATCCCCTCTTGATAAAGGTGCTTAAGAATATCCAAAGCTAAGTTAGTTAATAAAGCTACTTCAAAGGAAATATACTTTAAAAGCAGCTTCAATTATTATTCTTACTTTGCTTTATGTCTTAGAAGTTTTGTAAATAATTGATAATTGAATTTCAAAATAGAAAAGTTTATTCTTTGTATTTCCTTGAGGAGTACTAGGAAACTGTTTACTTGGCACCTAAATGACCTTGAAAATACATATTTATTTAGTTAATTAATTAATTATGGGGAGTACCAGCTTGTATCTTGACATTTTTTGTAGCATTTGTTTGATGTATTTACTGTTATCTGCAGAAATTACTGTGACATAACTCGATGGATGTGTGTGATGAATTTGAGGGAAGAGGGAGAAAATCAGACACTGTTAATTATTTAAAAAATCAGCTTTTGTTGATACTTAATCTGAGTAAATATTTATCTATTTTATAATACTTTCCATCTGTTTTACTTTTAGGTGATATTATCAAAGCAGTATCTAAAATGGATAGAGAACATGTCATCTGTATCCTGGATATCTGCAATTTGGGGAGCAATAAAGCAGAAGTCTACTTGCACAAAATTTACAAACCAAATAAAACTTCTTAAAAATTGGCAACTGCAATTACTGAAGGTTATAAATACAGCATTGCTTTAAAGATATTCTGTTATTTTGTTTGTGATTTCAATAACCGTTTTTCAGCAAGAATATTACATAAATTCTAAAGTGGTTTTCTGTTCATCTTGTATTTGGAGCTAACACACTTCATTTTAAATTCATTACTTGAAAAGATCATCAAAATAATTCTTGTGTATCAAGAAAATTCATGTTACTTGTTTCTATATGAATATTATCTTGACTTAGAATTTGTGTTCACTGTTCTATTTGTGAAAGTGTCCATCATGACCGACTTTGCCACCCCCAGAGACTGTAGCCCACTGACTCCTCTGTCCATAGGGTTCTCCAGGGAAGATACTGGAGTGAGTTGCCATTCCCTTCCCTGTGATCATCTTCCCGACTGGGGATGGAACCAGGTCTCCTGCATTAGCAAGCAGATTTTTTTTTTTTTTTTACCATCTGAGCCACCAGGGGTGGTTATTTGTGTAGCCATTTTATTCTACAGCCTCATCATTAAGGCATCCCAACTTACAAGAGTAACTTTTCATGGACATTTAGCATCCTTCCATTTTAGCTTGGGTTATGATGGAATTCTCCCATCCAAGTTCTAACCAGAAGAAGTTTGTGGTCATAAGCTAACCATACTCTGACTGTGCTTAGCTTCTGAGTTTGGACAACATCAGGCACAGACAGGTGGTATGGCCATAGACTACAGTGGAAAATTCTAATTTGAGGATTACATTCCCCTAAAGCAGTCAACCTGCATTTCTCATAACCGAGGTAGTTTCTGTCATTTTCAAAATCACATGTGGATTGTTATATTCCAGTTGCCTTGGCCTTTAGTTTGGTCAGCTGTACAATGAGCATACTGAATTCAGTTGTTGTAAGGTTTTCCACTCTATTGTTACTTCATACCCATTGAATTTCTAAATGTTTTGACCAGTGTGTGGTCTTTTGTTCTTAAAATTGTGTTTAAAGTTAATTAAAGTAGTGAATCCTCCTCATGTTAAAATTTTGAATGTGTTATTAAAGAAGTTAAAAGTTGTCTCTTTCTGAATGTATTTGATGTCTTTCCTCCATATTTTTGACCTATAATAAACCTACATGTACTTGCTAAATGAGCCAGTATGATTCTTCCATATGGGTTGAAAACTGTTTTTTATCAAATAGAATCTGGGTTTTCATATTAAGCTATTAGAAACTTAAATAGGCAGTTCAGTTTTAGTGCCACATAAATGTTGGAGAAGGGAAAAGTTAATACTTAAGTAACTGTTGACTAAAAATCCCTCAGGCTGAGATTGCAAAATTACACACTTTAACAGGTGTGATTTCTGTTCTCATATTGAATGAGAAATAGGAAATATTTTTTAAGATTCAAGATCTTTAAAAACAACTTCCATGGCAATTTATTTTATAGTAATGTTTCTATCCAAATTTGGAGTTTTAACATCTGTGTCTACATTTCCAGTTACAGAAAAATTGGATAGGTACTGTGGTGATTTCCTAAGGAAAATAGCAAACATCAGAAGACCTTATCTTCAAGTGACAGTAAGTGCTGATTCTTCCCAAATCAACACAAATACACTACTATGGTATCACTTTTATATTAAAAAATTGGTTTGTAAATTACAAAATATTACATAGTCTACCACAAGACCACAACCTTTCACTGAAGTTTCTAATTTAAGATAGTACATGAGATCTACACATTTAAATCCTTTGGTAAGCTATTAAGAATCTGAGCACCTTTATTTCTTTGTTGGACTTATCCTGCATTAATTTTATTCACATTAAGACTAGGTCTTTAAAGAAATTTGAAACCCTTATTTTGTGACACTGGTAGCATTTGATGTTATTAAATCTAGCTAGGTACCTTCTGCCAATATGGACTATCCATGCTGTGTCCTTGCTCAGTTGCTCAGTTTTGTCCAACTCTTGGCGACCCCATGGACTGCAGTCCATCAGGCTCCTCTGTCTAGAGATTTTCCAGGCAAGAATACTGGAGTGGGTTGCCATTTCCTTCTCTAGGGGATCTTCCCAACCCAGGATTCGAACCTGCGTCTCCTGCATTGGCAGGCGGATTCTTTACCACTGAGCCACCTGAGAAGCCCCTTCAGAGCTCTAGGAAGCCAGTAAATGGTTTGTGGCCACTGATATGCTTTGATTGGATTTATAATGTTTTAGAGCAGTCACTGTATCCTGGAAAGAGAGTGGAATATAAGGAGGTTAGCTGAGACTGCTAGCTGTATCCTAATACCTATTCTTCTCATAGAGTAATAGTTCTGTCCATTTTTAGCTAAGCAGATAGCTACCTAGAATAAAGAATACTTTTCCTTGCTTCCTTTGTGGCCGGATATGGCCGTGTGACACTTTTATTTGGGTTGGGCTAATATTAAAGTTAACTTACTTGTTTTAAGTGGTGCTGGGAAAACTGGTCAAACCACTTGTAAAAGAATGAAACTAGAACACTTTCTAACACCATACACAAAAATAAACTCAAAATGGATTAAAGATCTAAATGTAAGACCAGAAACTATAAAACTCCTAGAGGACAACATAGGCAAAACACTCTCCGACATAAATCACCGAATCCTCTATGACCCACCTCCCAGAATAGTGGAAATAAAAGCAAAAATAAACAAATGGGACCTAATGAAAATTAAAAGCTTCTGTACAACAAAGGAAACTCTAAGCAAGGTGAAAAGACAGCCTTCAGATTGGGAGAAAATAAG
Source organism: Bos taurus (assembly GCF_002263795.3). NCBI lineage: Eukaryota > Metazoa > Chordata > Mammalia > Artiodactyla > Bovidae > Bos > Bos taurus. The sequence continues at coordinate 55,216,696 of NC_037357.1, forward strand.
AGCAAATGAAGCAACTGACAAAGAACTAATCTCAAAAAAATACAAGCAACTCCTGCAGCTCAATTCCAGAAAAATAAATGACTCAATCAAAAAATGGGCCAGGAGAAGGAAATGGCAACCCACTCCAGTGTTCTTGCCTGGAGAATCCCAGGGACAGGGGAGCCTGGTGGGCTGCCGTCTCAGGGGTCGCACAGAGTCGGACACGACTGAAGCGACTTAGCAGCAGCAGCAGCAGCAGCAATAGGAAAGTAAGTGATATGAAACAGCTTTTCTGTCCTGCGTGTTGACCTAGCTGCAGGTGTGTTCTGTTATTTGAGGAAAGATAAATCTTAGGAACCCTTACCTCAGGCTTTTTAAAACACAGGGTACCACTTAGCCACCAGGAAGCCCATTAAAAGACAGGGAGGTCCAGTAATCAGTCTTTTAGGAAACTGGTAATGATGTCACCTAAACTTGAAGCACTAAAAAAAAAAAAAAGTGTTCTCAACTATGTAAAATCTTTCTCCTCCTACCTTCTCAAATGTAATCCTAGGAATTTTGCCTGTAAACAAAGCATTTCTGGGCCAGAAATACTTTCTCTCTTTATAGCAAGGCTTCACATTATATTGAGTGCCACAGGTTCCATCATTTTTAAAGGACAGAGACATAAATGATAAATAATGGATATAAAAATATTACAATCTACCACCTCAAAAAATATTGTTTATGGAGCTTGGAGATTCAAGTATTGATTGCAGTTTTATTTTGAAAAGAATGCTACAACTTATGTGGTTTTTCTTCCTCATGTTTACATTAAAAGAAAAGCTAATAAACTCTATTTTAATTAAAAAACAAAACAAAACAAAAAATGGGCCAAAGAACTAAACAGACATTTCTCCAAAGAAGACATACCGATGGCTAATACATGAAAAGATGCTTAACATCACTCATTATCAGAGAAATGCAAATCAAAACCACAATGAGGTACCATTTCACGCCAGTCAGAATGGCTGCGATCCAAAAGTCTACAAGCAATAAATGCTGGAGAGGGTGTGGAGAAAAGGGAACCCTCTTACACTGTTGGTGGGAATGCAAACTAGTACAGCCACTATGGAGAACAGTGTGGAGATTCCTTAAAAAACTGGAAATAGAACTGCCTTATGACCCAGCAATCCCACTACTGGGCGTACACACCAAGGAAACCAGAATTGAAAGAGACACATGTACCCCAGTGTTCATCGCAGCACTGTTTATAATAGCCAGGGCATGGAAGCAACCTAGATGTCCATCAGCAGATGAATGGATAAGAAAGCTGTGATACATATACACAATGGAGTATTACTCAGCCATTAAAAAGAACACATTTGAATCAGTTCTAATGAGGTGGATGAAACTGGAGTCTATTATACAGAGTGAAGTAAGCCAGAAAGGAAAACACCAATACAGTATACTAACACATATATATGGAGTTTAGAAAGATGGTAACGATGACCCTGTATGCAAGACAGCAAAAGAGACACAGATATATAGAACAGTCTTTTGGACTCTGGGAGAGGGCGAGGACAGGATGATTTGGGAGAATGGCATTGAAACATGTATAATATCATACAAGAAATGAATCACCAGTCCAGGTTCAATGCAGGATACAGGATACTCGGGGCTGGTGCACTAGGATGACCCAGAGGGATGGTACGTGGAGGGAGGTGGGAAGGGGGTTCAGGATGGGGAACACATGTATACCTGTGGCAGATTCATGTTGTATGGCAAAACCAATACAATATTGTAAAGTAATTAGCCTCCAATTAAAATAAATAATAAAGTTAACTTACTTGTTTTGAACATACACAAAGTTAGTCACCCAGCCCAGAACTGGAAGTTTGCTATGAATAATCAAGGAGTATCTGTATTAGATACCATTCCTGTATCTACTAAGCCCTGTACTTCATCTATAAATGATAGGTTTGTCATAGCTCTTATTCAATCATATGGAAAAGTCTGAAATTTTTCTTGCTTAAGGGAAGTAATTCCCTTCTCTATGCCTTTATTAGTATTACATACCTTTGTTAAGATTCTTGATATGTATTAAGGTACTTAATAAAGGCACAAGCAATAGGAAAAGTCCAATAGTATCAAATGTTTGAAACAATAGTGGTTCTCAAACTTGGCTTCATATTGGTTCAAAAATGACTATGCCAACGTGTCACCCACCCCAAGTTCTGATCTGGGTGTAGCCTGGACATCAAGATAGGTAACAGCTCCCCAAGTGATTCTAATGTGCAGGCAATTTGTACACCACTAAAGTTATATACCACTAAATGGGTAGAGTCCCATTTCAAGCACTTGTTAGTTTTATTAGAGCTCAAGCTTTACCCAGTACATGGAACTTAACCTCCTATCTAGGCACTGTAGTTTCATCTACACTCGATGCAGCTTCATCTTGAATTGTTCTGATAAGAAGGAAAAATTAAAACCTCATAGTTTTGAAACAACTTTCATTTTTGTAAGAGTTCTAGCATGTCAGATCCAGAAAAGAATGGATAGGTCAATTCTAATCCAACCTCTTTCATTGTGTCAATGAAGAAAAAGTCCCGCAGAACTTACTGTTTTCCTGAGGATATAATACTAGCTGCTGCCCTGTCAGCACATGTACAACCTTTTGTCTTGTAAGAGAACTTCAGGAATGTTAGGAGAAGCACCTAAAGTACAAACAAACATCAAACCTTGGGGAGAAGGAATAGTCAGGGAGTTTGGGGTGGACAAGTACACAGTGCTACATTTAAAATGGATAACCAACAAGGTCCTACTGTATAGCACAGGGAATTCTGCTCGATGTTATGTGGCAGCCTGGATGGGAGGGAAGTTTGGACAAGAATGGATACATGTATGTGTATAGCTGCATCCCTTTGCTGGCCGCCTGAAATTATCACAACATTGTTAATCAGCTATACTGCAATATAAAATAATTAAAACATCAAACCGTTATAGATTGGAAGTGGAAGCACTATGAGGTTGAAATTAAATGACAGCAGCTAATCTGTCAAAACGACAACTAGATACCACACTATTCTTCATGTACAACTTGTATCATCTAAAGTTCTTAAATTGTATATTAACATATATAACGAAATCTAGAAAGATGGTACTGATGAACCTATCTGCAGGGCAGCAAGAAATGCAGACAGAGAACAGACTTGTGGCCACGGAGAAGGAGAGGGTTGGACAAATTGAGAGAGTAGCATTGAAACCTATACACTAACATATGTAAAATTAGACAGCCAGTAGAAATTTGCTGTATGATGCAGGGAGCTCAAATCTGGTGCTCTGGGACAACCTGGAGGGGTGAGATGGGGTGGGAGGCCAGAGGGAGATTCAAGAGGGAGAGAACATACATATATTTATGGCTGATTCCTGTTGATACATGGCAGAAAGCAATGCAATAGTGTAAAGCAATTCAGTTCAGTTCATTGCTCAGTTGTATCCGACTCTTTACGACCCCATGAACCACAGCACGCCAGGCCTCCCTGTCCACCACCAACTCCCAGAATCCACCCAAACTCATGTCCATCGACTTGGTGATGCCATCCAACCATCTCATCCTCTGTCTTCCCCTTCTGCCCTCAAACTTTCCCAGAATCAGGGTCTTTTCCAATGAGTCAGCTCTTTGCATCAGGTGGCCAAAGTATTGGAGTTTCAGCTTTAGTATCAGTCCTTCCAATGAACACCCAGGACTGACCTCCTTTAGGATGGACTGGTTGGATCTCCTTGCAGTCCAAGGGACTCTCAAGAGTCTTCTCCAACACCACAGTTCAAAAGCATCAATTCTTCGGTGCTCAGCTTTCTTTATAGTCCAACTCACATCCATACATGACCACTGGGAAAACCATAGCCTTGACTAGATGGATTTGTGTTGACAAAGTACTGTCTCTGCTTTTGAATATGCTATCTAGGTTGGTCATAACTTTCCTTCCAAGGAGTAAGCGTCTTTTAATTTCATGGCTGCAATCACTATCTGCAGTGATTTTGGAGCCCAGAAAAATAAAGTCTGACACTGTTTCTACTGTTTCCCCATCTATTTCCCATGAAGTGATGGGATCAGATGCCATGATCTTCGTTTTCTGAATGTTGAGCTTTAGGCCAACTTTTTCACTCTCCTCTTTCACTTTCATCAAGAGGCTCTTTAGTTCTTCTTCACTTTCTGCTATAAGGGTGGTGTCATCTGCATATCTGAGGTTATTGATATTTCTCCCAGCAATCTTGATTCCAGCTTGTGCTTTATCCAGCCCAGCGTTTCTCATGATGTACTCTGCATGTAAGTTAAATAAGCAGGGTGACAATATACAGCCTTGACGTACTCCTTTTCCTATTTGGAACCAATCTGTTGTTCCATGTCCAGTTCTAACTGTTGCTTCCTAACCTGCATACAGGTTTCTCAAGAGGCAGGTCTGGTGGTCTGGTATTCCCATCTCTTTCAGAATTTTCCACAGTTTATTGTGAAAGGCACACAGTCAAAGGCTTTGGCATAGTCAATAAAGCAGAAATAGTTGTTTTTCATTACCTCCAGTTAAAAATAAATTTAAAAAATAAAGTTCTTAAATTGAGTGCATGAGAATTACCTGGAGAGCTATTTAAAATGTGGATTCCTAGATATTTCCCTCTGATTTTGATTCAGGATGACTGGTAGTAGGACCCAGGAATCTTCACTTTTGATAAATTTCTAAATGATTCTACTGTAGGTGTTCACAGAGAAAATCTTAAAAACACTGAATAAATACTAGACTACTCATCCCCCAGCAAATTAACTTGAGTCAACCGGAAAATTGCACTGATGGGTATTTATTGTTCTAGGACTAATTTTACTTAACTGCAAAATTTTAAAAAAAATTTAAAATTATCTTTGTAAGGTGTGACTCTCTGAAAGCTATAAAAGGAAACATAAAGGCACTTACATACAAGGTATATAATGCTGGCTACCATTTAAAGTCATGCACTTCAACCATCAAAGCAATTTAAAATAGTTTAGCAAAGGTTTCTCATGAGCACTGCCACAAAGTGTTAGGCAAAGCTGTCATTTAAAATCATATAATGATTTTCCTTTTAGAATCAATTACCAGATAATCACGATGATGTAATCACTGACCTAGAGCCAGACATCCTGGAATGTGAAGTCAAGTGGGCCTTAGAAAGCATCACTATGAACAAAGCTAGTGGAGGTGATGGAATTCCAGTTGAGCTATTCCAAATCCTGAAACATGATGCTGTGAAAGTGCTGTACTCAATATGCCAGCAAATTTGGAAAACTCAGCAGTGGCCACAGGACTGGAAAAAGTCAGTTTTCATTCCAATCCCAAAGAAAACCAATGCCAAAGAATGCTCAAACTACTGCACAATTGCACTCATCTCACACGCTAGTAAAGTAATGCTCAAAATTCTCCAAGCCAGGCTTCAGCAATATGTGAACCCTGAACTTCCTGATGTTCAAGATGGTTTTAGAAAAGGCAGAGGAACCAGAGATCAAATTGCCAACATCCGCTGGATCATGGAAAAAGCAAGAGAGTTCCAGAAAAACATCTATTTCTGCTTTATTGATTGTGCCAAAGCCTTTGACTGTGTGGATCACAATAAACTGTGGAAAATTCTGAAAGAGATGGGAATACCAGACCACCTGACCTGCCTCTTGAGAAATTTGTATGCAGGTCAGGAAGCAACAGTTAGAACTGGACATGGAACAACAGACTGGTTCCAAATAGGAAAAGGAGTTCGTCAAGGCTGTAGATTGTCACCCTGTTTATTTAACTTATACGCAGAGTACATCATGAGAAATGCTGGACTGGAAGAAACACAAGCTGGAATCAAGATTGCCGGGAGAAATATCAATAACCTCAAGTATGCAGATGATACCACCCTTATGGCAGAAAGTGAAGAGGAACTAAAAAGCCTCTTGATGAAAGTGAAAGTGGAGAGTGAAAAAGTTGGCTTAAAGCTCAACATTCAGAAAATGAAGATAATGGCATCCAGTCCCATCACTTCATGGGAAATAGATGGGGAAACAGTGGAAACAATGTCAGACTTTATTTTGGGGGGCTCCAAAATCACTGCAGATGGTGACTGCCACCATGAAATTAAAAGATGCTTACTCCTTGGAAGGAAAGTTATGACCAACCTAGATAGCATATTCAAAAGCAGAGACATTACTTTGTCAACAAAGGTTCGACTAATCAAGGCTATGGTTTTTCCAGTGGTCATGTATGGATGTGAGAGTTGGACTGTGAAGAAAGCTGAGCACCAAAGAATTGATGCTTTTGAACTGTGGTGTTGGAAAAGACTCCTGAGAGTCCCTTGGACTGCAAGGAGATCCAACCAGTCCGTTCTGAAGGAGATCAGCCCTGGGATTTCTTTGGAAGGAATGATGCTAAAGCTGAAACTCCAGTACTTTGGCCACCTCATGCCAAGAGTTGACTCATTGGAAAAGACTGATGCTGGGAGCGATTGTGGGCAAGAGGAGAAGGGGACGACAGAGGATGAGATGGCTGGATGGCATCACTGACTCGATGGACGTGAGTCTGGGTGAACTCTGGGAGTTGGTGATGGACAGGGAGGCCTGGCGTGCTGCGATTCATGGGGTCGCAAAGAGTCGGACACGACTGAGCGACTGATCTGATCTGATCTGATAGAAGGTTAAATCTCTAGAACTTTACTAATGAATTATCTGTTGAATTGATCACAGATGTCTATTAGCAATCAGCAGACTAATCATTTTGACAATAATACTTGTGTTTTCAGTTTGATAGTTTTCTTTGTCCAGTGAGTAGTCTTTATTATGAGTTTTGACGTCAATATGATAGTGCTAATAGCAAAATAATAAACTACTTGCATTTACTCTGAAACAGATCATAAGCTAATACACAAGACCTTTAAACTTTTCAGTTCAATTCCATGAATAACTGTTGAGTGGTTACTGTGTGTAAGTTGTTACTAATACCAGGTACTGTGAAGGAGGGGATACACCCATGAGTAATCAGCAGCTGTAAAAGGAGAGAAAGGTTCATATTTGTATTGTGTATTTGCTGGGGTTTATCCATAAGTTTCTACTGCAGATTCCCTGAACTCCCTTCTGATGTTAACTGTTTGTTTCCACTTGCAGTGTCCATTCCCAATGCTAATACTTCAGATGCCCAGGAATGGACAAGTGGGGGAGTGGGATGGAAATAGCTTCATTGGTCATCTTCAACAATGTCTCCTATTTTCCTGTTTTTTGTTGTCCTGTCCCGTTGACTCTAGTGGTATTCCTTATTCCAGACTATTTCCCTTGGACTTCAGACTACCATTGTTTCTGCCTTCCATTTGACCTGGTGTCTTTCTACTTCTCTGTCAGTCTGATACCTATTTATCTGTTTTTTTGACCTTGGCCCAATCAGACTCCTGATATCTCTGTCTTGTTGTCCATTCATCTACTCCTTCACCGGCCCTTGGCACACATTGCAATCTACCTTTCCCAGCAACTTACCCAGACCAATCGAGCCCACACCAATGTATGCCCAACTGCTGCTAGTGTCCAGTGTACTCTTGATTAAAAACAGCTTACAGTAAAGGAAGCAATGAAGTAAATAAAGCTATTTATATGTTTACAATAACTAGAATTAAAAATTCTAGGACCTAGAGACACACAGAGTGAAGAAAGTCAGAGAAAATTATCGTATATTAGCACATATATGTGGAATCTAGAAGAGTGGTACAAATGGGTGAATCTATTTGCAAAGCAGAGATGGAGATACAGATGTAGAGAACAAACATGGACATCAAGGGGGGAACAGGATTGGGGTGGGATGAATTGGGAGACTGAGACTGACATACATATGCTACTATGTATAATATGGGCTTTCCTGGTAGCTCAGTGGTAAAGAATCTGTCTGCCAATCCAGGAGATGCAGGTTGCATTGGGAAGATCCCTTGGAGAAGGAAATGGCAACCCACTCCAATATTCTTGCCTGGGAAATCCCACAGACAGAGGAACCTGGGGGCCTACAGTCCATGGGGTCACAAAAGAGTCAAACATGACTTAACAACGAAACAACAACAGTGTAAAAAATAGATAACTAATGAGAACCTACTTTTAGTGCAGGGAACTCTACTCAGTGCTCTGTGGTGACCTAAATGAGAAGGAAATCCAAAAAAAGAGCAGATATATGTATATATAAAGTTGATTGATTTTGCTCTACAACAGAAACTAACACAATATTGTAAAGCAACTACACTAAAATAATTTCTTTTTATTCTAAATGTTAGGAGATAAACCTTGCATAATCTTTTGTTAGAGTATAAGACACGGGACATAAAAATTAATGGAATGCATCACATTATAGGTATCAATCAGTTGAGAAATATTTGAGTGCCCACCACTGGCAAGGCATTGTACTTCAAATGATCTCTAGTGACTGGAATATGTTTCCCTTTCAATGAATAAACAAGGTAGCAGAAGATATTCCTTGGGGAGATTGTTAAGAAAAATTCCACAAAGAAATAAGACCAAAAAAGGCCGCAAAATCAATTCCACCAATGCAATAGCAATTAAAATGACAGATCTTAACTTACTTCTGGCTGAATTGGTTGATAGCATATTTCAGCAGGGCTTGGAAAACCAGTTTGGTGTTTTAGATAATCTGAGAGAGGTGACTTTCATTTTGTCACGTGGGAGTACCAATAGTCCAGTTCCTCATTCCAATCCACTCCATGTTTATGAAAGTTCATTAGCTGGAACAAGAAGAAGGAAAAAATGTCAATGCAGGAAGTCATCCAATCCTGATAAGTTGACACGTAGAATAAAGTTGATGGTGTTATTTATCGCTAAGGCAGTCCTGATTAAGGGTTATACGTGTGTACAGTTGGAGGAAGGACAGGCGACGGGGAATATAGCTAAGTACAGTGAAATAGAGCTGATGTATTCAGAGCTTACATTGCTAGAGGTGAGATCAGTTACCTACTTGCAACTGAAATTTCAGACTTCTGCTTAGCAGGGACCTGCATGGACAAATGGTGACTGATAGTTGGAAAAATCAGCAGACATCTTAAATTTTATGCTCAAATGAATGAACAATGAACCAGGAGACTAAGTCCAGTTTTCAGCTGCTGGTAATTTTTACATTTTTATTTAAAATCACAGCATCTTTTTCAATTAATGCCTATGTGACTGTGACTTACTACAATGAAACCAGCAACTACACTTCAGCAGAGACATGCGAATGTGGTGTTTATGGCTTAGCCTCACCAGTGGCTAATGCTATGGGGGTGGTAGGCATCCCTAAGAACAATAACTACCAAGCTTGTGACTACAACACTGAGTTTACCTATACTAAGAAGCCCTGGATTGCGCTGATAGAAAGAGGTAATTGTACATTTTCAGAAAAAATTCAAACAGCGGGCAGAAGAAATGCTGATGCTGTTGTGATTTACAATCTTCCAGAGACTGGCAACCAGACGATACAGATGGCAAATTTCGGTAAGAACCGATTCCCAAAGAGGGTTAATGTCTTTGTTTATCTTAAAATGGTATTTCTATCTAGAATGGGTCTAGGATCTGGCAATGAGACTGTTAAACAAGTGTATTTTAAATTTTTTTGCCCGGCACTACTCTGAGTTACTTTACTATTAATATTTGGAATTAATTTGTTTCAAGAACAAAAGCAATTCAGGAAGTGGTTCCTGTTTTCCTTCATGATATTCTTAGCTCTATCAGCTTTCTCAGTGCATATTATATAATTGCTTTTTAATAAATGTGCCTTTACCTGTAAACATTAAAGAAAATATAAATGTTTTAATTTCATTCTTAATTTGTACTTTTCATTTTGATTCAGGGTTGTATGTATTCAAGTATGCAGTAACTGCAAAACTGATTCATTATTATGATCAAACAGTAGCATGTTTTAAGTGTTCAAAATGTTTACAGAAATGAGAATTCAACTATCTGCTGTATGCATGTGAGATTTTAATATTTGTGGGACTAATACGTATAAAACTACTCTGTAAGAAACATTATACATTTAAAATGGTATGGCTGAAATTGGATAGCTCTGTAATTCACACCAAAAGTAAAGATTTCCCTTAAAAATGTTTACTTATGACTCAAGTAAATATAATTATCTAACGTATTAACTTTGTAAAGGAATTTATCTCAGAACTACTGTTTTAATTTTGTTTATTTTGTAAAAAATGCCAGTTTCAAAATAAATGGTTTTAAATCAGTGAAAAAGTAGACTTCTGAAACAAGTCTTCTATACTTTAGGTGGATATAGGTATTTTTGACCCCAGACTTGGCCAAAGGAAAAAAATAATTTCAAACAGAGTAAGATCTGGTTGAATGCAATATCAGGATAATTAGTATTCTCACCACCAAATTTTGTGTTTGAGAAAATTAATGTAAATTAAATCAACCAGATTTCAAAATTGTAAGAAAAAAATCAAATTTGTGTTGAGTAGTAGAATGATTGAAACATCCAGGTTGTGTACATACAATATGGCAATTTGGTACTAATGTTTGAAAACCAAGCTGCTTGTTTCTCTGGGTATTGAAAAACCAGGTAACATGGTCTTTAGCAGTACAAAATTATTGTAAATGTACAAAACTCTACTTGCTACCTTTTATAACATATCCTGGACATCACCAGAACCCAAGTATTCACATTGTTTTTTCTTCTGAAGTTAAGAGTACTCCATAAGCATTCCCTATGTTCCTATATTTTTACAGATGACTTTTATTCTTGTAAAAATAAAATGAGGCACTTCTGTTGAAAATTAGGAGTTAAACCTCTTCTAAGAAATCTATGTGCTCTGTTTCAAATTAGAGACTCTAAGTATTCAAGGTTTCCTTTTATATGGACAGTCACATTCTGCTGTTTACTCCCCTGGTTTATTTAGCATAATTTTTTAACTGAAGTATAGTTGATGTACAATGTTGTATTAGTTTCCATGTGTACAGCAAAGTGATTCAGTTATATACACACACACACACACACACACATGCATTGGTTATCAATTTTATATATAGTAGCGTGTATATGTTATTCCCGAAATCCCTAATTTATCTTTCCTCCCCACCTTTCCCCTTCGGTAACCATAAGTTTGTTTTCGATGTCTGTGAGACTGTTTCTGTTTTATAAATCCTCTGGTTTTCTAAAAGTATAAACAGTATCAGACTAAACAGCAGTTATGTTTTCAAAACTTGCTTTGCAACATGAAGGGCCAACTACTGAAAAGTAGGTGCCCAACTACTGAATTTAAAAGATTGCCAGAACAGTAAATCTCTCCAAAAGGCATGCACAGTCATTTGAGTATATGTCTCTGAGTACAGTTTAAGAAACAAAGCAACTACATTTATCATTGAATATATAATACCAATATAGTCAAGGCTATGTGGTCAAAAACATTTGTAAAAACTACAGCATTGCTCCTGTTTTAAAATAAGCACACGGGAAAACATAGCATCATCACAGTAATTGTAATAGTTAATATTTATTGCCATTTAACATATGTCAGGCACTGTTTTAGGGTCTTTATTTTAACTAATGAATGGTGATCTTTAACACTGAATGATCTCAACCCCAAAGAATTAAAATTGTAAGTTTAGTGTTTTGCAGCTAAACCTGTCAGCTAGTGTGTCATTGGAGTTCTTCCTTCCTAGAAATTTCTCTTAGATAGAAACTATTATGTAATGCAGTTGACAAACAACAAACATAGGGAATTGTGTGGATATGAAAACTCAATGACCAGCCCCTAGGCCATTAAAGACTGCGTCATTATTATATAACATAAGCCAAAATTGTGTTTGTTTTTGCTGTCTTTCATTAGTGTGTGTGTGTGTTTTCAGGCACAGAGCATGGGGGAACAACTCCTGCTCCTTCTACAAAGGCTCTAGGCTTTACCTTCCATCACCTTATCTTTTATCACCCCTGAAAACCACCTTTTCGGAAAACCACACTCTACCGCCTCAGGGCTGAACCACCCTTTTACTTCCTTGCTTCCCACTACCTCTTCATTCCTTCAGTCTCATTTTCCATGCTAGGCCTCCCTAGCCTTTCCATAATGCTGTGCCTCTTTATGTCTTATTGATGTCAACACCCTCTAACCAAAGGCTGCTAGGAGTAGACCTGTAGTTTTAAAAGTTGGATTTATTACTTACTGCAGCAAAAGGGGAATGCATACCATCAAAAACGGTGGGGTATCTTAGTAAGAGGGCTTTAGAAAGGATTTCTAGGATTTGGGCTTGCTTCAGATGACTTGGGGGAGGATTTACAGAAACAGGCCTTTGACCAGACATCCCAGTTTGCCCGAGACAGGAATTTCCTGGATTGTGGGTCTTGCAGTGCTAAAGCCAGGAAATTCTTGGGAAAACCAAGCTGAGTAGGTCACTCTAGCTGGCATTGTTCTGGATTTGGATGCTGTCAGAAAGTAGGGGGTAATTCTGTGATTGGATTTCTAAAAAAATCTTATTTTTAAGTGGCAAAGACTAATCTGAACAGGCAGATAATTGGTAAAGTAATCGTCACTCACGTTTGTCAGGATGGAGATGTTTGGTCATTTTTGTGCCTTGGATGCTGTTCATATTTTGACTGGATTCAGACATAATTACAGAATGGTCTTGTCTTTGTCTTGATCCATCATGGGTACAGAATGAACTTCTCTACTGTTGATGCTCTGTGAAATTATTTATGTTCAATAAGAAAACACCAAGTCCTGATTGTTAGTACCAAGCCAGGTCCCAGATATCAGGGGCTGCTTGTCTCTTTCTCATCAACAATACACTATGTCTTTGTCTTTACTGATGTGCAAATACATTATCTCCCCCCATTTTATGTATCAGTGCTTCCCCACCCCCCTATACCCTGCCTTCAAAGTCCCCAAGAAGCCCAAGAGATATTTCTGCACCCCTTACCTCTTAGGGTTTCATGATATGGATACAGAATGTCTTTACTCCTGGGCCCAATTCATTCATAGCCCCCCTACTAGCAGTATCCTTTTTCTGATGGAGACAACTTCAGTCTGAGACATGCTCTCACTGAGGAAGAATAGTGTATAGCCCAGTAAAGCTATAATTCTAAGTTTCCCGGTTTGTAGTGTATTTGGATTTGCATTTTGATGTGACTGGAAATAGAAAGATATGTTTATGGTATCCTTAAGTAATTATGTAACTTCTTAACAATTCTTTCCAAATATTTTGGAGACATCTATCTATCCAGTTGTCCCAGATGTGCAAGAAAAGGCAGGACTCCTCAGTTATTAATGCAGAATGAATTAATTAATTCTGAATGAATACGTTAAGTATTGGCTTTCTGACCAAACAGGTTTTTTTGAAAGTTAAACATGCTATTAATAGGTTAATTGCCCTAAGAAGCAATTAGATTTGAATGTATTGTAGTTTATTTCAGCAAAGTCAGTAATTTGAAAGGGATAAAATGGTTCTTTATCTATTTGACTATGTTCAACAAAATGGATTATAGGGTGATGTCTATAGTCTTTCAGAATCCCCCAAACTCACCAATTCCCAAGCAGTTATGTGCATGGAAGGAAGAGTTTCATCAGAACAGAAAACTCACATGTTTTAGAAAACTGTTTTCCTAGAAATGAGGGGGTAAATAAAAATATAGTATATAAATGAAATGAGGAAATGATAAAAACTTCAATAAGGCTTAGACTCTGATACACACACACACACACACACACACATCAGTTCAGTTCAGTTCAGTTCAGTCGCTCAGTCGTGTCCGACTCTTTGCGACCCCATGAATCGCAGCACGCACACACACACACACACACACACACATATATATATATACACACACCCACACACATATATATGGACTTCCCTAATGGCTCTGTTGGTAAAGAATCTGCCTGCAATGCAGGAGACCCGGGTTTGATTTCCGAGTCAGAAGATCCCCTGGAGAAGGAAATGGCAACCCACTCCAGTACTCTTGCCTAGAGAATTCCATGGACAGTGGAGCCAGGCAGGCTACAGTCCATGGGATTGCAAAGAGTCAGACATGACTGTGCGACTGACTTTCACTTCTATATATAAACTCATATATATATATACATACACACACACACATGGGTGTGTGTTTAATTCAAGAAAACTAATCAGTTCCATTTCAAATGAATCTCAAATCTGCCTGGCACCATCTCCAAGACTTCATCCTCAGACCTCTGCAATAACTTTCTAACTCATCTCCCTGCCTCTCTTGTCCCCATCTAAGCCCACTACCCACTCTGAAGCTAAAGTGGCTTTTGAGAATAAAACCAAACCACACCTTGTTTAAAACCCTCAGTAGCTTCCCATGGTGCTTAGAGTACATTCAGACACCTTTCCATGTCCTCACCTGGCCATGAATCACCTGGCTCGTGCCCACCACTCTGACCTCATCTCCTCTCACCTCCCCACACACCACCCTCTACACTGAGCTCCAGCCACACAGGGCCCCTTTCAGGCCCTCAGTCCCAATAAACCATTCCCTACCTTGAGCCTGAAAGTACTTGAAAGCACCCTCTACTTTACACTCCCACATCTCATTAAGCATCAAGTCCTATTGATTCAATCTCCAAGCATTGCTGAAATCCGTCCCTTTTCCCACCTCTGCTGCTTCAACCCAAGCCCAGGCCAATATGATGCCTCACCTGCATGCGTGCTAGGTTGCTTCAGTCATGTCCCCTTTGCGCCCCTATAGACCACAGCCTGCCAGTCTCCTCTGTCCATGGGATTCTCCAGGCAAGAATACTAGAGTGGGTTGCCATGCCTTCCTCCAGGGGATCTTCCCGACTCAGGGATCGAACCCATGTCTCTTACGTCTCCTGCCTTGGCAGGTGGGCTCTTTACCAGCTGAGCCACTGGGGACCTGGACCATGACAATAACCTCCCAGCAGCTCTCCCTCCTACTCTCGCCCTCCTACAGAGTCTTGTCTTCCACCCAGCAGTCAGAGTGATCCTGTGGGAAATAGAATTCAGTCCAAATTAGAATAAAACCCAGGCTTCATGCAGGTTCTACAAAACCCTGGGTGATGAGACCTGATTCCACACCCCTCTCCCCCACATTACTATGCCTCTGCCACTCTTGTCTTTCTTGTTTCTAAACCAAAAGAGCTAGCTTTTGCACTTGCTGTCCCCTCTACTGAAGTCATTTCTCTTTCATGTTTTCATATAATGCTGCCTCCAAAAATATAACTGTGTCACTACTTTCTTGACATGGCAGCTAGAATGATCTTCTAAAAATAGAGGTCAGATCACATTGCTTCTCTTCTCCAAACCAACCCCCACCCCCAGTGACTTAACATTATTCTTCAAATAAAATCTAAACTTTAACATGCCTGAAAGGACTTGTATGATCTGGCCTCTACCTGCCTTCCCAACTTAACACTGCCACCCACCCTGCCTAAAGCCTAACCACTCTGACCCTCAGATATTTTCACTAACCCATAAAGCTTTTTCTGCGAGATCCTCTGGGCTTGTTTTTCTCCTCATCACCATCATCACTATAATACATGATATTCAGAGTATTCAATACTCTGAATCCCAGTTTAAATGTCTCTTCTTCACAGAAATCTCCCCTGACCACATTAATTTCAATCAAAACCGGGTCCTCATTTCTGTTGAAATCTCTTATAAAGTGTAATGACTGTCTCATTTGCTTATTACGCGTCTCTCCCACTTGACTGTAAGTTCCGGGATGGCGGAGAACATGTCACTCATTGTACAGAGCATAGTGCATAGTCTTCCCTAGTTGTTAAGTGGATGAAAGGTTAAGAAACTAAAAAGCAACTCCCTTTTATGTATGAAAAGATGGACTAGTTCAAATGAAATTTAGGTGAATTCAGCAAACTATTTCACTCTAAAGTTGTTTTTATTTTTTCCTATGCAGGTAATACTTTCTCTTTAAAAAAAAACAAAACACAAAATATAAAGTTCTCCTTGACCATTGCCCCCAATCTCAGGCCTCTCCCAAAAGATAACCGTTGCTTCATTCGGTAGGTAACCTTTCAGGCTTTTTGTATTCATTATTGCATATGTATACCAATAGAAAATACAAAATCAATCTATCTTTTATTTTTCACATTAATGAAGTTATTCTGCAACTTGCTTTTGTCACTCAACAGTAGGAACTGGAGTTATCTCCATGTTAATAAATTCATATTTAGATTGTATCAATTTTTAACTACTGGATAATATTTCATAGTGCAAGCACACTCATAACTTATTCAACCACTCCTCTATTAATGAACAATTAGGTTGTTTTCAACTTTGTTTTTTTATAGACAATACTCCAATGAACATAATTAATGCTGATACCTAAGGAAGCCAATGACATTGACCTTGCATCAATATTGATGTTGCTCTTATATCTGACCACTTTGTTAAACTCTTATTTTATTTTAATAATTTGTTCTTGAATTTTCAGGATAAATGACCATTTTCTCTACAAAGTTTTGTCTTTTATACGAATTGTACCTCTTCATTCTTTCCAGTGGTGTAAAATGTACCCCTTTGACTTATTTCTGACTTTACTACAAAAATGCTCCCACTGTTCCACCAATAAGTGTGTTGTTTGAGAGAAGTTTCTGGGAGACACTCTTTATCAAGTTTCAAAACTTTAGTAAAGCTTTTGAATCTTGTTATCCTTACTGGCAAGCTATAATATAAATACATATGTATAGGCATATATTTATGGGAACAATAGGTAAAAGGGGCAGTTTTGTTTTTCTTCCTTTTTTTAAAGATATCATTGTATTGGTGCCTTTTTTTTTTTTTTTTTTTTGACTGCACCACACAGGTTGAGGGGTCTTAGTTCCCCAACCAGGGATCCCACCAGTGCCTTCAGCAGTGAAAGTGCCAAGCCCTAACCACTGGACTGCCAGCAAATTCCCAGGTGCCCTTGATAAAAGGATTGAAAACATTTTTGTTGCTTATACATATGACTTCAAGTTGAGTGTCAAATTGTAAGACACAAGTGAAATTTTAAAATATCTTGACAAATTAGAAAAAGTGTATATTAAAACAAGATGAAGTGCCACAGAAAATAGTAAAGAATAATAAATATAGAGACATGTAAAATAGAAAAATCTTAAGACAGGTTTATAACCAAAATATTTGACAGTTACATTGTGCATGCATGCTAAGTCACTCAGTTGTGTCCGACTCTGCGACCTTACGGACCATAGCCCACCAGGCTCCTCTGTCCATGGGATTCTCCAGGCAAGAATACTGAAGTGGGTTGCCATGCCCTCCTCCAGAGGATCTTCCTGACCCAGGGATTGAACCTCCATGTCTTGCAACTCTTGCAGTGGCAGGTGGGTTCTTTACCACAAGTGCCACCTGGGAAGCCCAGTCACATTGTACCACAAGTTAAATAAAGAATGACACACAGTTATTTTAAAACTAGCATGATCATAAGATGTACCAGCAAGTATATAATATGATAGGCCTGGAAAATACCATGGTTATGCTTGGAATTCACAAAACTCTGAAAATATCATAAGCCTTACTATAACCTGGCTTACAATAACAGGACTTTAGTACCTCTCTCTCATATTCTCACATAAATTCCCAAGTGTCTGTCTCTCTTTTTCTCTGCCCGCCCCCACCTCCCACCATATAGACACAAACATACACAACTGCATAAGTTTATGTTTTTATAAGTGAGTTAAAGATACAGTACCTCTGAATGCTGGTTTCCAGAAAAATAACAATATGAGTAAATTCACTATGAGCTATTTAAAGGACATTTTATGTCCCCTTTCTCCATTTTAAAATCTAGGAATATATTTTTTAATCAAGGAATATTTTGTAAGTCTAAATTGTGCTTTTTGTTTATTGATATATTCTCTGCTTAACTCCTGTCCTCTTTCTCCTAAACTAGATGGAGAAATGCCTGAATAGCATTGCATACAATAGAACAGTTCCTCTTAAGTAACCTCTCCATTTTCAGCAATCCTTGGTTCCTAAGTCCTCTTACCCTAGCTAGTTCTCTTCCATCACTCAAGCTTACCTTCCCTAGACAGCAAGGACTTTATGTAAAGAAATTATATCCATTTCCATCTCAACTCACAAGTCTTATGTCCTACTCATTTAGGTAATTATTAGATATGCCAGAGCTACTTTAATAAAGTATCCCAGGGAGAACTTTACTAGTTGTCTCTAGAAACAACATGATTTAAACAAACAAACCTGATTTCTGATGATAATATCAAGACCTTTGACAGAACTGTGGAACAGGAAATTGGAGGAAATCATATTTCAGAGCATCCCTTATCACATCATACAAGGAGCAATGTACTCTACCTAACGTTTTAGATTTTTAGACATATGTCATATTTGTATCTAAATTTTAATAATATATATTATTATGTGACTTTCTAATGACTTTACATGCAGTGATACATAGTGATAGTATATGGTTAAGTAAATTGGTCTCTGGCAGTGATCAGTACATTGGCATCTCCTTAGTGGAAAGTACAAATAGAGGGAAATGAAAATTTGCTTAATAATTCACTTGCTCTCAATTTTTAAAAAATGATTGTCTCCATATCATTATCCCTAAGATCTGGAGCTCTTTTCGTTCAGTATTGTACCTAATTCCTATTAAAAACTGGTTTTCCTTTCCCTTTATGAGGGCAGTTGTTAACAGTAAATATTCTATTAGCTATGTGCTGCACATAGTGTAATTAATCATTTCAAAAATCCACAAGGTACAAAGTGTTAGTATTCATATTTCATATCTATGGAAACTGAGACATAGAAAGGTTGGTTAACTTTCCCCTCATAGTCATAACAACTAGTAGATTACAAAACTAAGGTTTGCAATCCTAACATCAGAACCTGTGCTTTTAAACAGTACACAATAATGCCCTTCTGGTGAGCACACACAACACAAGGCGCCATACAAAATAGTACCAAGACACGATCGCTGCCCTCAAGGAGGAAGACATAGTAGGGAAAACCGATAGCTACACAACTAGTAAAAGGCAGAATATACAAAGCACTATTCAGAGACCTGTTGAGATTGTTGGAGCTGAAGAGGTTAAGAAATTATGAGGTCATAGTGTTGGAAAGGTCATCAATGTGGGTGGATGTTAAAGTTATAGAAGATAATAGCAAAGAACTCAAAGATCAGGAGTGGGAATATAAAAGGGAGAGCTACCGAGGAGGCAATTAGGAAGTGAAATATTTCTGTTAAGATTTCAGAAGTTGAGCAGATCAGGATGATAATAATGTCCAGAGTCTAGTCATGACAGTGGAGTGACTACAGTGGAGCAGAGACAAATGTCCCTGAGGTTGAATCACAAGGAGGCCAGACTGTTGAATGATGGAAGAACTTAGGGTGGAGAGAATAACTGTGATTCAAATGCCAAAGTCTCCATGTTTGTGGGGCAATGACTAGGAAGTTGGTCCATGACCAAATAGGGAGAGAAGGACTTGGAGGTGGTAAAACCAAGTGCCATGAGTCCCTTGACTGCCATGAGTTTCCAAGAAATGGGTTTTACTCATGATGGTTGGGGGAAAGTGGTTTGGAAACAACCATGTGGGAGTGAGGAAACCCCCTATAGCTCTGAAATATGTGGGATACAGAAGGATGAGCTGTCTCTATTAAAAGTAACTGAAGGAAAAGTGGTGTCCTCTGGGGTAAGATGGGTCAGGAACCAAAAGGAAACATCATAAGTTTTAGTATAACCCTCAGTAAAGAGGAAATGATGGAGTTTTATCAGTTAAGCATATGTCATGGAACCAGAGACCTGGAAGACTCAATGGAAACTTTGGGGGGGAAAGCAGTGGAAGAAGAAAGTAATGAACCGAACAAAGAGGGGAGCACAGAATGAAGATTAAACAAATTAGCTTCCATTTGGGACAATAACTAAGGATGATATGAATGTGAGATCAGGAAGCATTAGTGTGAAGGTAAAGATGTCTTAGACAAATAGAGGACTTGGTTTACCAGTGTAAAAGGCTGGCAGTGTATATAAAACATAAGAGAATTATTCACAAGAGAGCAGGAACTCTTGAAAAAGTTGAGAAGGGCAGAGCTGAATACAGTAAAGCTGAAAATATGAAAGAATTGAGATCAGTAGGGTCCTAGAGCTGTGGCTATAGATTACAAGAGTGAAAGAGGGGAATGTGAATGTTTGAGCAGGGAGGGAGAGTACACTGAAGGTAATAGATGCTGAAAGACCCGAAAGTAAAACTAACCAGCCTTAAGTTTCCAAATGGAACTTCTTTAAAGTCTTAAACCAGGTATAAGTTGGGACTTGCATCCAGTGGAGGATGTTTCATAAAAATATGAAATCCTTATAAAGAGTGAGCTCATGACAAAAATTATTTGAGTCCATCTAATAAATTAAATGTTCTGGGAAATGATCTGTTTGTTATGACTAATGCTTTTAGTAAAAACTGGTAGAAACCTAGTCAAGGCCTTAGGATGTCAAAACTGCAATGATTAAATGCCTGGTTGCCCTGCATTCCAGAATTGAATTAAATCCAACCTACATTTACTTGTATGTATTTTTAGCTTTTAAATGGAAATATAAATTGAGTTCTTTTCCTCAGAGCAGTCAATTCAGTGATGGAGGCTGAGTAGAAGGAGTGGAGAATAGGTCAAATAAAATGTTTGATATTATTTTAGCTCTAAAAAAATACTTCCATGGACCAAATAATCGTTTGTCAAATTAATTTTCCCACTGATTATTTTTATTAGCCTCATATAGGATATAACCGCATCTAAATGCTCAGTAACTTGTGTATGGTAAAGATCATTTGCAATTGGAGGCCACAGTGGTTAATTCTTAGAAATATATTACTATTCCAACCATACAGGCAAATGTTCTTAGAAAATTAGTCTTGTTCAAAAGCCAGGATATGCAGAAAGGCTGTATTTACCAGAGGGCTTTGTGGAGAATTCTTGGACCAGAACTCAGGTGGAGAGAGGGGTTAGTTGCATTTTGGCTGAAGGAAGATGTATGGTTTCTCTGACCATTTCACAAAGAACACATCCTTTCTCCTCAGAAAACTGCAGCTCTTTGTCTGAACAAGAGAAGCTTAAAGAAGGCCTAAAGAGAAATGCTAGGGCCCTAATCTGATGCATATTATACATGACACCTCCCCCATCACTCCTGGGATACAAGAGGTGAGGTTAAACACTAGGGCATAAAACCCTTGGGTGCCACTCGTCCTTGTTTACATATCCATACCCTGGGCCTAGGGATAGCCCTGCAGTGACTAAGATGTAAGCTCCTAGGGAGAGCAAGTTCTGGCTGACAATTGGGTTTTCTAACATGGGAATAGAAAGAGACATAAAATGTGGGGTCTTTTGTTTTTTCATCTAAAAAGCAAGGATTTATTTATTCATTTAACAAATACATGCAAGGACCACCTATTGGTCCTATCTTCCCAAATTTTACATTTCATAGCTCGCTCACTCTCAGCCTTCAAAAATGTAACAAGGGCTCTATGAGAAGCAGTGGCATGTCATAGTGATTTAGGGCATGGGCTTGGTAGAGAGACAGATCTGGATTTGAATATCAGGTCTACTGTTTGTTTTCTAGCTATGTGATCTTGAACAGGTTATTTAACTTCTCTGAATTCCAGTCTTCTCATCTTAGTTATCTCATCTGTAAAGTGGGTATACTGCAGTACTACCTTATAGCATGGTTGTAAGGATCAAATGAGATAACACATGTAAAGAAAGCACTTAGCATGGTGCCTATTCTATCACAGACACTCAAAAAATTGTAATAGTAGGATGATGATGATGAAGTAATTCCACTTCTTGATTTATTCCCTCTCTTTTCCTATCCAATTCTTTCTCACTTTAAACTCTTGGCCAAAATTTACGTCCTAATGAAGACTTTCTTGACTAACAACTTACCCTGATCTCTCCTTTGGTATGGTGGTGGTTTAGTCGCTAAGCCATGTCCGACTCTTGTGACCCCATGGACTGTAACCCCACCAGGCTCCTCCTTGAAAATCCAGGATTTTCAAGGCAAGAACACTGGAGTAGGTCGCCATTCCTTTCTCCACGGGATCTTCCCAACCCAGGGATTGAACCCATGTCTCCTACATTGGCAGGCGGACTCTTTATCACTGAGCCACTAGGGAAGCCAAACAGATACCATCAGTTCAGTTCAGTTCAGTAGCTCAGTCGTGTCCGACTCTTTGCAACCCCATGAACCACAGCACGCCAGGCCTCCCTGTCCATCACCAACTCCCAGAGTCCACCCAAACCCATGTCCATCAAGTCGGTGATGCCATCCAACCATCTTATCCTCTGTCGTCCCCTTCTCCTCCAGCCCTCAATCTTTCCCAGCATCAGGGTCTTTTCCAATGAGTCAGCTCTTTGCATCAGGTGGCCAAAGTATTGGAGTTTCAGCTTCAACATCAGTCCTTCCAATGAACACCCAGGACTGATCTTTACTGGTTGGATCTCCTTGCAGTCCTAGGGACTCTCAAGAGTTTCTCCAACACCACAGTTCAAAAGCATCAATTCTTCAATGCTCAGCTTTCTTTATAGTCCAACTCTCACATCCATACATGACCACTGGAAAAACCATAGCCTTGATAGATGGACTTTTGTTGACAAAGTAATGTCTCTGCTTTTTAATATGCTGTCTAGGTTGGTCATAACTTTCCTTCCAAGGAGTAAGTGTCTTTTAATTTCATGGCTGCAATCACCATCTGCAGTGATTTTGGAGTCCAGAAAAATAAAGTCAGCCACTGTTTCCACTGTTTCCCCATCTATTTGCCATGAAGTGATGGGACCAGATGCCATGATCTTAGTTTTCTGAATGTTGAGCTTTAAGCCAACTTTTTCACTCTCCTCTTTCACTTTCATCAAGAGGCTCTTTAGTTCTTCACTTTCTGCCATCAAGGTGGTGTCATCTGCATATCTGAGGTTATTGATATTTCTCCCGGCAATCTTGGTTCCAGCTTGTGCTTCCTCCAGCCCAGCATTTCTCATGATGTACTCTGACATAAGTTAAACAAGCAGGGTGACAATATACAGCCTTGACGTACTCCTTTTCCTATTTGGATACCATAGCAAGGATTAACTCACTGATAGTGACTTGAGTGCAAAATGGCAGATGGGATGACCTGTGACCTAGAAGCAGTACTAGACAGTTGGAGATCCAGGGAGCTTGTTTCTTTCATGTCTATATACATAGCACTTAGCACAGTAACAGACTAACACTAAGCCCTCACTGATGATTGATGAATGAGGCTAAAAAGAGAAGCGTATACTCTCCCAAATAAATATTACCTACTCCACAACTCTATCTATAGTAATACCAGAGTGTTGGGGTTCCTCAACTTAGTAATAGCCTTGCTGGTTATTAACATGTTCTTTTTATGTCCATCGTCTCTCCCTGAAGCTATTGGTGTCTCACCTTCAGCTGGCAGTCAGGACATGACTTTTGTTAGGCTGCTTCTATATAAAGCCCTGGCAATAGGAACTGCCTAGATTACCACCAGTGATTCACACACTTACACAGAGGGCTTACACCCACACAGGTTCACAGGGTGATGGATCCAAATTCCAGTTCAGGTCTTGTTTCACTGCACAATATCATGGAATTAAAATGACTCTTTCACTTCTTTATATAAACTATTGTAGATGTAGTGATCTGTATCATACTATGTGACTTCGGGTAGCATGTAAGAAAAACCTCATTAATTCTCACCAGTGTTTAAGTTAAAAATGTGGGGTTGGCACTTAGAAGAGTGGGAAGATGATTAACTGCTTCAAAGAATAGAAAACTGTTTTTATGTGGTACATAAAAGCAACTATTTTCCTGCAAACAATCTTTGCCTGTTCATTAAAAGATCCCCAGTAGTGCTTCTCTTTGACATGATTTTAGTACCAATTCATTTGTGTTATTGTATTACTTGAAAATAATAAAGCTGCATTTCGTATGTTGTTAAAATTTTAATAGGAAAGCTTGTGTGACAGGAAATCACTGAACTCTGGAAGGGCATTTGAAAGAATATTTTTTTCAGGCATATAACAGTAATGTAATCAAAGCTAATGAAATATAGAAATCTGCTTCAAAGAACAGTGAAAATGATTTTAATTAATAATCTAATTGCTTTTATGTAAATGAATGCTTCCTAAGGCACTAGAAAAATTGGTTTTCTTGTACAAGGTAACTGTTCTCAGTGCAGAACTTATCTACACCATAAATTTCCTTTCATCACAGAATGAGCCCTAGCCCTTCTCCAAAATAATGAAATATTATTCTATAATTCCAATTATAGCACTTGACCACTTCAAGCAAGTCTGATTTAGTAAAGTTTTTCTCTCTCTGCAAAATAATTTTATAATGAAAGTAGAGCTCTATTTTCTTTATTCTATATACTTGGACTGTATTTCTGGCAGTGAAATCTAAAAGAATATCCACATTGTTCATTTGTGAAAATTGTTTTAACTCTTGGATATCCTATTAATACTTCTCTGAAAAAAAATCAATGTCCACAGCCCATTAATCCTCACTCTGTGAATGCTTAAAATGTTAGTAAAGTGGTAAATAAAACATGCATCTTCTTCAAGCACTAATACTTCACATACCTGGTCCCTTAGGCTGCCATTTAATGGACCTATGCTCTTAACCTGTAATTACATTTTAAAAACATGCAGTTGTGGTATTCAGTGGTTTTTTTCTGACATTTATCTGGGACATTTTTATGCTATAACTTCTTATGGGAATATTTCCATTCCCTTACAATAAGATCTTGGAGACAGTATATACTGGGTTGGCCAAAAAGTTAGTTCAGGTTTTTCCATAAGATAGGATGGAAAAACCCAAACGAACTTTTTGGCCAATCCATATTTTTAAAATACCTTCTCAAATTATGTACCTATTGCATGTGAGAGAAAGAAAATATCACTTAGAGTAGGAGGGTAATTAAAGACTTCTTTGCATTCAGCAAACAAAAGGGCAAAAAGAAACAAAAAAACACAAAACCCCTATTGTCTTAAATGTACCTGCAGATAAATTTAATTACTGCATAGATTGTAGTATTCTGATTTCTGAAAGGCTACACAGTAAAGCACCATGTTTTACTGAAATATGAAAAAATAGGTAATCTAAATTCCTTTAGTATGTTTGTTTTCCTGTCCTGTAGTTAGTTTCACCCTTGTCTTTGACATATCACTAACATTCATAACAAAAGGAAAGCAGCAAAGACTAATATACACAAGCAGATTTCTATAATGCTCCAATCATTATCTTTGCAGTTATTATTTATTTTGTTAATAGTAGAAGCAATTGGATGCTTCAGAAAACTCAGAGTACAATGATTTCATTGAGGGCATTGACCTAAATGAGTCTGGAAGAATTTTCAGTTTGATAAAAATGAAAACCGTTTTGACTCCTTTTTGACTCCCAGGGCTCCGAGAGCTGATCTTGGTGCCTTAGCAATAAATTCATAAAAAAAAAAAAAAAAAAAACAGCCAGTTATATTCTGGCCAGTTCTATTTTTTTGAGTGCCAGTTGGCACTGGGTAGAGGAGAAGCAATAGTCTCTGGATTTTGTCTATTTTCATGATTTGCTTCTTCTGAAGCTATAAGCAGGAACACGTGGTCAACTAAAATGTGGCGATTATAGTTTATACAAATGAACTGTGTACACCCCCATTTGACTGTAAGGAATTTGTGGGGAAGATTCTTGGTGGATATTTGTTACTATACCACTGCTGCTGCTGCTGCTGCTAAGTCGCTTCAGTCGTGTCCGACTCTGTGTGACCCCATAGACGGCAGCCCACCAGGCTCCCCCGTCCCTGGGATTCTCCAGGCAAGAACACTGGAGTGGGTTGCCATTTCCTTCTCCAATGTATGAAAATGAAAAGTGAAAGTGAAGTCGCTCAGTTGTGTCCGACTCTTCGCGACCCCATGGACTGCAGCCTACCAGGCTCCTCCATCCATGGGATTCTCCAGGCAAGAGTACTGGAGTCGGGTGCCATCGCCTTCTCCACAGAGGATATTAAAAAATATTTTGATCCAACAAAAATATAAAAATAATTTTCGCTTAAAGAAAAAACACTGAACCTAAATCTCCATTCTTCTCTAAAACCAAAACACCCTCTTAATTTACAGGAAGGAACACCTACTGATTCATAGGATTTGGTCTCAGATAAAACCCTGGGGATGGGGGGAGGGGATAGGTAGAAATGCATCTTTGCAAACCCTGCACAAATCTTGAATTAAAATTCACCTCTTCACAGATATTCTCTTGTAGCAGAATGATTTAGTTGTAACAATGTAATAATTACATAAAATATAATAATGGTAAAATTGTTTCATTTGTTTACATATTTTTGGAGCGATTACCTGACAATAAGATGCTCTTGCTTCACAAAACACAAGGGAATTCCCAAACGCACGATGAAGTCTTCGTTTCTTTGGGTCAAGAAACCAGCTAAGTGAGCCAGACTTATTCATGCCAGAAAGACTCATGAATCTGTACTTAGGGTTTATTCATTGCATGTGATCATTGTGGGGAATTCCTTTTCTCAACCCGCTGTACAACCAGATGACACAGCATTTTTCAATTCCAATCTTATAAAAGAAAGGCCCAGCAGAGGGCATGTTGAGCATTTTTATGGCTAATACAAACACCTTGGTACTTGCCTCAAGGATATTTAAGCAGTAACATGCTATATTTGCATCTGAAGTAAAATTTCCAATGTCTTCTGATGTCATATGGCAACTCTTTCAATTAAGAGAACACCAAGATACTCAGTCAAGTTCAGCCAAATAGATTTAAATAAAACAAAAATCAATCTAATTGATTACTTTAAAACCAACTACCTTGAAGATGTGAATAAATTCCCAGAATGGATAAGACCAGTGAGTTCATAGATCCTCTTTAGTGGTTACATGCTCATGGGAGTAAGGCGATAGACAGAATATAAATATGCTAAGTTATGCCATTAATTTAATTATCTGCATGCAGCTAGTCCACTGGCAGTGTTTAAATCTCAGGCTAATTTTCTTTGATCACTCAAGCTACTTCAGAGTCACCTCATATGGGTCTGAAGGGAATGCCTGCATAAAACATAAGATGAAAATGTGCTGAAAAATGCATTTCAAAGCCAACTCCAAGTGTCTTTGATAATCTGCTCTTTTGTATTATCTGTATCACTGCTTCCCATATACTTCTATCTATAACTGAGATCTGACTCAACTCTTTCTTAGGGGACTAATAAACAGTGACCCTAAAAAATCTAAACCTTCAGTATAATAATTCTGGTGAGCACCTAGTTTAGGTGGAAAATGAAGTTCAATTAAAAAATTTAAAAGTTGATTTCAATATTTGAAGGAGAAAGCCAGACAGGCAAGAATATTATTTGCATTTTAAGAATATAATTCTAATAAGAGAAAGATCATCAGAGCTTTGGTAAATGACCACTACTTTAAGCATGAGTGCCCTCTATTTCTAAATACTTGACAAACTGCAACGAATGAGAAAATTCCAAGACACCAAATGGCACCCCACTCCAGCACTCTTGCTTGGAAAATCCCATGGATGAAGGAGCCTGGTGGGCTGCAGTCCATGGGATTTCGAAGAGTCGGACATGACTGAGCTACTTCACTTTCACTTTTCACTTTCACGCATTGGAGAAGGGGATGGCAACCCACTCCACTGTTCTTGCCTGGAGAATCCCAGGGACAGCGGAGCCTGGTAGGCTGCCATCTCTGGGGTCGCACAGAGTTAGCAGCAGCAGCAGCAGCAGTTCTCTTACATTTTTCTCCATCTTTTTTTCTGCCCACACATCTAAAATGTTACTCAACTCAGCTATTTATCTTCCCATCACAGGAGTAAAAAATCTTGCTTCCCCTCTGTTTTAATAACCCTTTGCCACAGTTAGTATCATATATGTTTACATGACACCAAAGTAAATAAAAAATACTAGTTGAACAAGGCAACTGAATGTTCTACTTTTAGCTAGTTGTTTTGCTATTATGTAGGTAAGCCTGACTCTTGAATATCTCCTGAAATTATTCATCTGTATCTCTGTTGTCTTCCAAAATAACGCACTTGAAACAATTCTTCCTATTTGCAAGTGCCAGCCCTGTTTTCTTCTGCCATTATATATAATAATTTAAATGGTAAACATTCAGTGTCTAGAGCCTACCTAATTCACAGGCATCTCAGTTAGTCCCTTGGTTAAGACCAATACAAAAATAAGACATTTGTGGATAAAATAGAATCAATCTAAAGGAGGAATTCTTAGGCTGGAGTCCTTGGAGATGCACAGATAGGTCATACAAAGTCTCTATGCAGCTGAAGTATTCTTTTTTTTTTTTTGGCCACGTGGCATGTGGGATCTTGGTTTCCTGACCAGGAATCAAACCTGCACCTTGTGCACTGAAAGGGTGGAATTTTAACCACTGAACCACCAGGGAAGTACCAAGGTAAAGTATACTTGAAGTTAGCAGTACATGGAGTGGATTTTTTTTTAAATCATTCTAAATGTCAAGAGCAATGCAGTCCAATAACATTCTGCAATGATATAAACTTCTATCTCCATGCAGTCCAATAATGGCAGTTGAGCACTTGAAATGTGGCTAATGTGCTTGAAGAACTGAATTTTTACTTTTATTAAATTTAAATAGACACAGGAAGTTGTTGACTACTGTATTGAACAGTATAGCACTAGATGAACATTAACACAGGGTCACTGGGATAAGCTTCATGAGGTCCATGAAGTCCTTGAAACTGTGCACATATTTGTGTGTGTTCATTTACTCTGTACATAAGTTTCATCAATGGGCATGAGTTTGAGCAAACTCCAGGAGATAGTGAAGGGCAGGGAAGCCCGGCATGCTCTTTAGTCCGTGGGGTCACAAAGAGTCAGACACGACTGAGCAACTGAACAACAACAAAGTTTCATCAAAGTTTCAGAAGGAACTCTGGCCCCCCAAAAGGTTAAGAATCATAGCAAAAGCAGAAGTAGTGTCCCTGTTTGGGTTGTATGCCTCCTAACAACATAGTTAGAACTAGAAACTTGGTGAATTTTATTGTTTTTTCAAAAATTTAATGTCTTAAGAAAACATCTGAATCCCTCGGCAAAAAAAAAAAAAAAAGGGAGATAATTTCCTAGAGTTAAATTCAAGTAATGTATTATACATTTCTACAACCAACACACATTTCTCTTTTCAAAAAACTTATTTTGAGATAATTGTAGATTTATGTGCAGTTGTATGAAATAGAGATCTCATATACCATTCACCTAGTTTCCCTGAATGTTATCACTTTATGTAACTATAGAACAATATTACAACCAGAAAATTGACATTAATGCAATCCACTGAGCTTATTTAGATTTTACTACTTTTACATGCACTCATTGCATGTTCTGGGACTTCCCTGGTGGCTCAGACGGTAAAGCATCTGCCTACAATGTGGGAGACCTGGGTTCAATCCATGGGTCAGGTAGATACCCTGGAGGAGGAAATGGCAACCCACTCCAGTATTCTTGGCTGGAAAATCTCATGGACGGAGGAATTTGGTAGGCTACAGTTCATGGGGTCACAAAGAGTCGGACATGATTGAGCAACTTCACTTTACTTTATATTACATGTTCTATGCAGTTTTATCACATGTGTAGGTTCCTGTGATCACCACCTCAGCCAAGGTTCAGAACAATTCCATCACTACATTGTTCCCTCATGTGGCCCTTTTATAGTGACACACACCTCCACCCCATACTCTTTCCTTGACTCTGCTGCTGCTGCTAAGTCACTTCAGTCATGTCCAACTCTGTGCGACCCCATAGACGGCAGCCCACCAGGCTCCCCAGTCCCTGGGATTCTCCAGGCAAGAACACTGGAGAGGGTTGCCATTTCCTGCTCCAATGCATGAAAGTGAAAAGAGAAAGTGATGTCGCTCAGTCATTTTCAACTCTTCACGACCCCATGGACTGCAGCCCACCAGGCTCCTCCATCCATGGGATTTTCCAGGCAAAATTACTGGAGTTCCTTGACTCTAGGCAACCATTAATCTGTTCTTCATTACTACAGTTTTTCATCTCAAAAATGTTATATAAATGGGGTCATACTGTATGTAATTTTTGCAGATTGGCTATTTTCCACTCAGTGTAATTCTCTGGAGATCCATTCAGATTGTTGCATATATTCATAGTTCATTATTTTTTATTGCTGAGTAGTATTCCATGGTATGGATGTATCACAATTGGTTAACTATTCACCTATCAAAGAATATTTGGGTTCTTTCCAGTGTGGAGCAAATATGAATGAAGCTGCTATAAATGTTCATATACATATATTTTAGTGAACATAATTTTTCATTTATTTAAGATAGAGGCCCAAGACTAGTATTGCTGAGTTATATGGTAGTTATATGTTTAATTTTATACGAAACTACCAGACTCTTCCAAATTTGCTACATGATCTTACATTCTCACCGACTGTGTATGTGTGATGCAGTTTCTCCACATTCTCACCATTATTTGGTGTGGTCATTTTTTAAAGCCATTCTGATAGGTATGCAGTGATATCACATTGTGGTTTTAATGAACATTCCCCTAATGGCTAATAATGTTGAACATCTTTTCATATGCTTATTTACCATCTGTATATCCTCTTTGGTGAAATGTGTGTTCTTGTCCCAGGGGGGAAAAAAGCATCCCAAATAGGAATGGGTTCTTTTTACATAGGAACTTGAATAATACCAGTGGATAATATAGTTTTATAAAAGAAAGAAATGCTGTTCAATCAGGAATTTTTACTGGCTATCTGCTAAGATAGAAGCCTTAACATTAGTTGATACTTACAGTGGCTCAACGGTAAAGAATCCTCCTACCAATGTAGGAGACATGGGTTCAATCCCTGGATCGGGAAGATTCTCTGGAGAAGGAAATGGCAACCTGCTCCAGTATTCTTGCCAGGAAAATCCCATGGACAGAGGAGCCTTGCGGACTATGGTCCACGGGGTTGCAAAGAGTCAGATATGACTGAAGTGACTAAACCACCACCACCACCACCACCACCATCCCAGTGAAGATGTTTCTGTGGAGAAGTAGAAAAATAGAATCCAGGAACAATACTTGGCTTTTTGATACCTTGACCTAGAGAGAATTGAGAGAATACAAATGAATGGAGAGATAAGAGAGCTTTTGGTTAAGTATTAGATTAGGTCATTTCATGAACATGTTTTCTAGTAAGTACCAGTACCACAAATATTTTATATCCTTGGTATGTTTTTGATATATTTAGATGTCATTTGTGGCCTTGTTTCTTGGGTCATAGTTGTATATACTCACCCAGATAGAGAGCTGTCTACTTCAGCTCAGGAAGGGCAGATTAGGTCATTTCATGAACATGTTTTCTAGAAAGTACCAGCAGCACAGATATTGTATATCCTTGGTATGCTTTTGATATATTTAGATGTCATTTATGGCCTTGTTTTATGGGTCACAGTTGTATATACTCATCCAAATAGAGAGCCACCTACTTCAACTCAGGCAGGGCAGCAGAATTAGCTGCAGGCAGAACTATTACTCTCCTCTAAGAAGAGCTGGACTCAAATACCTGCAATGATGATTCAGGCATGCATGCTACGTCACTTCATTCCTGTCCAACTCTTTTTGACCCCATGTACTGTAGCCAGCCAGGCTCCTTTGTCCATGGGATTTCCCAGGCAAGAATACCGGAGAGGAATGCCATGTTGTCCTCCAGGGGATCTTCCCAAATCAGGGACCAAACCCAGTACTCTTATGTCTCCTGCATTGTCAGGCGTGTTCTTTACCACCACCGCCAAATAAATCAAGACCAAATTCCTAAATACATTATTCAAGATCAATAAAGTCCTAACCTACCTTTTCTGTCCTGTCTCCCAATACTCCTCCTCTTATGCTTAAACAAACTGAAATAATGTTCCCTGAATCCCCCTGCTCCTTCCTGACTCTGAGCTTCTGTTTCTGCTATATCTTTCACTAAAATATCTTCTCTCACCTATAAAAATCCCACCTACCCACCCCTCAAGGCCCTGCTCGGACAGATGCTACTTTCTGCATGAAATCTCCCCCAAATCATTAAGTCAAAAGCAAACATTCCCCCCTCTGCATTCACATAGGACTTTGTACCCCCTTCCAGCATCCATCTCTCTAACCACTCTTTTGCTTAAATGTCTTGCCATTACAATAACATAGATGAGTCTCAAATGCATTTTACTAAGAAATCAGATGCAAAAAAACGATATACTTAGTGATTCCATTTACATGACATTCTAGAAAAGGAAAAAAAAACATAGGGACAGAAAACAGATGAAGAGGTGCCAGGTGTAAAGGATGGGTGCAGAGGGAGACTTGACTATAAACGCATAGTATGTGGAATTTGAGGGAGTGATGAAACTTCTATATTTTGATTGTGGTAGTGGCTACATGACTATATATTTGCCAAAATTTATGGAATTGTATACTAAAAAAAAGAGAAGTTTATTGTGTATAAATTATACCTTAACAAACACAGTAGGGAGAAATTAATACCAGCTAGTCAGCAAACTAAAGAGGTTGCCCTACAGTTCTTGCCATCCACTTGCATGTGTGTGCTTAGTCATGTCCAACGCTTTGGGACCTCATGGGCTACATGTAGCCTGCTAGGCTCCTCTGTCCATGGAATTTTCCAGGCAAGAATACTGGATTGGGTTACCATTTCCTCCTTCAGGGAATCTTCCTGACACACGGATCAAACCCATGTATCCTGCATTGGCAGGCAGGTTCTTTACCACTGAGCCACCTGGGAAATCCTGCCATCCATTTACTGTTTTTCAAATGTATTCTAATGTGCCAGGCTAAAAGCTGGGGCTACAAAGAAGAAAAATACATGATCCCTTCTCTTAAGGAACTCAGTCTCTGATGGAGAAGATATGTAAATAAATAAATGCACCATAGCATGGAAGATACTATATATGATACAGTGGAGGTATAAAGGAGACAGTAGTCAGATGGACCTAGATTGTTGAGGTCCTAGCCCTTGAAGCCTAGAAATTTCTACTCTATTCAATACACAATGAGAAGTAACATAATCATAGCTATGTTTTAGAAAGTACAGTATGGCAGTAATATGAAGGATGACTTGGAGTGGGGCAGAGACTAAAAGCAGGGAGATCAATTAGAAGGCTATTTACAATTGTCTAGAAAATTAATATCACTTTTATTCCTTATTAGTAGGCTATCGAGATTAGACTAGGCTTTCAACTAAAGCTTTTATTGCCTATAATCTAGATGCATGTAGGCAAAAACAAAAAGAGGGCTCACAAAATTTTCCTTGGTATAACTGACTCCCAGTAGACTAAGATATTTAAAGGAGGGATCTGGTTGCAACTATCATAAGATTTTGTAGACATTAGAAGCTCTAAAAAATATTTATTATTCTAATGAATAAATTCAAGAATGTGTGAATTTTCTTTTAAGTCACCGAAGTTCCAGAAGAGAAAATCATAAATCCTGCATGCTCAGTGATGCTTATCGCTTAACATTTTATATGTCATTTGACAGCCCAGAGGGTCAAGGTTAGCGAAACATTTTATTTTCCCAATTTGAATACTGACTGCAGTGATCAGGTGGGATTAGTCTAGCACATTTTTTCCCTGGAAAGTCCATTCTTTGCTTGTTCACTGCTATGTAACACGACTTGCAGTGACAGGGCTAAGATTCTGTTTAAAAAAAATAGGATAACAGCAGGCATTATAAATCTACACTAGAACTACCCTTGGGCTTCCCAGGTGGAAAGTTAAGTGAAAGTGAAAGTCGCTCAGATGTGTCCAACTCTTTGTGACCCCATGGACTATACAGTCTATGGAATTCTCCAGGCCAGAATCCCAGGTGGTGCTAGTGGTAAAGAACCTGCCTGCCAATGCAAGAGATGCAGAAGACACCAGTTCAATCCTTGAGTCTGGAAGATTCCTTGAAGAAGGAAATGGCAACCCACTCCTGTATTCTTGCATGGAGAATCCCATGGAAAGAGGATCTGGCCGGCTACAGTCCATGGGGTCGCAGAGAGTCAAGATATGACTAAAGCGACTTAACATGCACACACTACCCTTAAGCAATTGACCATTCCATCTATCTTGGAACTCGAAAATCTCTGCTGAAAATACCGTATGTGTGGCAGAGTTGAAGGCACTGATCTGAGATAGCCTGGTTCCTGGAATGTACGTGCTGAAAAGTGTTCATCCTGCCTTGAATCCAAACAAACAGAAAGTCCTAAAACCAGCAGGATGTTGGGCCCTAAACCCCTTGTAGAGTCCAAACATAGGCTCTCATCGGGTCTGTAAACAAACATCTCAACCATCTCCACCTCAGCAAAACTAAGATATTTAATGAACTGGTGGGATTATTAAAATAAACTTGATGAACCTCTTCAAACAAATAGGAGTTCAGGCTTTCAATGTCTACTTGCTCCCTCTCTTTTTCCCCCCACTACACAAAAACTAAACATTGCTAAGCTACTTCATTGCCTCTGCTAAAAGGCTTTCTGTGGCATCAGAGCTGACAACATCCAGAATATTAAGCAGTCATTGGTCTTTGCATCCAAACTACTTTGCTCTAAAGAACATGAAGGATACTGATCCTATCTGCCCCCAGAGTTACACAGACACAGCTTAGAAACGAGTGTTATCCACCCTCTGCTAACTAGAAGATTGATAGCTAAGGGAGAATTTATTTTATGGATTCCTGGATGTGCTGTGGTTCAATGGATCTGAGCATTTTTTCCTTGTGAAGGTTCTGTTAGTACTTTACGTCATTAAAGTTCTTATACTTTATATGGCATAATTTGTGGTAAAACCAAACCAAAGTAAGTTTTGTAGTCATAAAATACCCTTTTGTTGAAGACGTGCTTGTCTCTTGCCTGTTTCCTGTGACCAACACAACCATGACAGTTATCTAATTATGGTGTGACTGAACTTAATTACTGTGTGAATCATGAGTGGGAGACCAGCTAATTTCATTTGTCTCAACTGTGTGTTAGTACCTGATCATTATTGCCAGATGCTTGTTTACTCCCAGTTTTTGATCGATTTTGAGCTCTGGCCAGTAGCAGCTAATCCTAATGCATATTGTTGGCAGCTGTGAATTTTTGACTTTGCCCCTTGAAATACAAAGGCCACCTTTGCCCACACTTTAGTTTCTAAACAGGAAACCTTGGCCTCACAGGTGATTGTGATTATGCACTACACTATATTTATTCTTAAACTGCTTTTCAGAAGCTTCAGTTTTACTAGGAATTACCAAATCAGGCTCTTATTGAAAAGGAATCCCATTCTGTCTGTAGGTTAAAAAAAATACTGCCCATGTACATTTTGAAGAACTTAACCCCTCCCTAATTTAGTAAACTGATCTTCTCCATGCCTGCCAGGCCCACTCCCTTCTCCAGCAATTCTGTCATTTGTCCTAGAAGTGGCAAAATCTTAGATAATTTATTTTAGCTACACTAGCTGATCTGGTAGGCTTTAATCTGAAGGAACACTAAGTGGTTCAGAATATATCTACACAATTTTTTCATTATTATTATCTCTATTTTGTAGCTGAGAAAGAAGAAACAGAAACTTCCTCGGTGTCACATAACCAGTCCACAACAAAGTTAAAAATAACAACAGGATCTAGTCTACTGAGTAGTGCAAACAGATTGGAAATAAACCTCATATATGTGGCCATATCTGTAGGGCTGCTGCTGCTGCTAAGTCACTTCAGTCATGTCCGACTCCGTGTGACCCCCATAGACCGCAGCCCACCAGGCTCCCCCGTCCCTGGGATTCTCCAGGCAAGAACACTGGAGTGGGTTGCCATTTCCTTCTCCAATGCATGAAAGTGAAAAGTGAAAGTGAAGTCAGTCAGTCATGTCCGACTCTTTGCGACCCCATGGACTGCAGCCCACCAGGCTCCTCCATCCATGGGATTTGCTAGGCAAGAGTACTGGAGTGGGGTGCCATCGCCTTCTGCTATCTGTAGGGCACGATTCATTAAAAACATTTTCCCCAAGCAGTTGTTTTTCTTTCTTTTAATATACCGAAATCTCTTGTGTTCACAGATTTAATTCTTTGAAAGTCATCTTACTAGAAACCTAAAAAGAGAGAGTTAGAGAGAGAGAAAAGATTGCATGAGAACAGATTAATTGCCCAAGTATTTGGTTGCACAAAAATTTCTTTGAGGTTTTTCTGTAAGATTTTATGGAAAAACCCAACAAATTTTTTGGCCAACCCAATAACGTTGTCCTGATACTGCAGGTGAGGGTAAAAATCACTCACACCCATCATTCCCTTCAAGCACCTCCCTTGCCCAACTTTCCCCTTGGAACCACTGCTGACCCCATGCCTTGGGCTCTTCCTACTCATATCCCTTTTTAGCAATCTGTGATCCCCACAATCATGCCCCCCAAACTCAAGATAGCTAACTTGATTCCCCTTCCCCATAGCAGTCAACTTGTCACAATTCACTTCCAATTTTCTTCACTGTCCTTATCAGTATGATTCCTTTCTGTACTATTTTGCATCAGTGATCAGAAAACACCCTTTCCACACATAACACGTGTTCAAGCACTCCTCTCCACACAAGCATGGGGGCCAGTGTGTACAACTCAATGTAGACATTTATAAAGGATGATGAAGCACTTGACTAAATGGACTTTCATTATCTCTGTTATCTAGGATTCTTAGGGCTGCTCAGCAAGAAATCAGTGCACTCTGGTGAAGGGGTTCTTAGTAGGTTCAATGTGTTACTGGATCTGACTGAAAAACAACAAATCTTTCCCCCTTGTAGTAATACCCTCACTAAGTATGTGGAGAAGAAGTACAGCAAAGTGAAAATGGCATAGAATTTGGAGTCAAATATAACTCCCATGTGGATTCCAACTCTGCCACTTATTAGCTGTGTGACCTTCAGCAAGAAACTTCACTTTTCTGAGCCTCATTTTTCTCATCTGAAAATAACAGGATTTTATTACTTGTTGTAAGAATCAAATGATATAATTAATACATGTAAAGTGTCTGGCACATAGTAAGTTCTCAATAAATATGTTTCCTTCCTACTCCTACTTTGGGAGGTAGTTTATGGAATGTTATGGAATGAAAAGTTGTACAAGAAGAGTGTAGTTTTGTTCTAAGACACGGAGTCAAATTCCAATTCGATCATTAGGTTATTCCCTAATGGGTGACCTCAGCAAGTTACTTAACCTGAGCACACATTTCTCCTCTGGTAAGATGTAGCATATAACACTTAACACATGGGTATAACGTGTCTGGCTCCTGGCAGGTTCTCAATGGTAGCTATTACTGTTACAGGCATGAGAAGACTGTTCTTAGATTCAGATATAGCACACCTACCTATTGTAAAGCCCCTCTCTGAAATTCTGTCTTTTCTTTGAGTGCATGAAATCTTTGTTTAAAAAAATATCCATTGTTTTCTAATGGTTGTAAACCCACTTGAGCTGACTGAGGTTTACCTGCACTTGCAAGTCATGGGACATAATTTGTATGCCACAGCACCACGTTTGGGGTTTAGGGTTCTGTTTCATTTGGCTGTTTGCTCTCTCTGCACTGCCATCTTCTTCTTGCTATCCAAAGGGCAACTGCCTCAAGTGGAAATGTGTTGCCATACATTCTCTGCACCTATATTGTCGAGTTGTTTAGCTACAGCATGGATTTGATGCCAGGTCACCAGTTGTCTAAGATGGTACTTTGCCACTTATTTAATGGTAAGATGTGGTGTCTCATTTCCTGGAGATATATTAAAGGCTGAACGCTCTTGTCCATCTCTGCGCCACCACAGAAACTCCGTGTGACCGGAAACTTAATCAGCTGCTGTGGTGCCCTGCTGTTGCTTCTGCAGTATGCTGCTCTGTTTACCAGTTCATCATTAGATAGTGCACTGCTCAGGGTGGCTTTCAGTTCAGTGTTGCTGATATACATATTTGGCAAGGCTAGCCTTTGTGGTAGGATTTGAGGAGTTGAAAAAGACCCCTGGCCCAAATATAGCTCTGTCACTGGTTACAGTGACTGAAATGCATGCAAGAAACTTTTCATATGAACTTTCCTTCTTGGGTGTAAGGCAATGTTAGAATGCAAATACCACTCTCGAGAGGCAAGATACTGGGTCATTATTGGCTATTAATACTTAGTCAGAAGTACGTTGAAATCCAGAAGTACGTTGAAATAAACTCTATTATATGAGTTTCAGATCAGATCAGATCAGTCGCTCAGTCATGTCCGACTCTTTGCGACCCCATGAATCTCAGCACGCCAGGCCTCCCTGTCCATCACCAACTCCCAGAGTTCACTCAAACTCACGTCCATCGAGTCAGTGATGCCATCCAGCCATCTCATCCTCTGACGTCCCCTTCTCCTCTTGCCCCCAATCCCTCCCAGCATCAGAGTCTTTTCCAATGAGTCAACTCTTCGCATGAGGTGGCCAAAGTACTGGAGTTTCAGCTTTAGCATCATTCCTTCCAAAGAAATCCCAGGGCTGATCTCCTTCAGAATGGACTGGTTGGATCTCCTTGCAGTCTAAGGGACTCTCAAGAGTCTTCTCCAACACCACACTTCAAAAGCATCAATTCTTCGGCGCTCAGCCTTCTTCACAGTCCAACTCTCACATCCATACATGACCACATGAAAAACCATAGCCTCGATTAGACGAACCTTTGTTGGCAAAGTAATGTCTCTGCTTTTGAATATGCTATCTAGGTTGGTCATAACTTTCCTTCCAAGGAGTAAGCATCTTTTAATTTCATGGCTGCAATCACCATCTAAAGTGATTTTGGAGCCCAGAAAAATAAAGTCTGACACTGTTTCCACTGTTTCCCCATCTATTTCCCATGAAGTGATGGGACCAGATGCCATGATCTTCATTTTCTGAATGTTGAGCTTTAAGCCAGGGAGTCATTAATCCTCTCTGCAGTACTTTGGCCACCTCATTCGAAGAGTTGACTCATTGGAAAAGACTCTGATGCTGGGAGGGATTAGGGGCAGGAGGAGAAGGGGATGACAGAGGATGAGATGGCTGGATGGCATCACTGACTCGATGGACGTGAGTTTGAGTGAACTCCGGGAGTTGGTGATGGACAGGGAGGCCTGGTGTGCTATAGTTCATGGGGTCACAAAATGTCGGACACGACTGAGCGACTGAACTGAACTGAACTGAATCTTCTCTGAAACAGTTTTTTTTTTTTCTGAAAATAAGGATAATAGCAGACTTCCCTGGTGGTCCAGTGGTTAAAACTCTGCCTTCCAAGGCAGGGAGTTGGGTTCCATCCCTGGTGGGGGAACTAAGATCCCACATGCCAAAGGTGCAGCAAAAAAAAAAATAATAATAATAATTAAAATAAGGATAATATGGAGGGTTGTGAGAATTTAATGAGATAATGCATGTAAAGAGCATAGTAAATGCTCAACGAACAATAGCTCTTATTAGCCTTGGGAACCCGGAAGGAATACATCTAGAACTGGTAAACTCAGTTTGAGAACCAGGCAAAGGTGAAGTCTGGTACAGGGAAACTGCTCATAGCAAAGATCCTGGTGGAGTGCTGATAATACAGCTGGGGAACAGCATGGGAACTCTGGGGAGCTAGGGTAGGAAGAATTGGATGGGAGGAAGAGGAAAGACTGAAGCAAAATCACAGTACATCTCTAGGAACTTTCCAACAAGAAAAGCGTAGTACTATTCAGGATGCAGTGCTCCGGGAGGTAGTAAGCTCTGACACTGGGCGTGTTCAAGCAGAGGCTGGGTGCTGGCTACCTGTCAGGAATACTCTAGTCTACCCCAGAGTAGACTACAAATAACCTGGGAATTTTGTTTAAATGCAGATTCTGATTCAGCAGGTCTGGGTGGAACCTTAGAGTCTTCACTTCTCAGGAGCTCTCTGACGATACTGATACTCCCGATCAACAGATCTCACTCTTAGTAGCAAAGGCTCTGTTGCAGTTTGAAGGGAAATCATAGTGAGACAGAGGGATTTGGTTAGGGAAAGCCAGAGAGTTACCCAGTCAAGGCTCCACAAAATGGGAGCACTCTAATGCAGTCAGGATCCACAGTCTGGTCCTTAGCTTCATAAGCTTTGCAATTTGATTAGTAGTATAACCAGAGCCTGGCCTCCTGGGGACTGACTCATGCTTAACCAAATTCACAGGAGACCCATATACAAGTCAATGCCAACTGATTAATTTCTAATGATAAGCATAATTTCCAAGAGGAACAGATACTAGTGTTTTCTAATCAGTGCATTATCGCCCTGTAGGCATATTTACATGAGGAGCTAAATGATAATAAGAAGGTTGCTTGGTGAGG
This sequence comes from Bos taurus, assembly GCF_002263795.3. Classification (NCBI taxonomy): domain Eukaryota; kingdom Metazoa; phylum Chordata; class Mammalia; order Artiodactyla; family Bovidae; genus Bos; species Bos taurus. The sequence goes on from NC_037357.1 coordinate 55,256,999, forward strand.
GTGGACTCATAGCAAGGGGGGTTCATAGGATGATTTTAACAGTTTATGTCATCAAGCTATGATAGTCTGATACCTCCATCTCCACCACTGGGCTAGAATGGTCTAGGGTGAGGGTGTTGGCCTCAATACCAAGTCTGTTTTACCCTCATACAATTTGGATGATATATGTAAGCCTAGGTCTGGTAATATCATTCATTTGATCCCCTTCAATATAAATTTACAATCTAAACTCATCATTACGAAAAGTTTAAAATATAGAGAAAAGTTGAAAAAATATTATAGCAAGCATCTATATACCCACCATCTAGATTCAACAATTGTTGTCATTTTGCCATATTTACTTTATGTCTCTGTGTGCACACATGTGCATTGAGCCTACACTGTTTAACATAGATTGCTGAACTCTTCATGCTCTGGCACAACCCACTTGACCTGCTCCGCTCCTCCTGGCTCACCCTTTGCTCCCCAGACATACCTAACTATTGAATAGGAGTTCCCGAATGTTCCCTGCTATTTATTACCTATTGCCTATGTCTGAATATCCGTATTTACTTTTTCCTTAACTCTATTTGTTCGTAAAGACGGCCATGCCCAAGTTGCATCCTATACTCTTCCCAATGATAACATGTATTACACTATGCTGTTATTTGCTTGCCTCTCTTCATGGCTCACATGGTAAAGAATCTACCTGCAATGTGGGAGACCTGGCTTCAATCCCTGGGTAGGGAAGATCCCCTGGAGAAGGAAATGGCAACCCACTCCAGTATTCTTGCCTGGAGAATCCCATGGACAGAGGATCCTGTTAGGTTATAGTCCATGGGGTCACAAAGAGTCGGATGCAACTGACTAACACTTTGACTTTCTTACTAAACTATGAACACCTTGAGGGCAGGGACTGTTTCATTTGTCCCTGTATACTTGTACCTCTCAAGTGTCTTGTGCTTAGTAGGCATTCAGTAATCAGAAAATTCAACTGCCAGCTGGACAGTTCTACCTAGTTACATCACGGGTACCTTGAATTCAACATGTCTAAACTGAAATAATTTCTCTTCCTACCAACTCTACATATTTAAAACCCTCCTCCTAATTAAATGACATTCAGTCTTCCAAGTCAAAAACCTCAGAGCAGTCCCTAACTCTCATTCATGAATGAGTCCCTCTCATTCATCCTCCAAACAAGTCTTATTGATTCTATCTCCAAAATACACTATAATCTGTCCATTTCTCTTTATGTCCACTACCTATTTAGTCTGGGCCACCTTCATTTCTCACCTGGAGAGCACTGGGTTCCCTGCAGACAGAGGATTCCCTGCAGGAGACTCTTGTCTCCTCCAAATTTTTATTCACAGAGAAGCCATAATGATCACTAAAATTCAGATCTGATTTTATTACTCCCTGCTTAAACCCTGATTATATTACTCCTTGCTTTTGGATCAAGTTCAAACTCCTTAACTTTACCCAAAGGACTCTCAAGAACTGACCCCTTTGAACCTCTATAACTTTATCTTTTGTACTCCGGGTTCCAAACACTTGGTGTTTATAGAGTCTGTAGTACTTGTTGTTTCTCAACATTTTCAGTTTCATGCATCAATGCCTTTTCTTGTATTGTTCTCTGTCTAGAAAGGCTGACACTTTCAAAATCAGCACAATTGTAACCTCCTCTGGGAAGCTTTTTCTTAACTTCCCAGTCTGAGTTAGTTCCTCTTCTCTAACACCCACTACTGCCCTACACCTAACTCTAGCATATCTCTTACACTATCTACATCCAGCACTCTATACATAGTACAATGATCAGTTTGCTTGTTTGTCTGATCAAAAATAATTTATGAGCTTTCTGAGAGCAGAGTTAATGTCTTATTTTTTTTATCCCAAAGCTTAGCCCATGATTGACATATAGGAGATTGCAATAAATATTTAAGAAAAGACAGAATGAATATTAATAAATGTCTCTCCAAACTTCATTATTGTAAACACCTTATAAAAGATTTCTTTTCTTTTGAACACATTGTTTCCTCAAAGTACCATATAGTTGTTTGTCACGCAAGTAATTTTGATTGAATGTTGAGTGCTCTTTACCAGCAATTTCAGACAATTTCTGGAATCACACCGTCTCTTTACATGGCAGATGCTATCCTTTTATTTTACTCTAGGTAATTTTTATCTAAGAGAGTAACGTAATCAGTAGTTGGGGGTGCCATGCTATTGGTCCCATATACTTCCCTTGACCTCTAAAGTCTCTGTCAACACCTACAGTTCATGGTTCACAAAATTGCCCATTTATTTGGATTCTAGGTGCTGTTTAGTTACAGTATTAATTTTCCTCTAGGTTTCTCTCAAACCATAAGGGTATCAAGTGCAGAATTGTCCCATGCTTAATCTTTGTGAATAATATTGATTAAGTAAACGTTGGGCCATAGGTGTGAAATGATTGATTAGGAACCTAACAAATGTTGGGCTGGATAAAGTAAATTATATTTATTTGAACTGAAAAAATTGTTAAAACTAAACATTCTGAACATTACTTTCTCTGATTATTACCTCAAAGTAACAACCTTGATATTCTTTAAAAAGTATTGGGTCCCTGACTGTTTAATAATAATAGTATTTAACAGATATAATTTTTATATTCTGCTAGTGAAGTGAAAGCCTCTCAGTCCTATCTGACTCTTTGCGACCCCATGGACTATACAGTACATGGCACTCTCCAGGCCAGAATACTGGAGTGGGTAGCCTTTCCCTTCTCCAGGGGATCTTCCCAACCCAGAGATCCAACCCAGGTCTCCCACATTGCAGGCAGATTCTTTTTTTTTTTTTCTTTTTTTAATTTTATTTTTAAACTTTACAATATTGTATTAGTTTTGCCAAACATCAAAATGAATCCGCAGATTCTTTACCAGCTGAGCTACAAGGGAAGCCCTATACTCTGCTAGCACTGTTCTAAGGGCTTTATATGTATGAACTCATTTGATCATCTGGACAAGTCTATGGGGTAGGTACTATTATCACCCCATTTTATAGATGATGAGGAAACTGAGGCACGGAGAAGTAATTTTGCCAAGGTTGAAGATTATTCATGTGTCAGACACCAGAAGTATTAATTCAGTTTAATCCATGCTTATTTATTGAGCACATACTAAATTAACAACTAACAGGGTAAATGAAAATTGTATACTTAAAATAAGGAGAACTCTTAACGCCAAAGTGCCATGAGCGAATTGTCAAGGTGAATCAGGCTCATTTTTGTTAGTGGGCAATGGAGAAAGATTAAGTTAAGGTCATGAGTTGGCGGAGACATATCCGGTTGGGTAAATCTGGTTTGCGGAAGATGGAAGAGGCTTAGTTTCGAGGAGTATGAAAACAGTCATTCTTTTTTTGAGAGCTAAGATTAGCTTTAGAAGGGGCATCTAATGCAGTAGATTTAGGATGAGGTAAGGGTAAAAGAAAATACACAGGTATGATGCTTGTTTAGAGCAGGAAAGGAAAAATTAAAAAAAAGATAATGGGTTCTTCCTGCCCCTCCCCCCTTAGAGAATTAGTAAATAGCCTGTCTAGGTACCACCCACCTACCCAAATTCTCTGGACTGCAACTCAGACCCTTCAGATCTGGGCTTTTTAGAAGTACTTTTCGCATTCTGGCACCTTAAGCCTGAACAGCCTTGTGGGCAAACGTTACGAGGGAAAAAAATACATTCTTGCAGTTCAAAATGGACTCGAATCCTACCAGCGAGCGTTTCTGTTCGCGCTGATTCCACAGTTCCTCACCTGTCCATTTTTCATACAACTACTCGACACACATGACCACACAGCTTCCGATCCTAGTCTAAAGCCTTCCCCTCCTGCTACCCTTTTAAGAGGCGGTCCCGCAGTGTCCTTTCCTCCCTCCCAGCCACCTCTACCCCCAGTCGGCGGGGCGGAGCTTCGCGCTAAAACCCCGGAGCCCAACGCGGCCCCGGCAGTCGCGGAGAGGAGTGGAGCCACAAAGGGCTTCCTCTGCGGCAACATCTCCGGCGACGCTACGTGCCCGCCGGCTCTGACCCAGCCCGCCGCGCGCGCCAGTCTCGTCCCGTCCTCTCACTACCTGGCGCGCACCTGGCCCAGGCCGGGGTCCCGCCGAGAGTCGGGAAGGCGCGTGCCAGGGGCCCTAGGGAACCTCAGAGCGCGCATATCATGGGGCAGCTGCCAGGGGCCGGGGTCTTCTGCCGCGGTGGTTGTGGCTTTTCCCGATTGCTGGCCTGGTGCTTCCTGCTGGTTCTGAGTCCGCAAACCCCCGGCTCCAGGGGAGCCGAAGCCGTGTGGACCGCGTACCTCAACGTGTCCTGGCGGGTTCCGCACACCGGAGTGAACCGCACCGTGTGGGAGCTGAGCGAGGAGGGCGTGTACGGCCAGGATTCGCCGCTCGAGCCCGTGGCTGGGGTCCTGGTACCGCCCGACGGGCCGGGGGCGCTCAATGCCTGTAACCCGCACACGAATTTCACGGTGCCCACGGTCCCGGGGGACTGGGGCAGCAGCGTGCAAGTGTCTTGGTTGGCCCTCATCCAGCGCGGTGGGGGTTGCACCTTCGCAGACAAGATCCATCTGGCTTACGAGAGAGGGGCGTCTGGAGCCGTCATCTTTAACTTCCCGGGGACCCGCAATGAGGTCATCCCCATGTCTCACCCGGGTGAGTGCAGCTATCCGATTGCGCCCCATCAAACCCCTGCCGAGGCCGTTTTTCCCATATTTCTCTGAAGATATTCCTCCCCTATCCCCTTGCTCCGAAGGAGTGTCCTTTCTGTCCCCATCGAGTGAGGCGGGGTCCTCTCTTCCCCGAGCTTCACCCTGCATGGGGGGTTGGGCGGGAAAATCCTTCAGAATTTGCCTCTGGTGGAAAAGGGTAAAAACCAACGGATTGCAGAGGCTGGCAATTCGAGAGCTGTTGGGGTTCTTTGCGTCGTCTTTTCCTGCTGTTTGTGAGGGTGCTTGCATGGGGTGGGCATTGGTGGTGGGCACTGGGTTTGATATGACTGGGAGGCAGCCTAACCGAGAAGCCCATCTGGAAAATCCCTTCCTCAATCTTGTCCTGATTCACAGCCTCAGGCCCGCCGCAGATTTTTTTCCCTCCGCTCTCCCTGTTTTCTCTGCGTGTTTCCTCGAATCAGGTACAAGATTGTGTTACTGTGCCCTGTTAACCTCATTCCAGTTTTGTTGGAAACTATGTTCAGCCCTCGGATCCTTCTCTGCCCCTGGGTCTCAGGTCCCAAGTGACTGTTGGCATCACTGCTTTCCTTGGCCTCTGGGAAAAAAAAAATCTGATTTAGCTTATTGAGTGACAAAACAGGTGCCATTAGTGTTACTTAAAAGGGAGAGGTTTATGCACGAGGCTAGCAAGGACCTAGACTTTGGAAAATGTAATCCAGGTAGATCTTACGTTTGTGCAGATGAAGTGGGTTACTCTTTTTCCCTTTTCAGTTATCCTTCCAGAAACCTTCTCCCTATTTATGTTTAGGTATTCATACCATGTGTACATAGTGATCCTAGGCCCCAAAAGACAAAGAAAAAATGTGGGGGGATAAAAAGGCAGAGACACATACTAGCAGTATATCATAGTTGTTGAGAGCTGGGCCTCAAGTCAGATGTTGGTTAAATTCTCCCTCCATTGCTTGCTAGTCCTGTGACCTTGAGCAACTTATTTGAAGTCTAGCCTGGGTTCCCTCCTCAATCAAATGGAAAAGAACTAAGAATGAACCACTCCCACAGGTTTGCCAGGAGGATGAAGTGATTATCCTTTTAGGAGTCACTGGAGAGATGAATCTGCTGGTTTAGCTACTGGAGGTTTTGTGTTTTTCCTAAAACAGTGTGTCTGGCCCTGCCTAGAGAGCACTTGTAGAGAGAGTGGGTGGGTGGTTTAATGGAAAGGGCACTGAACTGGAACTCAGGAGATTTGAGCTCATTTTAGTCCCTTCTGTGCCTCTACCAGCTTTGTGACCTTGTACAGGTTACTCAGTCAAATGATATAGTACAGAGGTAGGAGGGGGAGGCCAAGTTGTAGATTGTGCAGAGACAAAAATGAACCAAATAAACTCCCTTTCAGCTCTAAAATGCTGTTGAGTCTTAGATTTTATAGAGTAAAGATAGCAGCAACTCCATCTCTTTTGGTTGATACTTCATTGATTAGAATGAAAAGACTTTTTAAAGGCTGATAGAAAGGAAGAATAAGGACTCATAAATTTTAAAGTCCTTCCATTTCAATTGGCTACTTACATGCAAGGTTTTGACTTTGCCTCCTCCAAATGAGATTCGTTTGCACGGATGATTTGGAATTGAAAAGTACTCTTTAATTAGAGAGTTCTGGTTTAGACTGCTTTCATCCTACTTCTGTTTAAGGATATAAGCTTATATTTATCTGATAGTTTTAGGGCACAATAAAATTCATTTTTTTGCGTTCCTACTATGTTCCAGGCACTCTGCATACATCTTACTTATACTTTGTGGAGAGAGAGTATGATGTACTAGGAAAAGCACAGACATTGTAGTCAAGAATGGGAATCAAATTCTGAATTTACCACATAATAGCTTTGTGTCCTTGGTCAGAGTCTCAGTTTTAACTTTACTGAGTCTCAGTTTTCCCATCTGTAAGATGGAGATATTTACATTGCTGTGATCATTAAGGATAATGTATGTAAACTACCTAGCAGATAATAAATACTCAGTTAAAAGTTAGTTATTATAATAGGCTAATGCTAACAAGATGCAAAAAAATTGAGCAAACAGAGGCTTACACAACTGTCAGGGTAAAGACAATTACACTGGGAATCTAAGCATGGCTCTTTTGTTTCAGAATATTATATAGAAATAAAGTCCTAAATACACTGGGAATCTCAGCATGGCTCTTTTGTTTCAGAATACTATATAGAAATAAAGCCCTAAATAGCGATCACTTAATTAAAACTCAGAAGAGTATTTTGATACTTTAAAAAATGAATTATTGTCTGAGATGTAGCAATGAATTCTTATCTGACTGTAGCAATGTTACACTTAGGTTAACTAGCTGAAAGAGCTAGCTAGTTACTTGAGGAATGGAATCGCATTTCTCCCTCCTGGAGAAACTATTTTTCAACACAGGGGGAAATCACTTTGCATTTCATCCATGTATGTTGTTAAATATTTTGTTTGCAAAGTGCTGTGTTGTTTGCTTTGCTCATTCCTGAGAGTAATCCCAGGGTTCATTGTAATCTCTGGTCAAAAAACTATTTCTCTTGGATCCTAGTGGCAAAGAGGTAAGACTGAAGTTTAAGTGCTGATTAACGTAATATATATTGCCATGAATTCTACAAGGGCCGCCGAATGTGGAAAAGTCATTGCTGTGGACTTCGTTTTACAAAACCTTTCTCCACCCCCTCTCACAGGGGCCTGTGCTTGAATTGTCCTTCACTGGAATTAGTGCTGATCATCCACACTCCTATCTATCACAGTTCTGTGACCATGAATATCCATTTGTTTCAAGTAATAGAACTAACTGGTTTAGAGCAATAGCTTTAAAACTTTTGTATATTGGAGAGAAACTCCACTATCTAACCGCAACCAATTAGAAAAATCAGACTGTTTTTATGGATAACAAATTTTCCCAAAGGGTAGCTATAGCCTTGCAGCAACCTAGCAGTTTATTTCTGTATACTATCTTCCAGAAAATCTTGATTCATTCAGATAAAAAATTGTACATGATAGATTTTTATTAACAGCTGATCCTGCAATCTCTGGATATTTTTCATTAAAAATGATCCAGAAACGGGGAAGAAAATTCAGAGAAAATTTTGGTTTCACAGTTAAATCACTATTCGTGTCTTTTTTAAATATGAAAATCAGATAAGAAGCGGCCAAAACTTAGAGTAAGCACTAAAGCCGTCTAAAATGCAGGGTTGTCACGATGAGACACGTTGCGCATGCTCTTGTTATTGCACAACTAACTAGTCTGCTTTCCCAAGCAGATGAGCCTGAGCCTTGCATGCTTTCTAATTGAACACAGCCCACGGGTTGAAGTGGTGTCAGTACTTCCTTGTATAGTTTTCCTTGAGTCAACATGTGCAGGCATGAGTTTATTGAAAGACCTGTGCAAAGCTTCCACCTTCATAATCCATGACGTGCTTACAAGAACTTGAAACATATTCAAAAGGATGGCAGGAGAAGCATTATTCCTGAGGGTTGTAAAAAAGTGAGTGAACCAAGCCATTTAAATTAATGAATGATTTGGTGGTCTCCCTTGGAATAGAGTTTGCTATATGAAACAGTTGCTTGTTGTATACATTGTTGAAAGACTTCTTAGAGCATGTTAAGAAGATGACCTTTGCCACTTTTTATTTATTTATTTTTTAGTTTTTGCCTGCTCAATGCAGCACATGGGATCTTAGTTCCCCAACCAGGGATAGAACCTGTGCCCCCTCCAGTGGGAGTCAGGAGTCTTAACTGCTGGACTGCCAAGGAAGTCCCCAGGTTTTTTTTTCTTTAATTGAAATATACTTGTGTGTTGATTTACAGTGTTGTGTTAATTTCAGGTGTATAGCACAGTGATTCAGATACACACACACACACACATACTTTTTTTCAGATTCTTTTCCCTTATGTGCCATGCTTAATTGCTTTAGTCATGTCTGACTCTTTGTGACCCCATGGACCATAGCCCTCCAGGCTCCTCTGTTGATGGGATTTTTCCAGCAAGAATGCTGGAGTGGATTGCCATGCCCTCCTCCAGGAGATCTTCCTGACCCAGTGATCAAATCCACGTCTCCTGCATTGCAGGTGGATTATTTGTCTGCTGAGCCATTGGGAAGGCCCAATTCCCTTGTAGGTTATTATAAAATATTGAGTATAGTTCCCTGTGCTATACAGTAGGTCCTTGTTGATTATCTATTTTATATAAAGTACTGTGTATATGTAAATCCCAAACTCCCTCCCCCTGCCACTTACTATTTTTAAAATCTTAGGCCAGTATTTTACTTCTCTATGTCTTAGTTTTCTCCTATGTAAAATGGACATAATAAAAAACTTGCCTGATAAAGTTAATGGATTAAATGATATAATACAGATAAAGTGTTTAACACAAAGCCTGACATTTAGGAAGCAACTATAATTTTTCTTAGGATAGGATAGTATTTTAGAAATACATTTGGAGTTAGGTTAGGGATAGTTAAATGTATTTAAGAAAATGAAAATTGATTTGTATGTTTGTGGTATATAATTTGAAAATGAATAGCCACGAGTACTCCAAGGTCCATATTATCTGACATCTAACTGTAACTAGGAATAAGTTGAGTAAACTGAATGCCTTACAAGAAAATAATCTTTTGGCCCGCATATGTTTGTCATTCTTTTCTCAAATAACTGCTTGTCCCTTGAGTAACCAATCTCTTTTCCATTCACAAGGACTTTGGAATAGGATTTTCCACTGGTTTATTACCACCCAGTTCCTTCTCAACCATTTGACATTTAGTTTTTATTCTGTTTTGAGTTTTGCTGTTGTTGTTGTTTGTTTTTTTAATTTTTATTTTTTAGCCCCTAGTAAGTTGACATCAAAAAGAACCTCTTTAGGCTCAAAAAGAAGTTGAGAAGAGATTAGGTGGTGATGATTTACCAAGGTAAAATACCATTCCAAAATCTATTCTCACGTTCATCCTTTTTGATCTCTCTGCGGAACTGTATTTGATATTGTTGACCACTCCTTTGAAACTCCTTCCCAAGCAGTCTCTTGCTTCTCTTTTGTTTCATTTCTGTTATTTTATTAACACATTCATCTCACACCTTTTCTTCCTTGCATTCACATCCAGGCCCCCAACACTCTCCCTCTAATAAGTACCTGCCACGTCCAGTTGATTTAAACTTTTCCTTCTTCTCACTATGTTCCCTTCTCCCTCACAATTGTTATTACACTGCTTACAGTTCCAAATGTCTTCTAATGGAAACAAATGCTTAGCCTCCTAATTGGTCTCCCTGCCTTCAGTCACTTTTTCCTTTCAGTTCTTCTTCCACATGGTCACTGGAACATAGCTCTGGACACACATATTCCATTGCTCAAGAGCCCATTATTTATCATTTTTAGATTATGTTTCTCAGCATGGCATATAAACTCTTAATAATCTAGTCCCAACCTATTTTTGAAGCTTTATGTACCTCTTGTCTCATATTGATCCTGAAACATATTCTCTAGCCTTTCCCATTATCATTCCTTTGCTCATACTTCTGCTTTTGCCTGTGTACCCCTTTCTTCCCAGCTCTGTTGATCAGAAACTTACCCATTCTTCAAAACCCAACACAGATGCCTCCTCATTGTTGAAGGTTTTCATAATTCCTTCTTTTCCTCTTCTCACCACAACCCCCACAACCAAAAACAAAATAATCTCTTATCTCCCGTAGAATTCCATCCCTTATAAGTACTTTCTGCATTTTGCTGGTAGTTTTTGTTCATGTATTTTCTCTTCCTACTGTACTGTAATCATTTTAAGGTTTTATTAATTTCATATTCCCCATAGGAACCTTTATTAACTTTCCTGTTGGCTCAGTGGTAAACAATCTGCCTGCCAATGCAGGAGATGCGGATTCCATCCCTGGGTTGGGAAGATCTCCTGGAGGAGGAAATGGCAACCCACTCCAGTATTCTTGCCTGGAAGATCCTATGGACAGAAGAGCCTGGCGAGTGTACATGGGGTAGTAAAAGAGTCGGACTTGACTTAGTGGCTAAACAACAACAATTTAGAAACCTTTTTGCTGTATGTGCTTTGCAAATACTTGTTGAGTGGCCTTAAATACACAAGAATGACAGAGGATCATAAGGTTCCCTAGAAAACTATCTAAAAAAAGGGATTGAAACTCAATTCACTGAACATTTATCAAGGGTCTACTGTATGCTAAGTACTGAGCTTCCTGCCTCAATATACAAAAAAAGGAGAAATAAGATTATATAAATACTTAAAGATTGCAAGCAGCCTAAATTCTATGGTAGTCACCATCATGTGCTAGTTTATGGTTTTTAAATAGTAATATGACCTAGATAACAAAGAAATAAAGACAATGAGTATTTCTGTTGAACCTTCCCTTTTCTATTTTTTTGATATTTAAAAAATTTGATTTATACCATTCAATTTATGTCTCCAACTAAAGTGTTTCCATTGAACATGTTGGTGAACGTTGAATTCCATAATATAAAAATTCCATAATATAAAAGTCAATATAGCTTGATTGATGAATTGTTTTTCTAAGCACATAAGGAACTATTTCCCCTAGTCCATGGAAGATGTGTGTTGTCTCATCTAGAATGCATTTAGTCTCTATTCTTAGGCTTCAATGGAGGAAATAGAGGAGAGTACAAAAGATATTGTCTAAATTATTTTCTGATTATAAACTTAACTATGCTTCTTGCAGAAAACTTGGAAAATACAGAAAACTAAAAATAAGAGCTCCACATAATTCTACAACGCAGAGACGGTATCGTTAATATCCCTTCTTGTCTCTTTTTCCATGTATAGGTATAGTTTGGTATCCTACTTTTATCATGAATATTAATATAGTATTAAGAAAATACAGACAATTTAAAGGAAAACAGAAAAAGCCATAAATGTAACCATTTTAGCATTTTGGGGTGTTTTTGTTGTCATTTTCTCCCTTTGCTCTGTATATGTATTATGTAAAGAATTATAATTATATACCAGATATGCAGTTTTGTATCCTACTTCTTGTTGTAAGCATTTTCCCGTGTAATTAAAAATAGAAAGAGGGTTCTCTTATAAGCTGAAGATGGCAGTCTTTGGTGGGAGTGGGAATTGAGCTTCTTTTCCAATAACTAGCAAAAAGAAGTACAGAAATGGTGATGGGGAGGGATGTGAATTGGAACATTTAAAACAAAAATATACCCCAGAGAGCTTTATATAAAATATGCTAACTAGTCAAAAACATGATCTGGTCTAACCCATATTCACTGCCTATTGTGGCCTTGGCCTTTTGAAAGATTTGATCACCATTTGTGCCTTAGTTCCTCTTCTCCTATAGTATTCTTATAATACTCCTATATTATAGGAATTAGGTCACAAATGAAGTTTACACCCAGTTTCCTTGTTGCTTGGTTAAGCAGCACCTCATTGACTAAAATGGCTTTTCTTATTCATGATGGCCACTGAACTATAAACTATTGTTGGGTTTTCCCCAAAGTTTACTTGATAGGGTACCACAAATACTGCTTAGGGGTGAATAATTTTTTGTATATGTAAATTTTATTGACGAATAATGTACATACCAAAAAGATACAGAAATAATTAGTGTATAGCTCAGTGAATTTTCACAAAGTGAGCACACTTGTGTAACCAGCACCTGGATCAAGAAGCAGGATAGTCCCGGAACCCCAGAAGACGACCTTGCGCCCCACAGTGAAGAAGCTTTGAAGCAGCACAATTGTCAACTTTGTCTTCAGAGGAAACGACTTCTTGCAGCATGTGGTAGGAGCCCACTCACCCACAGAAACAAATCCTGCACTGCATTGGAGCTAGTTAACTGTGGTTGATCCTTAGCTACACTATAGGGAGTTATTTCCAAGGACTTTTGACAAAGTTATTAAGCCAGTTCAGAATTGCCACATTTTGCTGTTAACACCCACTTTGGAGCCCTGTGGGCAAAGCAGAGCACAAGGGCTCTTTGTTATTTTTCCATTTCCTGTTCTGCCTCTTTCAGCTGTATGTACCTCTTTCTGTATATCATGACATATAATTATTGCCTGAATTTGCCCCTAGGCTTGTTACAATATTGATTGCTTCCAGAAAGAAAGTTTGGTGATTCATGCCTGACTTTATAGGGGCTGTTAGGTTCAGAACCTAGACATGATTTACTTGGTTTTAATGCTTGAATGCTCAAGTTAGATACAAATCAGTGATTTTGAGTTAACCCTATTTATTTTGACCTTTTTTGAAAGAAGATGGTGCTTGAACTCACTTGGTGTGTGTGTGTTTCTCTCAGGATATCAGTCTTTATCATTTCAGATAAAATGTTGAATAAGTTTAGTTAAATGCTGCCTGCAACTAAAAAGTCTTAGCCTAAAAAAAAAAAAAGTCTTAGCCTTTGAAAAGAAAATACACCAAAATGTTAACCGTGGTTATATCCGATTGGTGGAGTTACAGGTGATTATTGTTCTCTTCATTATAATTTGTCTCTATTTTATGAATTTCCTAAGATGAATGTTTTATACTTATAATCAGAAAAATAATGTTATTTAAAAATCCAAAATATTCCTATAGTGTTCATAAATCCAAAAGAAAGCATTAATTATGTGACTATACCAATAGCAGGAACAAAGCATACCTAATGGTAGAAATGATTTATAGACTATTAGAATTTAAAGGAGAATTACTTTGGTTTTTTAAATCTATCTAGCTCACAAAATTGTTAGCGTGGTCCTTTCTTGTTAATACTAACTGGTTTTTTCATATGTAAAATAAGCCTTGAACACTAAAGAACTTTAAAGACTGACTTTTTCAATTATAATATAGAATGTTTCTCTTCTCTTTACCCTTTGTATTACGATTGGTATTTTTCCTTTCCCCCTTTTATACGTACCTTACCTTTCTTGTTTTTTGTCTGTTTCTTTTCCATAAGAGGCCTGCTTGCCCTCCCAAGCCCTCTTCAATATCTTTTCTATTCAATACTTTTAAAATTAATGCTAAATTTAATAGCTTAATATGAAGAATCCAATATATTGGCAGTTTTCACCCATGACACACTGAGTTCATCTGATGACAATTTGTTGTTCAGTTACTCAGTCGTGTCCAACTATTTGTGACCCCATGGGCTGCAGCACCCCAGGCCTTGTCCTTGACTATCTCCTGGAGTTTGCTCAAATTCACATCCATTGAGTCAGTGATGCCATCCAACCATTTCATCCTCTGTTATTCCCTTCTCCTTCTGCCTTCAATCTTCCCAATCTTCAATCTGCCCAGTAAAATAAAGTCTGTCACTGTTTCCATTGTTTCCCCATGTATTTGCCATGAAGTGATGGGACCTAGCATCAGGGTCTTTTCCAATAAGTCAGCTCTTCACATCAGGTGGCCAAAGTATTGGAGCTTCAGTCTCAGCATCCGTCTTTCCAATGAATATTCAGGGTTGATTTACTTTAGGATGGACTGGTTTGATTTCCTTGCAGTCCAAGGGACTCTCAAGAGTCTTCTGCAACACCACAGTTCAAAAGCATCAATCTTTGGTGCTCAGCCTTCTTTATGGTCCAACTCTCACATCCGTACATGACTACTGGAAAGACCATAGCTTTGACTATATGGACCTTTGTCAGCAAAGGGATGTCTCTGCTTTTTAATATGCTGTCTAGGTTTGTCATAGCTTTTCTTTCAGAGAGCAAGTGTCTTTTAATTTCATGGCTGCAGTCACCATTCACAGTGATTTTGGAGCCCAAGAAAATAAAGTCTGTCACTGTTTCCATTGTTTTCCCATGTATTTGCCATGAAGTGATGGGACCAGGTGCCATGAACTTAGTTTTTTGAAAGCTGCATTTTAAGCCAGCTTTTTCACTCTTCCTCTTTCACCTTCATCAAGAGACTCTTTAATTCTTCTTCACTTTCTGCCATAAGGGTGGTGTCATCTGCACATCTGAGGTTATTGATATTTCTCCCTGCAGTCTTAATTCCAGCTTGTGCTTCATCCAGCCCAGCATTTCGCATGATGTACTCTGCATCTAAGTTAAATAAGCAGGGTGACAGTATAAAACCTTGATGTACTCCTTTTCCAATTTTGAATCAGTCCATTGTTCCATGTCTGGTTCTAACTGTTGCTTCTTCACCTGCATACAGATTTCTCAGGAGGCAGGTAAGGTGGTCTGGTATTCCCATCTCTTCCAGAATTTTCCACGGTTTGTTGTGATCCACACAGTCAAAGGCTTTAGTCAATGAAGCAGAAGTAGATGTTTTTCTGGAACTCTCTTGCTTTTTCTATGATCCAGTGAATGTTGGCAATATGATCTCTGGTTCCTCTGCCTTTTCTACATCCAGCTTGTACTTCTGGGAGTTCTCGGTTCACATACTGTTGAAGCCTATCTTGGAGAATTTTGACCATGACCTTGCTAGCATGTGAAATGAGTGCAATTGTGTGGTAGTTTGAACATTCTTTGGCATTACCTTTCTTTGGCATTGGAATGAAAACTGACCTTTTCCAGTCCTGTGGCTGCTGCTGAGTTTTCCAAATTTGCTGGCATATTGAGTGCAGCACTTTCACAGCATCATCATTTAGAATTTGAAATAGCTCAGCTGGAATTCCATCACTTCCACTAGCTTTGTTTGTAATGATGCTTCCTAAGGCCCACTCCACTTTGCACTCCAGGATGTCTGGCTCTAGGTGAGTGATCACACTATCATAGTTATCTGGTGGCTCAAATCATGAACTCCTTATGGCAAAATTCAGACTTAAATTGAAGAAATAGGGAAAACCACTAGGCCATTCAGGTATGACCTAAATCTAATCCCTTACGATTATACAGTGAAAGTGAAAAATAGATTCAAGGGATTAGATCTAATAGACAGAGGTCCTGAAGAACTGTGGATGGACGGAAGTTTGTAACGTTGTACAGGAGGCACTGATGATGATAGCTTTTGTCATTCTAGAAAAGAGGAAGAAACTTTATGAGAATAAGGACAAAGGAGAATCATGGTATTCTTATTTTACAGTTTATTAATGATGTGCAGAACATACAAGCTCAATCAAAATTGTATTTAACACATCATTAAAATTGAATTACAGATCTTCCTCAATTTATGATGGAGTTACATCCTGATAAACCCATCATAAATGGAAAATATCATAAGTCAAAAATGCATTTAATACACCTAACCTACCTAACATGATAGCATGTTCTTTAATATGCTCAGAACATTTATATTAGCCTACAGTTGTGCAAAATCATCTAACACAAAGCCTATTTGATAATAAAGTGTTGATTATCTCATGTAATCAATCCTCGAGAGAGGATCGTACCACTCATATTATAAGTCACATCATCATAAGTTGGGAACCTTCTGTACTTGTTTTTTGGGGGCTTCCCAGGTGGCGCAGTGGTAAAGAATCTGCCTGCCAATGCAGGAGATGCAAGAAATGCTGGTTCGATCCCTGAGTTAGGAATATCCCTTGGAATAGGAAATGGTAACCCGCTGCAGCATTCTTGCCTGAAAAATCCTATGGACAGACGAGCATGTGGGCTATAGTCCATGAGATTGCAAAGAGTCGGACACAACTGAGCATGCATGTATTTGTTTTTTAAATTGGCATTTCCTTTGAAATAATACTTTGCTATGCACAGGTTGGTGGTTTGCACAAGAAACTGTCAAATTCAAGAGTAGCTGTTATACCACTTCCTTTCCTCTTAGGATACATTTTGTGTCCTACTTTTCTACATGCGTCCTTTGCCTTTCATAGCTCAATCAATTCTGCCTTAGATATAGTCTCTCTCTCTTGCATTCGCTTTTATTATGTCTTTCTGAGTCCTATTTTTACAAAAAAAATTGAGCTTCTTTCTATGTGGTGCCATTTCTTTTGAAGTGAAATTCGGCATAAAGAAGCCAGTGCTGTCAATATCTTAACAACCTTAAATGTGTCCGTAACTAACTCCCACAGTCTCTACAAAAACTTCCCATCAACCATGTAATCCTCCTGATTAAATATGCATTTTTCTTATGTCCCAGCATTTAAGATATTTTAAATGTTTTGGTTTTTTTGCTTGCTTGCTTAAGTATTTCTGAGATTTTTTTTTACAGAGAAGTCTTATTATAAATTTGGGTTAAGTAATAATTTATATTTGCTTTGAAGTTTTTAGTCCTCAAAGCATTTCTCATGGAAATAATCTGGGGGTTAATTTGGGAGCTCGAACTGTGTTTACCAACATTACTATGGGAAAATGTATTGTCTCTAGTTCCAAACAACTCATTTGCAGATGAATTTTTGAAACGCAACTCATCAGTGTTTCTCTTGTGGTTTTTGTTCATAATGATAGCTCCATTAAATATAGTTTATCAGGTTCTCCCCAATCATGCTAGTTTAGAGAGATTTCTCTACTTAATCAGTTTTTTTGTGATATTGACCAAAGCACTACCTCACCTTTTACATGTGTTTTACCTTAAGGAATCTCCATTTTCTTTTCCTAACTATGATCATCTCGGAGGTTGGCTTATTTTAATAGCATTTGTAATGTTCCCAAAAGTTTCAAGAATGTAATTTTGATTTGTGGCTTAGCCATTAACAGATTTCCAAGTCATTACATCTTTTCTCATTTTAGAGGATTTCGGCAGTCATTCAGATGAAGGCTAGAAAAGTGTGATTATATTGAGTAAGGTTTTCATTAGTAGATATACACAAGCAACCTATATGTAACAGAATTCCAAAGTGCTTTGAGTTATAGGACTGCTTCAAGTTTTGCTTCCCACCACCATCATTTCATCTTGGCAAGAGAGCAGGATGTGTGAAAGAAATGGAAACTGGCCAGTGCAAAAGCATCAGTCACCTCCCTTGTCCTAGACCTCAACCCTCCACCTACTTTGCTGCTTCTGTCTGGCTAATGTCTTTTGGTTGAACTGGCAATCAAGATAAGGAAATTGACTTACTTTGACTAATGTAATTAAAGGCTAACAGATTACCCTTTGTTAGCAAGGAAAGATACATGATTACTCTTTTTTATTTCAACCTATTGTACTAGAGGTGAATGTGTTCTGTTTGAAATTGGGAGATAGCATATTGTAATGGAAAAACAGATGTCCTTGAGTCAGACTGCTCTTTTTTAATTCCAGCCCTACTAATTAATATACATGTAGTCTTGGGCAAGTTGTTGACCTGGACTTCATTTATCTTGATTTATATAAAGGAGGGGTAATAATGCCCATTTCCTGTGATATTGTAAATAAAGTGTTTGGCCTGAGGTGGGTGTTTTGTGACTGTTAGTTCTCTTGAACCTTTTGTTGACAGTTTTTTCTTTTTTTAACTAAACATAATATTTCAACTTTGATTATTACAGCTGTTCACTACCTCATTTTGAAATAAGTAATTGCTTTATATGTAGAAGTAGGAAAAAATGTGGCATCCAAATTGCTATTTTTCTGGCAGTTTTTGAGAAATACAGGTAGAAATCACATAATCAAGAAACTGAAACAACTCTTGTCCTTCTCCCCTGTGTATTTCCATTGTAAGCAGCAGCAGGACCTTAAAATCAAGATGTTAAGTTCTAACAATAGAAATGTCTTTGAACCTTTTGAGGTCAAAGTGGTCCAAAGATCAGGAACTAAGGAATGAAGTAGATTTTGACTTAAATCCCAGATCTATCATGTAATAGCTCTGTGACCTTAACCAAATTATTCTCTATAACAGGAGTCCCCAACCTCTGGGATCTAATGCCTGATGATCTGAGGTGGAGCTGATGTAATAATAATAAATTAATAATAATTATTAATAGTAAATTAATAATTTCTATTAATAAAGTACACAATAAATGTAATGCAGTTGAATCATCCTGAAACCATCCTCCCACCAACCCCAGTCCATGGATAAATTGTTTTCCATGAAACTGGTGCCTGGTCTCAAAAAGGTTGGAGATCACTGCTCTATAAGACTCATCTGTTGAATGGGGGATGATAGTTGTACCTGTTTCATAGGGTTATTATGAGGGATAAATTAGCCAATATATAATACACTTAGTACATAGCCTTGTTCATTAAAAAATAGCTTAACCACCTCCTTACCCTCATGTATAGCCCTATCTTGGAGACTGGCAATATATATCTCTGCGGGACTTCTCAGAACCTCTGAGAAGTCTAGATGAGTCTAAAACACTTTAACTTTGTCTAATGCATTATTTTCTAAACTTATTTATCTATAGAATGCTTTTTATCTCAGAATACTAAACATCTGAAATATAATTTGGAAAACACTGATTACCAAGCACTTGATAACTTCTTTCCTCTCTTTCCTTCTCTCCCCCTCCCCCTCCCCGTCTTTCTGTGTGTCTCTTAGACTGACCTCATACTTTAACTGTACCAAAGTCCTATCAGTGTCAAGGAGTGACTACGCTAGTTATCTCACTATGATAAGAAAGAATGTTTTCAGCTGCAATGACAAACATTTATGTTTCTTGGTACTAATATGGTACCTTTTATATCAAGTTAATGTAACTTTATAGTTCCACAGGTTTATTCTTCTTACTGACTTGCAGAAACAACTTATTGTGAAAGGATAAAAACAAATGAGATGGGTTTGTGTTTGTTTTTATAAATTAGTGTATGGGCCTAACTTAGCCTTTGCAATAATTAATACAGGAGGAAATTTAGTATTCTCAGTTAGCAGAGTGTTCTTATTTATGAATTTTTTATACTAAATGGTACCACAATTTCTGTAGAGGCATACCAAATTCTCTTTTTCTCTGATTCAGATACCTAATAGAATACTAATTTAACATCTGTAACTTTTGCCTGTGTAGATTCTTATGGCAGGATCAAAATGAATACCTTATCTCTCAACATAATGCTCTTTCAGATTTTAATGATTAATGCAATTTCCAATCTAATTCCCCTGTTATAAACTATACGTGAAGAGAAGACACACAAAAAGAGGTTCCAATCGCAGCAAAAGTTTGAACACCCCTTTATGACCAACCTTGTGATGGGATATTGCAGTAGGAGAATAGTAACAGGAAGTAGGTGAAGATAAACAATGACCTGGTCCTTACCATCTAGGTTACATTTTCAGCCTGTGTTGCCTATTTTTTGGCTAACAGTGATATTTTTGTTTGGCACTCAAATATCAATAAAGGTAGGGCTTTTTGTTGTTGAGTCGCTCAGTCATGTCTGACTCTTTGCGACCTCATGGACTGCAGCACGCCAGACTTCGCTGTCCTTCACCGTCTCCCAGAGCTCGCTCAAACTCATGTCCATTGAGTTGGTGATGCCATCCAACCATCTTTTCCTCTGTCATCTCCTTCTCCTCCTGCATTCTATCTTTCTCAGTTTCAGAGACTTTTCCAGTAAGTTGGATCTTTGCCTCAGGTGGCCAAAGTATTGGAGCTTCAGCTTCAACATCAGTCCTTCCAATGAATATTCAGGACCGATTTCCTTTAGGATGGACTGATTGGATCTCCTTGCAATCCAAGGGACTCTCAAGAGTCTTCTCCAACACCACAGTTCGAAAGCATCAATTCTTCAGTGCTTAGTCTTCTTTATGATCCAACTCTCACATCCGTACATGACTACTGGAAAAACCATAGCTTTGACTATACAGACCTTTATAGGCAAAGTAATGTCTCTGCTTTTTAATACGCTGTCTAGGTTTGTTGTATCTTTTCTTCCAAGGAGCAAGCATCTTTTAATTTCATGGCTGCAGTCACTAGGGCTTTTAGACCAGCACAAAAATGTCACTCTCTAGAGTCTGGCCATATTTAAGGTTCCGAGTACATTTTCCTTTCATACATTCTTATACTAGTTTCACATGATCTGGAAATTTGAGGGTTAAGTGGCAAGTGATGGGGGCCATATCTGAATTTGATTTTATGCCTAGGCTATCGCCTCCTTTTGTGCTCATCCCATCCCCCACCCAATACAGTAGTAATTTTTTCAGTGGAATTCTCCTTCTCAGGGTCTCACATTACAAGAAAACAGAATCAATGACTACAAGGAGAAAAGAGCACTATAATTTTCTAACATTTGTTTGTATAAGTTTTCTTTCCTTGAAACCCTAAATCTCCTGTTTAACTTTTTTTTTAACTGCTCAATAAAGATCGGGTTATTATTAACCTGTGATGTATATATTGTAAGTCAGTAATTCCTTTACCTTGAGCCATTAAATATTCTTATCAGATTCTGAATAGTTCTGGATATTGTGCAGTTTATTATCCCAAAGGATTGAATACACTGATGCTATGGAGTTTACTGACTAGCATTCCTCTGGAAAACAGTAATAAATAGCAACAACAAATGTTGAATTGGCTTCTCGAAATCTTACCTCCCCCAAACAAGAACTGTAGCAATAGAAAACTTTAGCATAAACATTTAATGCAATCACAGAATACCCTTTTAACCAAATAACATGCATACTAGAATTTCTGCCTAGCCTGGCAATAGCGTATCTTATTATTTTCTTTTCCTCAGTATCAGCACAAATTTAAGGTGGTATAAATACTCAATCTGTTCCAATGCTTCAAGACCTTTTAAGTCCTCTGAACTTCCTCATAAGTGCCCAAACAACCAATCTCCTAGTGAACCAGGATGGCTGACTGGGTTCTAACTTGAACTTGGCATTAAAATGATATCTGTCCAGCTCCTGAATGCAGGTGTGAATCTGTAGTGAACTCAAATCCCAGGATGGAGAGGGATTATTGCGACCATTAGTACTGCTCTGGCTATATGTTGATTTCAGTGGAATCAGCACTGAAGCAGTAACCATCACACTAAACCCAAGATCTGCAGAGTAGGATTAGTATTTAATTTGTTACTTATTATAGATATGTCCTTGCTGTAGGCAGACATGTCTTGAAGATACGCCATTGTTGAATGTAGGGAGGTGATGCATCTTAGACTGTTCACACAATTATCTTTAATGATGAATTTGTTTTCAGATTCAATCAAGATTCAAATTGTCACTAAATATAGCATTCCTAAATTGCATTCATCAAACATTTGACATGTGTTATGTGCCAAGCACTCTGTTAGACATTGTAGTTTCAGTGATGAAAAACCCAGTCCCTAATGTGAAAGAGTCCATAGATTAGTGAATCTCAGGTAAACCAGATAACCTCAAGGAAGTCTGCACTGGACAGTGTAAAACCTGACTATCTATGTAGATGAGTCAGGATCTTATAAAAGGAGGCTGAACTTTATTTTGTAGGTGAATGAAGCTACAGAGCTTTATGGAGTCCAGTTAGGGATCTTTGGCAAAGAACTCTTTAAGAGCCTTTGGCAAAGGAATCGCATGAACATTTTTCCCATTTAGAAAAATTTATCTGGTAGCCATGAGGGGACTGAATTGAAGGACTGAGACTGGTAGCTTGGAAACTAGCTAGCAGGTTGTTACAGTGATTTAGGTGGCACTAGTGCAAGGAGATCCAGCCAGTCCATCCTAAAGGAGATTAGCCCTGGGTGTTCATTGGAGGGACTGATGTTGAAGCTGAAACTCCAATACTTTGGCCACCTGATGCGGAGAACTGACCCATTTGAAAAGACCCTGATACTGGGAAAGATTGAGGGCAGGAGGAGAAGGGGATGACAGAGGATGAGATGGTTGGATGGCATCACCGACACAATGGACATGAGTTTGGGTGGACTCCGGGAGTTGGTGATGGACAGGGAGGCGTGGCGTGCTGCGGTTCATGGGGTCACAAAGAGTCGGACATGACTGAGCGACTGAACTGAACTGAACTGAACTGAAGTGGTAAAGAACCCACCAGCCGATGCAGGAGATGTAAGAAATGCAAGTTTGATTCCTGGGTCAGGAAGATTGCCTGGAGGAGGGAATGGCAAGCCACTCCAGTGTTCTTGCCTGGACAATCCCATGGACAGAGGACCCTGGTGGGCTATAGTCCATGGGGTTGCAAAGAGTTGGACACAACTGGAGTGACTTAACACAGCACAGTGATTTAGGTGAGACACAATGGTGACAATGGAGCTGTGTTAGAAAAGAAATGGGCCTGTTTCTTATGTGGCTGATTTTCTAACTTCTCTCTGTGAAGTACTTACTGATAAAATAAGTCTATTGGCAAAGTCTTTCTATGCAGAGTCAAGGATTGGTCTTGTTCTGGCTAGAGTGACTGGACCACTGTCTTGAAACTCCTTGGCCATAACATCAGTCAAGTTATAACCAAATTTCAGCCAATATTTCTAAAAGTATGGGTTACAGACTACATGCAGTCAGTGAACCCACAGAACTTGTTAAACTGCAGTTTCCCAAGCCTCACCCCAGACATACTGAATTAGGGAATGGGGCCCAGGGATTTCAATGTTTTAACAAGTCCGGTAATTCTCATGCATGTTAAAGTTTGAGAATCATTGATCTAGTCCCGTAGTTTTCAAAAAATGATCTCGGAGCACTGTTCCCTGAGATTCTTTCAGGGACCCATGAGGTCAAAACTATTTTCACAATACTGTGTAGACATTATTTGCAGAATTCACTGTGTTGACATTTACACGGATGGTTTAAAAGCAGTGGTGGGTAAAAGCTGCTGGCACCTTAGCACCAATCAAGACAGAAGCAGCAAACTATATTGTATACATTCTGTGCATTTGCAGTAAAAAGGAAATGCCGGTTTCACTTAGGACTCTTCTTGATGTAACAGTAAGAATAATTTTTTTTTTTTTTTAAATCTCTACACAGCTTTTTTTTTTTGCCTGTTCTGTGTGGTGACAATGGGAAGTAGTTGCAAAGCACTCTCATGACTGAGTTGTGAGCCAAACTAGCTGTTATCTCCAAGCAACTGCTTTTTAATTTGAAATAACTACCGACAAACAATAGTTATGCAGCCTGGGGTATTTGGAAGACCTTTTGTCAAAAATGAACTAAGTGAACCTGTCCTTTGTATGCTAAGTCGCTTCAGTCAAGTCCAACTCTTTGTGACCTTATGGACTGTAGCCTGCCAGGCTCCTCTGCCCATGGGATTCTTCAGGCAAGAGTACTGGAGTGGTTAGCCACCCCCTCCTCCAGGGGATCTTCCTGACCCAGGGATCAAACCTGTGGCTCTTGCAGCTCCTGCATTGCAGGAGATTTTTTACCGCTGAGCCACCAGGGAAGCCCTTTCAAAGAAAAGAAATGACAGCATTTGCTGCTAATGATAAAATTTAAGTGTTCAAGCAAAAATTAGGATTTTGGAAAACTTTTACCTACCACATGAGCTTGACAGTTTCTAAGACTTAGACTTTTCCAGTGAAAATTGTAGCAATATTAACAACCATAATTTTTTTTTATATTGTATAATCTTGAAATGAGTCATCATTTTTAAAATCTGCATAATTCAGTGAATCAGTACTCTCCAGACGACCAATGCATGGTGTCACAAAACCATGCATAGATAAAGGATCCATTCAATATATTAGATCAATGGATTTTCATTTAGCTAAGTAGAAACAATTGATTGATAGGATTTCAAATTCTCCCTTGCACCTAATATTTAAGAAACTACCACTTATTGAATTTTGTTGTAACATAAAAGAAGAATATGTACAATTATTTGAAAATGCTATTAAAACACTCTTCAATCTTCTGATTACATATTTGTGTGAGTACAGATTTACCTTTATATATTTCAACCAGAAAAACAGATCACAGGTCTAATGCAGAAACAGGTATGAAGATCCAACTGTCTTCTATTGTCTGACATTAAAGAGGTTTGCACAAATGACAATGCCACTCATGACATTTTTTTAAAAAATAGTTATTTTTAATAAAAATGTTAATTACATTAATATATATTTATAGCTGTTATATATGAATGAATAAATATTTCTAAAATTCCTGTTAATTTCTAATCTGGTTAATATGAATAGAAATCTACATAAACAAAAGTTCTTTGGAGAGTTTAAAGAAATCCTAAATCCAGAAATTTAGAGAAATGCTGACCTAGCCCTTGTGTTCTTAACAATGTGCTAAACATTACCACTTGTGGAAATCAGAATAGGCCTGGCAGGACTAGGTTTTTTTAATAAGAATCCTAAAAATTGTTTACCTGTGAATATGGTATCAGAAAATTATGCATCTGTTACCTTTTGAACAGTATTGTTTCTAATTTTCTAGTGCCTTTAATATGCTATTTCCTGAAAGTTCCAGCTGCCTGAAAATTTTTGATGCCATATCAAATCTGTCACCTATTCTCTAAAGTATTATTACCTTCAAAATCTTACAGCAGAAGTACTTGGGGATACAGGGTAGAAAGAAAGTCAACTTGTTGAACTACCCATGGCTGTGTGCCTCTGTTTCACTTGTTGGCTTAAAAGGATGATAATAATAAAAGGTGATTTTGGTTATCTTCACTGCCACCGCCCTTCCCTCAAAAAGATGATTTGTAACAGTGCAAAAAGTAAAGAACCATGGCTTTAACAGGCAACCTGTACTAAAACCTGTTTCATGTTCTGCAATAGACTAGAATTTACCTAAAGGCAAGTTAGGAGCGTCCGTCTGTCCTAAGTCACTTCAGTCATGACCGACTCTTTGTGACCCTATGGATTATAGCCCGCCAGGCTCCTCTGTCCATGGGATTCTCCAGGCAAGAATACTGGAGTGGGTTGCCATGCCCTCCTCCAGGGGATCTTCCTGATCTAGGGAGCAAACTAGTGCCTCCCTGCATTCCTGCAAGAACTTCTGCGGTTCCTGCATTTCAAGTGAATTCTTTACCTCTAAGCCACCACGGAAGCCCCACAACACATTAAAGGGATGTGCAGTACTGGTTTGTCTGGTTCCCAGTAAACCACAGACATATATTTCCAGATACTTTTAAGAAAGCACTTGTATATTTGTTTGTTGAGGTGCAATGATAAAAACTAAAATTTTAATTGAGAGCTGCTATGAAGCAGTCAATTGAAGAAACTAAATTTGGTTTGTTGGTAACTGGTAGTAACCAGAAGTGAGCAAAAAACAAGTCGTCACAAAACAGGAATTTGCATAAAGAGAGGTTAGTTTGGCTTAAAAGTTTAGATAATTTTTTTTACTCATTTAAAAAAAAAATCCACTTAGGACTGCTTGGTTTGGGGAGCTTTGGTATCCCTCTTTGAAGTACATTGACCTTCCCCAGTTGTCCAAAGAGTTTGGGCTATAGGGAAGGAAACTGAGCCTTTAAAAGCTACTTGGTGAGGACTTCCCTGGTGGTGCAGTAGTTGAGACTGTGCTTCCACTGCAGGGGTGCGTGTTCAAGCCCTGGTTAGTGAACTAAGGTCCCAAATGCCATGGTGGTGTGGGCCAAAAAAAAAGCTACTGTAGACAAATGAATATTTAAGAAGTTCACGTGAATTGGTTCCAGATTTTCTAAAGGAGGAAATGTTTGTTAGAAAATTGTGTTGAAATTCACCACACCTAGATCTTGTTCATTCCATATACAAGTGAATTCAGAAGTGTTGACCCCATTAGTATCATCAGAATGAATGTGAGCTTAGTTTTTTAAGAGCTACTTTGGCTGTCAGTTGCCTTTATTATTTGTAAGTCACTCATTGTGAAGATTTTTTTCTAATATTAAAAGTGAAAAACTGGTTGAAGGAGATATTAGAACAGCTTTCCTCACCTCCTTGTATTTTGTGTTTGAATGCCAAGATGCTGTAAGTATGTCATCATTATGCTTAGGATATTTCATATTTTATAAAATATTTTAGAGTTCATTTTACATTTTGACATGTTAATATTAAAATGTGTGAGGAAAAGATCCTGAAGCACAGAGCTCACTACATAGTTTGCATTTGACAAATAATTTATTCAATGAATTTGTCTGTGTTCACAAATAAATAAGATTAGACCCAGACCATAATATTATTGGAGATATTGGAGAAGAAAATGACACCCCACTCTAGTATTCTTGCCTGGAGAATCCCATGGACAGAGGAGCCTGGTGGGTTACAGTCCATGGAGTCACAAAGAGTCGGAGACGACTGAGGCAAATGAAGCAAGCATAATATCACCGGGCTTCCCTAGTGGTGCACGGGTAAAGAATCCTGTCAATGCAGGAGATGTGGGTTCAATCCCTGGGTTGGGAAGATCCCCTGGAGAAGGGAATGGCTACCCACTCCAGTGTTCTTGCCTGGGAGATCCCATGGACAGAGGAGCCTTGCAAGCTACAGTCCATGGGGCCACAAAAGTGTCAAACATGACTTAGTGACTAAACAACAACAATAATTTTGTTAGTTTTTTGAAAGAAATGAATGAGATTGGTCACCAGCAGGATCCTAATGTCAGATTTCTATATATTATGAATAATAACCATGAAGTGTTTTTTGCCAGTAGTGATGAGGATGCTAATTATAATTGAATGATGTTTTAATTGAATGATATTCAGTAACAGTAGTAAGAGTTGCTACAGCCTATTTTATTACGTTTGTTCCCAAGATAAGCACATACCAAAACCTTTAGTCATTGTTTTTTCCCTCAATCTTTAAACTTTTTATTTTGTGTTGGGGTGTGGCCAATTAACACTAGTAGTAAAGGATGCACCTGCAAGTATAAGAGACTTGGGTTTGAGATGCTGGTTCGATCCCTAAGTTGGGAAGATTCCTTGGAGTAGGAAATGGCAACCTACTCCAGTATTCTTGCCTGGAAAATTCCATGGACAGAGGGGCTTAGCAGGCTAAAGTCCATGGAGTCGCAAAGGGTCGGACATGACTGAGCACACACACACATATAGCCAGTTAACAATGTTATGGTAGTTTTAGGTGAACAGCGAAGGGACTCAGCCATACATATACATGTATCCATTATTCATTGTTGAACATTTGAGATTAGAGTCTAAATTTCCTCTTATGCTAAATTATCGTCTATTCCTAATCTGTCTCTTCTCCCAAAGTACCCTAGATAGCAGAGTGAAAATGTGGGAAACTTGAGCCGCATCATGTTATCAATGGTTTTTAAGTGGGAAGTTCAAGGATTCCCTATAGAATTAACTGCTACATTTTGTCTATCAAGGTAAGTGTCGAAGTTCTGCTGGACCCGGGAACGTGTATTTAAGCAACAAGGGTTCAGATTAGCTATTCTTGACCATTAAATTGTCAACTATAAAGTGATGTTAACACACTAGAATTGTAAACATGACAGCTTTTCCTTTTTGCTTTTCAACTCTGAAAATTTATCAGAGACAAAGCATTAAAATTTATAAATAAGTCCTTGAAACAAAGTGTAGATTTAGAGAGATTTAAATCCTGAAATGACAGCTATTCTGTGATCAGGGTTTATGCCATTAACGTTTGTTCTCCAATTAATGATCAGTTTTCTTCATATGACACTTTTAGTCTATTAAAGATTTATCTTTTGGCAGGGAAGAGGTGCGATGATTTTTGGAAAAACAATGAAATTCATAAATAGCTGGTTTGAAAATTCCATAAAGGTAGCAGAAGAAAGTTGTCTTATTCCTTTGCCAGAATTGATTTTAGAAGCTTTAGTACAGCCCTGTCTCCTTAAGGCAAAATCTGCAACCCAGTGGTGTGATTCCCACTTCAAAGTTATTTTTGCCACATTATACTTATTCCCTCCCTCAAACTCTAGTCCATTTCTGGTTTCCAATTTTTAAATAAAGAGTTCTACTAAGTTCAGAAATTTCAAAACAAGTATAGTTTGTGATATTACAAATTACTGGACATTGAAAGAAAATAGTCTTTTTTATGTAGGAAGCAATTCTACTAACCCAGTATCAGTTCAGAATGTGGTTTGGAAATTATTGTTTTCTACTACTGTCCATGAAAATGGATATGTACAATTCATTTTTCAGGCTTAGTTCATATTCCTAATGGTGAAAGGCTAATATACAGGAGACATCTGCAAATGCCTAGAGGGCAAGGACTATATTTTATTCCTTTCTGTGGCCCCAAGGCCTAAATACTTACAATATACTTAATGAGTTTTGAGGTATTGTCTTCTGTATAAGTGATCCACAAGAAGATTAACTGAACCATAGCCTTGATCTTTTTAACACTATGTTGTAATTAGCTGAGCTCTGCAACCCGTATTTGGCTTCCTAGGCTTGGTCCTTTCCAAAGGAGACAGTTGTTATAGCAAAGTTGTTGGATAGAAAAGTGGAACACTTGACAACTTGTTTAACAATATGTATTAGTGCACTAACATTGGTTTTAAAGATCAACTGTAAGAATGGTTTTAAGGAAATAACAATAATATTAAAGATTGTGGTAAAAATATTTGCATGTAATATGTTATTGCACTACTATGAGAGAATAAACTGATATGCAAAATTCAACAGCATGAGGAACATAGATTCAATGATATAGGTTAGTAATAAATGACTAACTTTTTATACAGAATATGCTGTGTGAGACCTTAAAAAATCACTTACAAAGTTATTAATTTTAATTTGAGAGGTTTAGAATCAGCTGACGCATAATAGCAGCCTCCTGAATCTCCAATATTTTCAAGACAAGAAGAAAGCTTAAGGGAGAAAAAGACTTGGCATGCCTGCTGTGGCAAGACACACACAGACTCACTCACATGCCCCAGTCAGAAAAAGGTGTTTTTTTTTTCTTTTCCACAAAAAGAAGTCTGACTGTTCTTCTTTGAAGTTTTGGGGTATATATTCTTTGGGTTTAACAGAGTAGCAAGTAGAAAAACAAATTTAACTTGGCTGTACATGAACTTTGACTGACTTTTTAAAGTAAGTATGAAAAAGTGAAAAGAATAAGCAAAGTATTAATAATTTTGTTATAATTGTATTCTACATATATTTAAGTTTTGACTCTATAATGTCCAGTGGTGCACTGGAGTTTTCTGACTCAGCCAATTGTACCCATGTTTTCCTAACTCCACATTTTTATGGCCATTGTTGTTTGTTGTTTAGTCAATAAGTCATGTCTGATTCTTTTGTGACCTCATGGGCCGTAGCCCATCAGGTTCCTCTGTCCGTGGGATTTCCCAGGCAAGAATACTGGAGTAGTTTGCCATTTCCTTCTCCAGGGGATCTTCTTGACCCAGGGATTGAACCTGCGTGTTCTGCTTGGCAGGCAGATTCCTTACCACTGGAGCCACCAGGGAAGCCAGTTATATGGCCATGGGAGTAATATTTATGACATGGAAATTGGCACACACTACAAATCAAGGCTTCTTCCATCTCCCTTAAGAGCCAGTCGTTAAATCTTACCACTGCCTCCTCCAATGTACCTATTTAATTTTCGTTTTTTACTGTCAAATAATAGCTTTAGGTTTCACTGAAGATAGAGAACTGATGTAGAATGAAGAGCAGAGGCACTGAAGCCAAACTGCCTGGGTTCAGATACCAGTTCTGCATGTATTAGCTTGTGTTATCCTAGGCAAGTTAGTCTTCTCTCTAAAGGGATAATAGCAATGCCTATCTTGTAGGGTTGATAAAAGGATTAAATATGTTAATACAGGTAAAACACTTAGAATAAGGTCTAGTTTATAGATCTTATCTGGCAACTTTAATTATCCAGAAAGCAGCCAGGATTCAGGAAGTAAACAAAAATATCACTGAGCAACCAATCTAAATATCAGAGGGTACTTGCCCCGAACCCCTCAAGTTCTCTCTGGAAGCCTGTTTTACTCTTTGCTTAGATCCAAGCTTGACTGACTTTTCAGAGCTGACAGTAGATTAGAGGTATAAAATTAGAAAGAGTGAAAAACACAAGCTCTCTCCCCCAAAGAAAATTACCCAAAGTGAGAGCTCATAAATGAGTCAGACTGGATGATCTCTAAGGTTGATTCTAGCTCTCCAAATCTGTGACTTTGCTGGAAAATCACAACAGTTTAGGGACAAATAACCTAACTACAATATTAAATAATGGTTTTCAAAGATGATCCACTATCAATAGGAAATCATAATCAGTATATCCTAGTTAGGAAAGTAGGGCAGTATGAATGGCTTTTTAAAATGTCCATTCAAAATTGTTGAAATTAAGTATTTGTATGAAACTTTTTTGTTGAACTTGGGAATTTGGCTTATATGGAATACCTAATTCCCTGACAATACTAGATAAAGGAGAGTGTTGCTATAGTTAACTAAAAGACAGAGGGAGTATGGCATGCCAATTGAAATGCAAAAGAAAATGAAGTACTAGCTAAAAGCTAAAAGCCAAGTGACAGGGGAACAAAGAGGAAATATTTACATTCTCACGTGGAACTTGTGGGGGAGGAATAGCATAGAAGACAACATTTGAACTGGGAGTTAAGTAATACATAGGCAGAGAAGGGAGGAGGAGTGTCAGCAGATGGAGGACATTTTAGGCTGAGAGAACAGAATGAACAAAAGGAAACTTATGAAAAGTGAACGCTACTAGCTGATCCTATGTGACTGGATGGATCCAAGTGTTCATGAGATACGGTTGTAGTGGAGATACATCAAACTGGAAAAGTTGGTTTGGGACCAGATCATATAAGGCTTTAAATACTAAGCCAAGAAGTCAAAAATTTAATGAGTAATAAGGAGGCACTAAAGATTTTTGAGCAGGGAAGAGTCATGATCCAACTACATAATGGCGAAAGTCAACCAGGAATGTAAACACTGATGAAACTTTAAGGGAAGGGGGAAATTTGGAGTTAAGAGTGACCAGTTAGGTTACTGAAGTAGTTCAGTCAAAGAAATTATGAGGGCCTATTATATAGGCAACAGGAATGGAATGGAGGTTCTGAAAATGAGAGATGCTAAGGAAATTTTATCTATTGCACACATGCATGTTCAATCGCTAAGTCGTGTCTGACTCTGAGACCCTGTGGACTGTAGGCTGCCAGGCTCCTGTGTCTATGGGATTTCCCAGGCAAGAATACTGGAGTCTGTTGCCATTTCCTCCTCCAGGGGATCTTCCTGACCCAGGGGTTGAACCTGTGGCTCCTACCTCATCTCCTGCATTGCAGACTAATTCTTGACTGCTGAGCCACCCAGGAAGCCCGTATTATCTATTGGGCTGGCCAAAATGTTAATTTGGGTTTTTCCGTATGATGTTATGGAAAAACCGAAGGGAACTTTTTAGCCAACCCAGTACATGACTGACTAGGTTAGCAGGGCGTATTCAAATGTGATTCTGGTGTCACTAAACCTGGTGACCAGTGGGTTGTGATGCCATTAACTGTAACCAGGAACAGTGGAAGAGGAGCAGTTTTTAAATAGTTTCAAGGGTGTAGAGACTAGGAGATGTATAATAATGTTTAGAAATAGGACTTTTATATGATTAGAAAGCTAATTCAATAGATAGTTGTACTACATATAGCATATATGAATATGAATTGGGGTGATTGAAGCACAGCATTGTTCCTTATGTGTAGACAATGTACATTTCTTGACTCTCCTCATTTTTTAACCTCCATTTGACCACAAAGGCCAGTATATTCCTGAGCATCCACCCCTGCCACCCACCCCATATCTTCTAAAAGAATGAAAATGTACTTCTATTAGTAAAAAACATTTAGAAAGACATCTGTGATTTAAAAAGAAGTCTTTAGAAATATCATGTATTCCTAAACCTCATTTTTAGAATGATCTATACAAATATTATACATTTTACAGTATCAGAAAGTGAATGCTATAGTTAATCAAAACTTTATAACCAGAAGCTTTCCTGAGAGATAGCTTGTAGAGAAAAGCCAAAAAATTACAAAATAGAATTGAAATAATTTCTGTGCTTTTAGTGCCAGGGCTAGAAACTTAAAGCTCCCAAATAAAGAGGAAAATCTGCCTCTCTCTTGCAAAATAGCCAGTTATTTAGGACCATTTGCATTATATACTGATAGAGGAAAGAGATACAACAGAAGACATTTTAGCCTCCTTTACTTCCTGCCGCTTTTGAAATTTTACTCATGTTAAGAGAGGAGAAAGTGAGTCTTCAGTGTTACCAAACTAAGTAATGGCAAATGAGTCAGCAGTAATATAAAAGGGTTTAACTGAATGGCTATCCTGTGGTAAAATAATGTCTTTGGGAACTTCAAGGATCTCTAATACCCTATGAATATATTTTTTGAGTTAGTAACTTCAAGTGAGGGGAGAATCTTGATCTTTTGTAGACTTTGGCCACTGGGGGCCATAAATTTAGGAGATTACTTAGGTAATAATTCTGCTATAGACATTGCCATTTGAGGTTTGTACTCTTGATTTGATCATTGAAAGTGTGAATAGCAAAGAACTCTAACCTTTTCCTAAACATTACTGGTCTCAGGTCATTTAAACTAGAAGGAATATAAACCATGATAAGCATTGGACTGGTAAGAGTAATATTCTCACACCATTGGGAAAGATTGGGAAAGATAATGTCTGTCCTTTATTTTTATCACAAGATTTATAAAGTTGGTAAAGTGGGAGATGTTACAGAGATTTAGTCTTTTAGACTAAGACTTATAAACTATTAGACTAAGTAAAAAGTCGCCAGTCCAGGTTTGATGCAGGATACTGGATGCTTGGGGCTGGTGCACTGGGACGACCCAGAGGGATGGTATGGGGAGGGAGGAGGGAGGAGGGTTCAGGATGGGGAACACATGTATACCTGTGGCAGATTCATTTTGATATATGGCAAAACCAGTACAGTATTGTAAAGTTAAAAAATAAAATAAAAAAAGTTAAGTCTAATTTCAGACTTGACTTTAGTTGGAGTTGAATGGAAACACATTTCTATCAGTTGTACATGTTACATTCATTGCTAACCTGATTGCTGCTGCAGTAGCTGCTAAGTCGCTTCAGTCGTGTCCGACTCTGTGTGACCCCATAGACGGCAGCCCACCAGGCTCCTCCATCCCTGGGATTCTCCAGGCAAGAACACTGGAGTGGGTTGCCATTACCTTCTCCAATGCATGAATGTCAAAAGTGAAAGTGAAGTCGCTCAGTCATGTCCGACTCTTCGCAACCCCATGGACTGCAGCCTACCAGGCTCCTCCGTCCATGGGATTTTCCAGGCAAGAGTACTGGAGTGGGTTGCCATTGCCATCTCCAGCTAACCTGATTAGGTCTATGCAAAACCTTAGGGCACCTTGGACAAATTTCATATTGCTTTTGAGGATATAGAAAAATGGCACATGGACATATATACACACACACACACACACACACACACACATATACAGTATATATATATATATATATATATGTTTGTGTGTGTGTATATATATATATATATATATATAGGTTGTCCATTTGGGCTGTAATCATTATCACAAATTATTCTGATATATATATCCTTATACATTTTATTTTTCTTTATTTTTTTGACTGTGTTACATGTGGGATGTGGAATCTTAGTTCCCCAACCAGGAATCAAACCCATGCCCCCAGAAGTGGAAGTGTGGAGTCTTAACCACTGGATCTCAAGGGAAGTCCCTTCCTTATACATTTTAGTAGCAGGCTCATGAGATAGTCTATCACTTTATAAATTCAGAAATATACAGTTAAATTTTTCGTTTTTCCCAAATCTCAGATTCTCTAGGAGAATTCCCTACTCTCCAGGTGACTACTTTAAGAAAACCTTCATGTAAGAGGCAAATTGGGCCCCAAACCCGATACTTTTGAATTATATGTAGCAAACCTGAGAAGGGGGGAGGTATTTATTATATATTAGTATCATGGCTTCCTTACTAAACTATGAGTTCCTTAAGGTCAGTAACCAAGTCTCAGTATGCTTATATTCCCTGTAACTTACGTGTACATATGCGCCCAATAAATGTTAATTGAATGAAGGATTGTCCTTCCTTTGTCTCATTGAGTGTCCTTTAAAATCATTTTAGCAATTGGATTTTTATACTAAGAAAAATTTTATACTTTAGCTTTACCAAACTAAAACTGAATTCCTTTTCTTTTACAGGTGCAGGAGACATTGTTGCAATCATGATTGGCAATCTGAAAGGCACCAAAATTCTACAATCTATTCAAAGAGGCATACAAGTAACAATGGTCATTGAAGTAGGGAAAAAACATGGTCCTTGGGTGAATCACTATTCGATTTTTTTTGTTTCTGTGTCCTTTTTCATTATTACGGCGGCAACTGTGGGCTATTTTATCTTTTATTCTGCTCGAAGATTACGGAATGCAAGAGCTCAAAGCAGAAAGCAGGTTTGTAATGATCCTTTCTTCCAATTTAAAAATATTTTACTGTTTTAATTGTAGATTCAGTATCATTCATTTTAATATGCTTCCCTTGCTGGACAATGATCCATGCGTGTATTTTGTGGAAACTGGTAGATTTTAAAAGTATGTCAGTATCTGTACTCTCAGATCTTTTATTTTCTGAAACTGGTCTAAGGCCTTAATCCTACTGGGTTAAATCTTCTAATACTTTATTAGAGAGCACAGCAAGCATTTAAGTATATATGGGTATAAATACATATGTCCTTTTGCACATTTTTCTAAATGACAAAAGCATTTCATATGCAATATAGAAAATTTAGAAACTAGAAAGTATGAGGTGGTGGTTTAGTCACTAAGTCGTGTCCCACTCTTGAGACCCCGTGGACTGCAGCCTGCCAGGCTCCTCTACCTATCCATGGAATTCTCCAGGCAAGAATACCAGAGGGGGTTGCCATTTGCTTCTCCTATGTGCCTATGCCTGTGTTCATTTGCATTTGGGGGCAGGGCTGGGAAGAGAGACTAGGCTGAATATTATGAGTAGGCAAATGTAAAGATCTAATTGTTCACAATATAGTACTTGATTCCAAACAGAGTGACAGAGTCATAATTTCTCCCAGATATTAACAATTGGTATATAAACAAGTACAGAGTATAGAAATAATAGAACAAAAATACTGAAGTATCATTGAACAGGGAAGTACCTGTTTGTCTAATGTTGATCCTACTACCTTTAAACTGCCCCTCATCCCTCTGTTATCCTCACTTCTCTTCCTTACTCAACTTAACTTCCATAGCCATTCCCATGCATGTATCTTCAGTTTCCTTGGCCCTTCTCTCTCTTTGTTATACTTGCTGTCAAAACCCAATCCTGATTATATCCTACTTCCCACCTGTTCTGTGCCTGTTCTTTGCTTAGCTGAAGTAGCAGAAAAACATTAGCATCTCTGCAACTGGCTAATCTCACTTTAAATTTGTGACCACAAACTCAGAGTGAGTTTGCTTAATGCTGCCCAACAATCATACCATCTTTTCTTAGCCATTTCTTCTTCTTTCATAGATGACTAATCATACACATTCCTTTCTCTTCAAACCTCTAGTACTTACCTCCAGTTTTACTCTCAACTTGTATTTTGGGTCTTATTCCACTGAGAAAATTGAAGTAATCAAGAGTACTTCCACAAGCTTCTACCACATTTCTGCATCTGTGTCTATACCCGCTATCCTCCGCTTTGTCTTCTGTTACTGTAGACACCCAAACATACTAGTAATTGCTTCCATTTTCAAAAGAACTTCTTTTGACCCCAGGCCAGAAAACTTGGGAGTTAATTCTTTATTTTTCTCTTTCTCTCACTTCCTGTATAACCTCTATCAGTAAGTCCTTTGTTTCTACCTTCATTGTATATCCAGGATCTGATTACTTCTTAGCACTTCCTTTACTTCCACTCTGATCCACACCACAATCATTTCTTAACCTCTTCTCCCTCTCAAGAATTCTAAACACAACAGCAAAGCTGTGTACCACTTCTCCAGAATGTTCACTAGGAATTTAAGGCTTTCAGCTGATCACATAGTGGGGGGCAAGATTATATTTTATATGTACTTAAAAGTTTCTCCAAAGACAGATTCTGACCATTTCATGCACTTTTTCTCCAATAAGCAAAGATGACCCCAATTTATTTGAGAGGGGGGGAGCAGTGAGGATTTCTAGACGGCAAGAAAATAAGCTTAGGAATAGGTGAAAAATTAAAATCTTATTATAAAAACTTTGTCAAGATTTAGACACCAGCATATGGTAAGGAGTGATGATTATCTCAATGTTTAAAGTTAATTGACTTCTGTACTTCTCTTTAAAGAAGCAGCTTATCACATTGGTGGCAGGTTCAGCCTGTTACTAGCTGTGGTCCAAAGGATGTTTAAAATTCCTGTGCCAGACGATTCAGTAGTCTCACACTGTGTTAATATTTGACATTTGTATATTGTGCTGGTTTTTATCTCTGAGACTGGAAAGAAATTGGTGTCCAGTGTAATGAACTATTCAAAGGTTATAGTTACAATAAGAAGAGTGTTTGGTTTGTGAATGTTCATGGTGAGGTATGTATTTCTGTTCTTCAAGTGCTATGTGAAGTCTGTTAACATGGCATTAAACCCCATAAGCAAGTAATATAGTTCATAGAGAACTACCTGGTATTGCACAAGCTACATTGATATTTAACTCTGATCTCATCACTGGTTTAAGTAATTTTATTTCTTAGAAAAGTTAACTTCTGTACAAATAGTTAAGAATAGCATTAAAACTTCTCACCTTTTAGAGAAGGCTTTGAGAGGGCATCTTTCACTATTTAATGGGCTGTATCTGATTATTCTTTGGTGACTAAAAGATTAAATATATGAGAGTGATGATCCCTTCTGCTTGTATATACTTGAGAGTGCTGAAATGTCATTTACATGTTATTTAATTTTCATAACTTCCTATGTTTAAGATGTAGAGCTTGATGCATATGATAGTTATAACTATCACGAAATATTTGACTACCTTATCTCCACTTCACTGGTCGAAATGGTGCTGAAACTGAGCTATAAAAATTTACCTTCATTAGAACATTAGGAATTCATTAAATTATTTGGGTATGTCTTCCCTCTGAACCATTTTGACACATAGCAGATAATGTGAGGCAAATCGATAAATGTATAACCATAAATTTGATGACCAAAATGCCAAAGTATAATGGACAGCATGTAGTGGTTGTATGCCTGACAAGCCATAGTATGCTGTGTAAGAACACACATTATCCCTGGTTTTGTGGATGGAAAGCTTTTAAACAAGATGAAAAGTGTCAATGGGTTGTGAATGAAAATAACATATTAGGCATTATATAGTGGATTCAGGGAGAAGGCAGTGGCACCCCACTCCAGTACTCTTGCCTGGAAAATCCCATGGATGGAGGAGCCTGGTGGGCTACAGTCCATGGAGTCGCGAAGAGGCAGACCCTGAGCGACTTCCCTTTCACTTTTCACTTTCATGCATTGGAGAAGGAAATGGCAAGCCACTCCATTGTTCTTGCCTGGAGAATCCCAGGCACAGAGGAGCCTAATGGTCTGCCATCTATGGGATCGCACAGTTGGACACGACTGAAGTGAGTTAGCAGCAGCAGCAGCAGCAGGTGGATTCATGTTTTCACCGGGGACTACCCTAACCGAAGACAAGAAAGAGTATGGAAAACCTTATGGCATGCGCAGACTAAACTGAATTTGGGAGTGACCACTATACACATGACTCTGGCATGGGACACCCTGCATTTTGGGGATACAGTGCATGTACCTTAACCTTATTCAAGCAATCAATACTCAATGGAAACAAGATACATGTTGGGTTAAACATCGGCCAGTGAAACCAAAGAGGGCTCTAGGTGAAATAGAAGCTGGCCTTGGTGTAATGGAACAAGCTGAATTCACTTTTAGTGAAAAGTGTCTTTCAGAAGAAAAGAAATTACTCTGACATAGACAGATTTGTAGGAATCATCTTCCAAGAGCGAATAAAAGAATGGGAATCTACTTGGAAAGATGATAAAGACTGGGTAATAAGGTCACACAGAGCCAATAATACTGCTAGAGAATGCTAGCATTCAGCACTGGGAAAGAGCATGTACTCTGACACAACAGGGTCTGTTAACTATTTTACTTCGAATGGAGATCCAAGTAGTCATGGGGTAATGGCTTTTCATTTTTACTTATGGAAGTTGAAGAGCATCTTTGAGACACATGCAGATCCTCAAACTTATGGAAATTTTCTGAGTGAAATTGTAACTTACATTATTGATCTCTGACTTTTACAAAAGGATGGACCAATGAGATGAGGTATAGGAATGATGCTGAATGATGCACATGTTTTCCCCATGGAAGGGAGATGGTCTTGCTGCACAACAGTCAGTGGGAAAACTGTATAATAGTGTGACTTGAAACAAATGATGGGCTTTGTCCTCAGCTAACATGGAACCTAGAAATGACATCACCGCTGGTGATAACACTTGTCCATGATATCTGATATGTGGGCAAAGAACAATTATTCTAGGAAGATTTAATAAACACTTCTGTGATACTTCCCCATTTCTTTTGTAACCAAATGAAACCTGGTTACATCAAATATTGTGATGGTGTAATACTGGTATTGTTGGTAAGATTCAGCTGCCTTATATAAACAAATTTTATGATAATCAAATGTATTGGGAAACTGAACTAAAACCTCCCAGCATGTGATGTCAATGGAGAGTGACTAGCCTGAGGAAGAATTAGATGTAGTTCATTACTTTAAATAGCTCTTTACAAGGTTATCACAAAGTTCAAGTGGCCATAGATCAAGGGAGTAAACATAATTAAATTGTTACATCAATATAAAGATGTCTTAAATGGTCTTATTATGACTAGAAGAATAATTTATCTGAGCCTATTTTCATCCTTCGTTGCCTTCTGCAAGTATTAGATATGGTTATGTTGCTCTTGCTTACCTTATATATAAATGCTATACTAATTGTAAAAGCCCAGATATGACTATTTCATTGTTAAAAAGACCTTGATTACAAGAGAGGGAGTGGATTGTAAAGAGACAATACAATAGATTTAGTTGCTTACTCCTTGAGAGTCTCTCAGGAAACCATGCTTGTTCCTTAGCCAACCCTGGGAAAATGGTCCTCAAGGTGGTTTTATTTTGTTTGTTTTGTTTGATTTTCTGTTTTTTTCCACTTTTATTGAGATATAATTGACATAGAGCTCTGTGCGAGTTTAAGGTGAACAACATAATGATTTGACTTACATCCTAAAATGATGACCACAGCTGGTTTAGTGAACATGCATCATCTCATGTAGATACTCATTAAAGAAATAGGAAAAACAATTTTTTTTACTTGTGATGAGAACTCTTAGGATTTGCTCTCTTAATAACTTTCATTTATAATATATAACTGTGTTAATTATACTTGTCATATAGTACATTATATCCCTAGTACATACTTATCTTATAATTAGTAGTTTGTAGCTTTTGACTACTTTTATCTAATCCCCCCTCCCCCCACTATCTGCCTCTGGTAGCCACAAATCTGACCTCTTTTTCTATAAGTTTTTTTTTTTGAAGTATAATTGACCTATAACACTATGTTAGTTCCTGGTATGTAACACAATGATTTGATATTTCTGTGCATTTCAAAATGATCACCATGATTGTATAGTTGTTACTTGTCACCATAAAAAGATATTGAATAATTACTGTTGGCTTCCAGATGGCGCTAGTGGTAAAGAACCTGCCTGCCAATGCAGGAGACTTGAGTTTGATCCCTGGGTTGGAAAGATCCCCTGTAGAAGGAAATGGCAATCTAGTCCAATATTCTTGCTTAGAGAATTGACTTAGAATGCACACACTCATAATTACTGACTATATTCCACACACTGTGCATTTCATACCTGTGACTCATTTATTTTGTAACTGAAATTTGTACCTCTTTATCGCCTATAAACAGTGAAATATTATTCAGCCATAAAAAGAATGGAATCTTAACCACTTGCAACAACATGAATGGACATAGAAGATATTATGCTAAGTGAAGTAAATCAGGCAGAGAAAGACAAATAGTGTATGATTTCACTTACATGTGGATTCTAAAGAACAAAACAAATGAAGAAACATAACAAAATAGAAACAGAGTCATAGATACAGAGAACAAATAGGTGGTTGCCAAAGGTGAGGGGGATCGGGCTGGGGGGCAGAAATAGGTGATGGAGATTAAGTGGTACAGACTTTCATTTACAAAATAGATTAGTCAAAGTGTTCTTTATGTTAATGGTTGATAATTTTGTTATATACATCTGAAGCAATAGACCATGTTGTACCAGTTTGTTATGGGTACTTGGCACAACAGTCAAGATAAATAATATGCACTTGGCTTCATTGTAGGGGTCCTGAGTTTGGGGCAGCATAGCCTACTGCTAGCAGAATTATGTAGTGACCAGTTAGTTCCCCATCTGAGCCTCACATCCTGAGATTCAAATTGCCTTCCTGGGCAGAGATCTGTCACATGTGTCCTTGAAGTTTGCTGCCAAAGAGATAGCACTCCTGTGTGGTCTCAAATGAGGAAGAACTTAGCTACATTAATATCTTAAAATTTGTCCTTGAACTTCAGTTCAGTTCAGTTCAGTCACTCAGTCTTGTCTGACTCTTTGCAACCCCATGAATTGCAGCACACCAGGCCTCCCTGTCCATCACCAACTCCCAGAGTTCACTCAGACTCACGTCCATCGAGTCGGTGATGCCATCTAGCCATCTCATCCTCTGTCGTCCCCTTCTCCTCCTACCCCCAACCCCTCCCAGCATCAGTCTTTTCCAGTGAGTCAACTCTTCACATGAGGTGGCCAAAGTACTGGAGTTTCAGCTTTAGCATCATTCCTTCCAAAGAAATCCCAGGGCTGATCTCCTTCAGAATGGACTGGTTGGATCTCCTTGCAGGCCAAGGGACTCTCAAGAGTCTTCTCCAACACCACAGTTCAAAAGCATCAATTCTTTGGCGCTCAGCTTTCTTCACAGTCCAACTCTCACATCCATACATGACCACTGGAAAAACCATAGCCTTGACTAGATGGACCTTTGTTGGCAAACTAATGTCTCTGCTTTTGAATATGCTATCTAGGTTGGTCATAACTTTTCTTCCAAGGAGTAAGTGTCTTTTAATTTCATGGCTGCAGTCACCATCTGCAGTCATTTTGGAGCCCAAAAAAATAAAGTCTGACACTGTTTCCACTGTTTCCCCATCTATTTCCCATGAAGTGATGGGGCCAGATGCCATGATCTTCATCTTCTGAATGTTGAGCTTTAAGCCAACTTTTTCACTCTCCTCTTTCACTTTCATCAAAAGGCTTTTTAGTTCCTCTTCACTTTCTGCCATAAGGGTGGTGTCATCTGCATACCTGAGGTTATTGATGTTTCTCCCGGCAATCTTGATTCCAGATTGTGCTTCTTCCAGCCCAGCGTTTTTCATGATGTACTCTGCATATAAGTTAAATAAGCAGGGTGACAATATACAGCCTTGACATACTCCTTTTCCTATTTGAAACCAGTCTGTTGTTCCATGTCCAGTTCTAACTGTTGCTCCCTGACCTGCATACAGGTTTCTCAAGAGGCAGGTCAGGTGGTCTGGTATTCCCATCTCTTTCAGAATTTTCCACAGTTTATTGTGATTCACACAGTCAAAGGCTTTGGCATAGTCAATAAAGCAGAAATAGATGTTTTTCTGGAACTCTCTTGCTTTTTCGACGATCCAGCAGATGTTGGCAATTTGATCTCTGGTTCCTCTGCCATTTCTAAAACCAGCTTGAACATCTGGAATTTCAAGGTTCACATATTGCTAAAGCCTGGCTTGGAGAATTTTGAGCATTACTTTACTAGCGTGTGAGATGAGTGCCATTGTGTGGTAGTTTGAGCATTCTTTGGCATTGCCTTTCTTTGGGATTGGAATGAAAACTGACCTTTTCCAGTCCTGTGGCCACTGCTGAGTTTTCCAAATTTGCTGGCATATTGAGTGCAGCACTTTCACAGCATCATCTTTCAGGATTTGAAATAGCTCCACTGGAATTCCATTACCTCCACTAGCTTTGTTCATAGTGATGCTTTCTAAGGCCCACTTGACTTCCCATTCCAGGGTGTCTGGCTCTAGGTGAGTGATCACACCATCATGATTATCTTGGTCGTGAAGATCTTTTTTGTACAGTTCTTCTGTGTATTCCTGCCACCTCTTCTTAATATCTTCTGCTTCTGTTAGGTCCATACCATTTCTGTCCTTTATCGAGCCCATCTTTGCATGAAATATTCCCTTGGTATCTCTAATTTTCTTGAAGAGATCTCTAGTCTTTCCCATTCTGTTGTTTTACTCTATTTCTTTGCATTGATCGCTGAGGAAGCCTTTCTTATCTCTTCTTGCTATTCTTCGGAACTCTGCATTCATATGTTTATATCTTTCCTTTTCTCCTTTGCTTTTTGCTTCTCTTCTTTTCACAGCTATTTGTAAGGCCTCCCCAGACAGCCATTTTGCTTTTTTGCATTTCTTTTCCATGGTGATGGTCTTGAACTTAAAGCATGACTAGAAATATCTGAAACATTTCTGGTCACATTAAATTTTCTCTGCTCTCCTAGTATATGAAATTAGCTGGAAGACTTACCAGGTGGCTGCATACTGTACCAGTATCTATCTATCTATCTATCTATATATATATAGATATATTTATAGTGGGTGCATGTGTATGTGTCTGTTCCTGCTTAAATTTGAGGTTTAGAACCCTTTACAAAA
Source organism: Bos taurus (assembly GCF_002263795.3). NCBI lineage: Eukaryota > Metazoa > Chordata > Mammalia > Artiodactyla > Bovidae > Bos > Bos taurus. The sequence continues at coordinate 55,300,040 of NC_037357.1, forward strand.
CTACTGGTTTGGTTCTTACATGAGAAGAGCAGATTAAACAAATTCTTATCTGAGTAGGACCTAGTTTTATAGTCTTTCTGTGATTTTCTCATTGAACAAAGGGAAGCTCTTACAATGAGTCTCTCAGGACTTTTTAAAAAAAGTATTCACTTACTATAATAAAGGTTTTGATTGTTTCTTTGAAAAATGCTATCATCTGAGTCATAACCTATCCCCTGGGTCAAATTCCCCCTTTTCTCAATGCTCTTCCTTACAGTGTATTTCTTCACACTGTTCACAGGGATCGTCTTCATGCAAATGATCTGTACTCATATTTCTGTAATTCCATAGACTTATGGGAAGCTGTGTTACCGTCTGCAGCTCCTCTTTCCTTTAGGAATCCTCCCGTTCAAATATTATACATAGGGGTGTTTTTGCTTACTCCTCTTAAAAATTATTTTTATTTATTTGGCTGTGTCAGGTCTTCATTGCAGCATGTTGAATCTTCTAGTTGCAGCATGCAAATTTTAGCTTTTTAAATTGAAGTATAATTGACATACAATATTAGTTTCAGATGTATGACACAGTGATTCGATGCATAGGTTTTTGATTGGGGAAAAAATAGATTTCTCTCAGTTCTCATATATCAAAATAGCCACGACACTCAGATTTTGATTTTGTTCACAGGAATCTGAGTAAAAGAATCCTCTTACCATAATTCTTGATTTTAAGATTTCTGTTGTATAAATTCTAAGCCAAATTTTTATGAAAGCTTTTATTTTTAAAAAAGTGGTGGCTTAAGAACAGGAAAATCTAGTTTGCTTATATCCACGTTCTTTTCTTTCTTTTATATACTCACCCTGCCCAGCCCCCCATCAAGTAATTAGGTTCGACTACATGCCTAGTTATTTATGTGGGTTTCAGTTAAACTGAAAGCTGAATACCTTGGGACCAAAAATCAGGCTGACAAATAACCAGACTAAAACATTTATTTTACTTAGTTCAATATAAATTCATAGGTAAAATAGGTAGAATATCTTTGTGTTCACTGTAATTTAAAAATTGAACATTGTAATATAAGATGAGAATTGCCGCAGATCTTCATTTTTCAGCCCACTTAAAAGTGTCGCTCAGAACAACAACAGAAGAAACTGTACAGCCGAGATTCGTCAGTGACTAGAACATCCCAGCTTTTGAATAGAGTAATGACATTAAGCTTCCGCTGACAAAATTGGCCAACAACCAAACTGCTTTGAATCAGTCTTCTATTCTGCCAAATTTTCTTAGACCAGGTATCTCTTAGAACTGGGGAGGAGGTGGGTAGAATATGTTGATATAAAATACTTGTTTAAGAGAGTTCCCCAAATCACAGTTAAGTAGTCAAATGAAGAAGGATTTGAAGATTGGATAATAGCTGACTTTGAGGGTTTTTTCCCTTTCATTTATCTTCTTCACAAGGAATGTGAAGCCCTTTAAAGGCTTCTTTGCTGTTACACAATGGAGGCAGTGTACTATAGTGGAGAGATCATGGGCTTTAAAGCCAGATAGAACCTGGGCTTGAATTGAATCACAGCTCTGCAACTAACCAGCTGCCTGGCCTTTAGTCAAGCTTCAAGACCTTTTCTTGTCTATAAAATTTGGATATTAAAATGCCTATTCCATAAGGTTGTTACTGTTTAAACAAGATGACACATGTAAAAGCTTAGGGTTAAACCTGACGCATGGCAGGAGTCCAATACATGTTCTCTAAACCTTTTTTCCCTCAAAATTGATTGAGTAGAGGCTTTTAATGAATAAAACTTAAATGGGAAAATCTCTTTTTCTAAATTCAAAAGCTATCCTTTGAGTAAAGATTGATTAAAAAAAAAATGATTAAGGCCCAGTCTTCTACCTACTCACAATCTACTAGGAGAAAAAGACACATGAATAATAACAACTACAGAATATAAGAGGTGGAAACAATGTGCTGTTGGAATTTATAGGATAGGAATTCTGATATGATGGAGAGGTACTGAAAAGGTGTCTGAAGCAATTTGTGTACCAAAGTAGATAAACTCTTAAGTTCTGTTTTTTAAGAAGTAAAACATAAACTATAGTTTGCATTAGGCACATTGTCTTTAAATATTAAAGCATATAGCGGCACCCAAAAGTTTGACTTAATATTATTCAAACGTGCTGTTTAGTTACTAAGTTGTGTCTGACACTTTTACGACTGTAGCCCACCAGGCTCCTCTATCTATAGGATTTCCCAGGCAAGAATACTAGAGTGGGTTGCCATTTTTTTCTCTAGGTGATCTTCCCAACCCAGGGATTGAACCTGTGTCTCTTATGTTTCCTGCATTGACAGGTGAATTCTTTACCGCTGAGCCACCAGGGAAGCCCAAAATATTGTTGTAACAATACTGTATAGGATTATTAGTATTCCTACTTACTGGTGAGGAGACAGAATTGGAGAGAGGTTTCATATTTCCCAAAATGTTAATTTCTTAGTCATGTCCAACTTCTTGTGACCCCATGAATTGTAGCCTGAAAAGCTCCTCTGTCCATGGAATTCTCCAGGCAAGAATCCTGGAGTGGGTTTCCATTCCCTTCTCCAGAGTATCTTCTTGACCCAGGGATTGAACTGGGGTCTCCCACATTGTGGGCAGATGCTTTACTGTCTGAGCCACCAGGGAAATCTCAACCTGTATTTAATATAAACTGTGCTGTGCTGTGCTCATTCATGTCTGGCTCTTTGCGGTCCCATGGACTGTAGCCTACCAGGTTCCTCTGCCCATGGAATTTTTCCAGGTAAGGATACTGGAGTGAGGTGCCATCTCCTACTCCAGATCTTCCCAACCCAGGGATTGAACCTGCATCTCTTGTGTCTCAAACATTGGCAGTCAGATTCTTTACAACTAGCGCCTCCTGTTGTTGTTTAGTCGCTCAGTCATGCCTGACTCTGCGACCCCATGGACTGTGGCACACCAGGTTTACTCTTTGTGTCTTACTCTTTGTGACCCCATGGACAGCACCATGCCAGGCTTGCCTGTCCTTCACCATCTCCTGGAGTTTGCTCAAACTCTTGTCCATTGAGTCGGCGATGCCAGCCAACCATCTCATCCTCTGTCGTCCCCTTCTCCTCCTGGGAAGCCCTTAATATAAACTACTTGGTCTTAATCTTGTTCTCATATGTCAGTATTTAGAGGAGTGGGTGCATCTTGGAAACTCCTACTATCAATGTGACAGTGAAATATTAATATTTTGAGTGCTGATGGCAGTTTTAAAACCTTTATTCAGGTTCTAAAAATTGTGCTTCTTAACAAAACCACAAGTCACACCTCCGTATTGAAAGAAGTATATTTTCCTTATAAAAGCTTGGTAGGAGTTATTGGAAACATTCAGATTTCCTTTCAAAGGCTTTTTAAAATTCTAGGGCTGCTTCCTTAAATACTGGTATATGCTGTGCTACAAATCTTTTAGAAATCCTTCATAATCAAGTCCCTTGCTTAGGATATTCTGGCATCTTGGATTTTCCCCTATATTTTTGTCTCCCCTCAATTTTTTTTAAAACATTTGTCTTAATGTAAGTTCCACTTTTCTCATCAACATAGACTTGAACATTACATTTAAAGTTTGCTTTTGATCCCACCTCTCAAATTAATTTGCAGTTAGTCTTGGATATAATCAAAGTTGTATAGTTAGCATTCATCCCTGATGAATAAGCACTAGCACTGGAGGCTCATGCATTTATATTTTGTTGAACATTTTGGAATGAGAAATCAAACTGTGCAGGCTTAATCATGTAAATACGCTAGAGATGTATCACTTCCTTGTGAGTACATTTCCCCAGTTGTCGTGGAACTGGTTGCCTAAACCTAAGTCAGAAGCTCTCTAAAGACAAAGTGCAAAATGGTTGTCAAAGACTTCTCATCAACTTCACTTTTTCCTTGTCGTATTTTCTCTTGTTGGCTCTATTTTTGTATCATCTGCATTTTTCTCTTCTTCATGTCGAAATAGCTTATATTTTATAGGAAACGAAAGTAGTAATGTTTGGAAGTTTAGGCCAAGGCCAGAGCCCTGTGGGCATACTGGCCATAATTTGCCAGACCGTAGAATACAGGAGTTGGAAAAACTTCAAACGATTTTGGATGGCTGTATTATAATGGAATCTTGGGGTATGAAGAGCAGACTTCTGTACTAACTGTCGTTTAGAGGTTGCATTCCCTTTTGGACAAATTATTTTACTTTTGCAAGCCTCCATTTGAATGACATTAAAATAGAGATATTGTCTCCTTTAGGGGATATTGTGAGGATTAAGTGAGGTAATAGATATCAAAAATAATTTTAAATTATATAACAGCTATTTTCTAAGTTTCCTGTAAATGTGTTATCATAACTTTCACAATTTAAAAAAATAAGAAAAACAAAACAAACTAAAACATTTTTTAAAACAATTATATAAATATAAGGAAGTAGTAGTACTAGCTTCCTACTTCAAGCCACAGTAAACAAAAGATGACTACCTTGATGTCAGAGTTAAGTGTTCCCAAACTCTGGGCTTCAGTGGGACTGACACTAACCAACTCTGAGATTTTGAGCAAGGTATTCTTTCTCTTTGGGCATCAGTTTTCTTTTCTGTCAGATTAGATATCAGGCTAGGTGAACTCCCAAGAATTTTTCCAGCTCTAAAGACCCTAAGTGTACCTTGTTTCACTGTCATTCTATTATTTACTTGTGATGCAAGTAACAAAATAGAAGGGAAATATTTAGGCTCAAAATTAAGTACCATGATAAAATTCCCCTTGTGAGTGAACTCCATGATTAAGTCTCCCAAACAGGGAGTGAAAGGGCTTCAATTAGCACTTCTTTCCTTCTAAGGGCTAGGCCTTCCTATTAACTGTTTCTATGAGCTATGTTTGCCCGTCAGATAACAATCTGAGAAGTTTCTGCTCCTACTGTGACAGCAGAAAAATACTTTGGCAGTAATCACCTTGGCATCAAGTCAAATACCTTTCACAAAATGATATCTTACATAGGAGGTAGATTTGGGCATTAAGGAATAGCTTCACATACCTATACTCATGGATTATTCCCGTCCAAAATATATTTGCTACAGACATGTATAAATATGCTTATTGATGAAAATACTTTATATTTTCATTTAATAAACATTTTATTGAGTGTCTGTTATCAGCCAGACATTATGCTGGGTACTTTACTTACATAGCTTCCCGGTGGTTCAGATGGTATAGAATCTGCCTGCAATGTGGGAGACCCAGGTTTGATCCCTGGGTTGGGAAGATCCCCCTGGAGAAGGAAATGGCAACTTACTCCAGTATTCTTGCCTGGGAAATCCCATGGACAGAGCAGCCTGGTGGGTTACAGTCCATGAGGTCTCAGAGAGTGGGACACAACTGAGTGACAAACACTTAAATTATCTCTAATTTTCATATAGCCTTGATGTCAGCTAGGGGGTCTCCCTCTGGGGATGGAGGTACATACGGGGGGGGGGGGTGGGGTGGGGATGAGGAAGCTGTTGACATTCTCATAAGACTTCTGGTTCTGCCCATCTACTTTTTGCTGAATTTCTCTAAGTTTGTTCATTTCACAATACAAAATAGGAAGATTGCTTATCATCTTGCCCTGCTAAACATGCTATCTCTCTATTCCATACAGCATCCACCCAGGCATGAAACCTGGCCTCTTCTTCAATTTACATATATATTATCTTTTCTTGAGGCATTCGTATATGTGGTAGATTTTACTGAAATATAAGGAAGGTTTATTTGTGGCATCACAAATAATTTCAAATTAACACTGGATGTCTCATACTACCTGGCTTTCCCCCCACCCCCACCCTCCAGTTCATCCCACACAAAGAGATAGTCTCTCATTGATTCCTTTCCTTCTCACTTTTCCCTCGCCTTTTAGATTTCCCCCATACTTTTTTAAATTTTATTTTTTAATTTATTTTTATTTGAAGGATAATTGCTTTACAGTGTTGCATTGATTTCTGCCATACATCAACATGAATCAGCCTTAGGTTTACATATGTTCCCTCCCTTCTGAACCTCCCTCCCATCCCCCACCCCATTCAACCCCTCTAGATTGTCACAGAGCACCAGGTTGAGCTCCCTGTGTTATACAGCCACTTCCCACTAGCTATCTGTTTTGCACATGGTAATATGTATGCATTTCAATGCTACTGTCTCAATTTTTCCCACCCTCTCCTGCCCCCGCTATAAGTCTATTCTTATGTCTGTAAGTCTATTCTTATGTCTATAAGTCTATTCTCTATGTCTGAGTCTTTATTCTTCCCCTACAAATATGTTCATTGGTACCATTTATCTAGATTCCATATTAAAACCTCACTTTTGATTCAAATATATACATATGTGTATATATGGATAGATACATATAAATGTAATATTTTAGTCCTTATTCCCTAAATGAACCATGGACTTGCCTTTGCATATCCAGACTCATCTAGGTATATGTTAAGTGAAATAAACAAAAAACTCTCAGAATCCACCCACCTTACAAGGCAGTAGTGGTTATAAACAGCAATGTTTTTCCCCTAGTACTGAATAACACTGGAAGGATTGATGTTATCCTCATTTTATAGATGAGTAAACAAGCACAAAAATTTAATGACTTGTCCAGGATTTTTCATTTCATAAGTGACAAAGTCAGAGTTTGAATCTAGGTTCATTTGAATCCAAATCCTATGCACTTTCTACCAAACAAGACACTTCAAAAAAAAAGAAATTGGAAAATATGTACTTTAAGACCTTCTGGGCTTTTGAAAATAGGAAAACTGCTTTGAAAATCCATAGCATCTGAATTCATTTGGAATAGAGACATAGAGCTTTATCGTTGTGGCCCAAAGCTGCTGTTTAAGAAGGTAGGAAACATAAGGTTTCAGTAGTTCAAAAAATCCTGTTTGATATGAGATAAATGGACATTTATTATGGTTAATTAAATTGTGTCTTTCAGCATTTACTTATACACTGACTTTTACCTTATAGATATTTATTAATCCTCTCTACCTCTTTTATCATATTTGTTTAAAATTTTTTTTCTAATACCTGCTATTTTTTATTACAGAGACAGTTAAAGGCAGATGCTAAAAAAGCTATTGGAAGGCTTCAACTCCGTACACTGAAGCAAGGAGACAAGGTGCATTTATGACTTTTTTTTTTTTTTTTTGAGGGTCTAATGCGATCTTAACATGCATTTCTTTTTTTTTTTTTCTTTTAAATGCTATTTGTTTTAAAGCAGTGCTACCAATCCATTTTTTAAAGTTCATGTTCTTCCAAAGTATGATTTTAATTGGAATTTATAAATATAACTGATTTTTTAATCTATTTAATGCTGGAGGTTGGCTGAATAATGACCCCCAAGGACATCCAGGTTTTTTTTTTTAATCCCTGGAGCCTGTAAATGTTATCTTATATAGCAAAAAAGACTTTGCAGATGTGATTAAGTTAAGGATCTTGAGATGGGAAGATTATCCTAGATTATCCAAGTGAAAGTGAAGTCGCTCAGTCGTGTCCGACTCTTTGCGACCCCATGGACTGTAGCCTACCAGGCTCCTCCGTCCATGGGATTTTCCAGGCAAGAATACTGGAGTGGGTTGCCATTGCCTTCTCCAGGGGATCATCCAAGTGGGGCCTGAATATAATCACAGTGTTCTTATGCGAGGGAGGCAAGAGGAGATTTGACAATGAAGTAGGAGATGTGACAATGGAAGTAAGAGATTGGAGTGGTACAAGAAAGGGTCCATGAGCAATAACACTTAAGAGTATAAGTTTGTGCATTTTAAGCCACTAAGTTATTGTAATTTGTTGTAGCAACAACAGAAGATGAATATAGTACTTAAGTACAATTTTACTTGAACATCGATTTTCAGATTTAGCACAGTTGAAAAGTACCATTGATGTTTAAAACCCATATAAAAAAATAGCTATAGAGGTTTGTACGACAATGAAAATATAGCTATAGAACTTATTGAAATAAAAAAATACCATCTAAAATAGCACCAAAGCCATTATATACTTAGGTATACATCTTACAAAATGTGTACAAGGTCTATATGCTGAAAACTACAAAATATCAAAGAAAGAAAGAAATCAAAGAAGACCTAAAGGAATCGGGATATACCATGTTCATGAGTTAGAAGACTCTCCCCAAACTAATCTAAAGATTCATCACAGTTTCAATCAAAATATTAGTTGCATCTTTTGTAGAAATTGACAAGTTGATTCTGAGTTTATTTGGAAAAGCAAGAGAACTAGAATAACCAAAATAATTCTGATAAACAACAAATTTGGATGCCTAATGTTTCCTGATTTGCACAGTTATTTTAAAGTTATAGTTGTCCAGAAGGTGTGGTATTAGGAAAAGGCTAGACCTTTAGATCTTTGGAACAGAAGAGACAGTCCAGAAATAGACCTACAGATATATGATCAACTGATTTTAGACAAAGGTGCAAAAGCAATTTAAAAGGACAGCCATTTGGTGGCTCACCATAAACAGTGACTGAATATCCATATACAGAAAAAATAAACAATGAACCTCAGTCCATGCTTTATACCCTCTGTAAAAATTAACTCCAAATGGACCACAGACTTAAATATAAAACCTAGAACTATGAAGTTTTATAAGAGAACTTTGGAGAAAAATATCTCTGTTGCTTGAGTTAGGCAAAAATTACTTAGATATGATACCAAAAACAAGTCCTTTAAAGAAAAAAATGAGAAATTTGACTGTTAAAATTAGCTTTTGCTGTTTGAAAGACACTGTTAAGATACTGAAAAGATGAGCCACAGACTTGAGTCACATATCTGATAAAGGACTGTATTCAGAATATATAAAGAACTCTCAAAATTCAACAAAAGAAAAAGCAACCTAGTGTAAAAATGGGCAAAACAGACATTTTACCAAAGAAATATATGGTTAGCAAAGAAGCACATAAAATGTTGCTCAACATTATTCATCATTAGGGAAGTGCAAATTAAAACCACACTGTGATACCCACAGCACATTTATTAGAATGGCTAAAACCAATTGAACCTACAATACCAATAGCTGGTCAGATGTGGAACAGCTGGAACTTTCATGCATTTGCTGGTGAGAATGCAATATACAGCCAGTTTGGAAAACGATTTTGCAATTTTATGAAGTCAAATATACACTCTCCAAAGAACCCAGCAATCTCACTGCTAGGTGTTTACCCACTTATATAAAAGCTTGTTCAAAATTGCTCAGGGAAGCTTTACTGATTACCCAAAACTGAAAAGAAGCCAAATGTCCTTCAGATGGTGAATGGATAAAAAACTGTGGTACATCTATATTAAAGAGTACTACTTAGCCATAAAAACAGCAGAACCCTACTGATATATTCACCAACAGGGATGAATTGTAAATGCGTTATGTTAAGTAAAAGAAGCCAGACTCAAAGGCTATATAATACACAATTCCACTTATAAGATACCCTGGAGAAGCCAAAATAGAAGGCACTGAAAAACAAATCAGTGGGTAAGAGAAGACAGAGATAAAAGGAGGGTGTTAATTACAAAGGGATATAGAGGAATTTATTGGAGTACTAGGACTATCCTGTGTCTTGATTATGGTGGGGATTAAGTGACTGCATGCTTCTCCAAACTTGCAAAACTATTTACTCAACATTTAGAATGAATTTAACTTCATATGAATTATACCTTAATTTTTTTGATGGAAAAACGTAGCCAAAGAACTTATGCTGCTGTTGCTGCTAAGTTGCTTCAGTCGTGTCTGACTCTGTACAACCCCATAGACAGAGGCCCACCAGGCTCCCCCATCCCTGGGATTCTCCAGGCAAGAACACTGGAGTGGGTTGCCATTTCCTTCTCCAATGAATGAAAGTAAAAAGTGAAAGGGAAGTCGCTCAGTCATGTCCAGTTCTTAGCGACCCCATGGACTGCAGCCTACCAGGCTCTGCCATCTATGGGATTTTCCAGGCAAGAGTACTGGAGTGGGGTGCCATTGCCTTCTCCAAAAGAACTTATGGCACTGTGTAAATTCTAAAACCAGGAAAAAGTTTACGTCAGTGCTTCATGTTTCTCTTTATACTATTCCTCTTGGGTTAACTTTATTCTTTTACATTTGTTTATTTATTTCTGTCATGCTATATGGCTTGCAAGATCTGAGTTCCCCGACTAGGGATTGAACCCAGGCTATGGCAGTGAAGAGTCGACTCACTGGAAAAGGCCCTGATGCTGGGAGGGATTGGGGGCAGGAGGAGAAGGGGATGACAGAGGATGAGATGGCTGGATGGCATCACTGACTTGATGGACATGAGTTTGGGTAAACTCTGGGAGTTGGTGATGGACAGGGAGGCTTGGCATGTGGCGATTCATGGGGTTGCAAAGAGTCAGACACAACTGAGCAACTGAACTGAACTGAACTAATGGCAGTGAAAGCCCAGAATCCTAACCACTAGGCTACTCAGGAATCCTCTTCTTTTACTTTTTAAAGTCTTAAGTATTTTATTTTCTAATTTCAATTACATAATACACAGTGTTATCAACTTGTCGCCATGTTTTATATTAGATCTTCAGACCTCATAGTTGAAAATTTGTACCCTTTTACTAACTTTTCCCTATTTTCCCCCCTCCTCAGCCCTTGAAAACTACTTTTCTACTCTGTTTCTATAAGTTTGGCTTTTTTTTAGATTCCAGTTAAGTCTAGATAATTTTAAATTTCTTATTGAAAGTCATTTTAGTGATATGATGCTCCTTCTGTAGGAATTTAAGTAATGTATTAAATACATGTATATTCTGATCTTGCTCTGTAGTTTAGTGTGTTTTTCTTATCCATCAGAATAACAGTAACTCTTTGCTCTTAGGAAATCGGCCCTGATGGAGATAGTTGTGCCGTGTGTATTGAACTATATAAACCAAATGATTTGGTGCGCATCCTAACCTGCAAGTAAGTTTGATTTTCTTTTATGTTGTCAATAAAAATAGCTGATTTACAAAAATGATTATAGTGCAGGAAACTATTTTGAATGTCTCCAAATAAATAAAGTGTTTGTTTTTAACTTCTTTTCACTTAAATACAGATGATTGCTTTATTTTTAATATCATTGGAAATAGTATGAGGCTAACTATATGAAGTTTCCATAATCTGGTACAATTTGGAAACTACTTCTGTAAAAAACTGAGAACCTAGCTAGCACCACTATTGATTGTGTGTGTATGTGTGTGTGTGTGTAGCCAGCACCACTGTTTATTTGTGTGTTTGTGTGTGAGCGGTACTGGATAATTTAATTAAAAAGATTTCTGCCCATCCTGTTGAGAAAAAATAAAATCAATTTATGAGCACCTATTTGGAAGTGTTTGTTAGCTTTTCATTATCCATCTCCTGGAAGTTATTCTTAACATTCTTCCTTTTTGCTATTAAATAGTGGTATTCTTGGAATTTGTCACATTTCCTAAATTATGAGAATTATTTTGCACTCAATACTTTTGTCTATATTATCAAGAATGACTAATTGTACTAGTTTATAGTTCAGTTCAGTTCAGTTCAGTCGCTCAGTCATGTCTGACTCTTTGCGACCCCATGAATCGCAGCACGCCAGGCCTCCCTGTCCATCACCAACTCCCAGAGTTCACTCAAACTCATGTCCATCAAGTCGGTGATGCCATCCAGCCATCTCATCCTCTGTCGTCCCCTTCTCCTCCTGCCCCCAATTCCTCCCAGCATCAGAGTCTTTTCCAATGAGTCAACTCTTGGCATGAGGTGGCCAAAGTACTGGAGTTTCAGCTTTAGCATCAGTCCTTCAAAAGAACAACCAGGACTGATCTCCTTTAGAATGGACTGGTTGGATCTCCTTGCAGTCCAAGGGACTCTCAAGAGTCTTCTCCAACACCACAGTTCAAAAGCATCAATTCTTCGGCACTCAGCTTTCTTCACAGTCCAACTCTCACATCCATACATGACTACTGGAAAAAACATAGCCTTGACTAGACGGACCTTTGTTGGCAAAGTAATGTCTCTGCTTTTGAATATGCTATCTAGGTTGGTCATAACTTTCCTTCCAAGGAGTAAGCATCTTTTAATTTCATGGCTGCAGTCACCATCTGCAGTGATTTTGGAGCCCCAAAAAATAAAGTCTGACACTGTTTCCACTGTTTCCCCATCTATTTCCCATGAAGTGATGGGACCAAATGCCATGATCTTCGTTTTCTGAATGTTGAGCTTTAAGCCAACTTTTTGACTCTCCTCTTTCACTTTCATCAAGAGGCTTTTTAGTTCCTCTTCACTTTCTGCCATAATGGTGGTGTCATCTACATATCTGAGGTTATTGATATTTCTCCTAGCAATCTTGATTCCAGATTGTGCTTCTTCCAGCCCAGCGTTTCTCATGATGTACTCTGCATATAAGTTAAATAAGCAGGGTAACAATATATAGCCTTGATGTACTCCTTTTCCTATTTGGAACCAGTCTGTTGTTCCATGTCCAGTTCTAACTGTTGCTCCCTGACTTGCATATAGGTTTCTTAAGAGGCAGGTCAGGTGGTCTGGTATTCCCATCTCTTTCAGAATTTTCCACAGTTTATTGTGATCCACACAGTCAAAGGCTATGGCATAGTCAATAAAGCAGAACTAGATGTTTTTCTGGAACTCTCTTGCTTTTTCCATGATCCAGCAGATGTTGGCAATTTGATCTCTGGTTCGTCTGCCATTTCTAAAGCCAGCTTGAACATCTGGAAGTTCACAGTTCACATATTGCTGAAGCCTGGCTTGGAGAATTTTGAGCATTATTTTACTAGAATGTGCAATGAGTGCTATTGTGAGGTAGTTTGAGCATTCTTTGGCATTGTCTTTCTTTGGGATTGGAATGAAAACTGACCTTTTCCAGTCCTGTGGCCACTGCTGAGTTTTCCAAATTTGCTGGCATATTGAGTGCAGTACTTTCACAGCATCATCTTTCAGGATTTGAAATAGCTCCACTGGAATTCCATCACCTCCACTAGCTTTGTTCGTAGTGATGCTTTCTAAGGCCCACTTGACTTCCCATTCCAGGATGTCTGGCTCTAGGCGAGTGATCACACCATCATGATTATCTTGGTCATGAAGATCTTTTTTGTACAGTTCTTCTGTGTATTCCTGCCACCTCTTCTTAATATCTTCTGCTTCTGTTAGGTCCATACCATTTCTGTCCTTTATCGAGCCCATCTTTGCATGAAATGTTCCCTTGGTATCTCTAAGTTTCTTGAAGAGATCTCTAGTCTTTCCCATTCTGTTGTTTTCCTCTATTTCTTTGCATTGATCACTGAGGAAGGCTTTTTATCTCTCCTTGCTATTCTTTGGAACTCTGGATTCAGATGCTTATATCTTTCCTTTTCTCCTCAGGTTTTCGGTTCTCTTTTCACAGCTATTTGTAAGGCCTATTCAGACAGCCATTTTGCTTTTTTGCATTTCTTTTCCATGGGGATGGTCTTGATCCCTGTCTCCTGTACAATGTTGTGAATCTCCATCCATAGTTCATCAGGCACTCTATCTATCAGATCTAGTCCCTTAAATCTATTTCTCACTTCCACTGTATAATCATAAGGAATTTGATTTAGGTCATACCTGAATGGTCTAGTTAGGATATAACAAAATAATCAAGATCCGAATTACTGTACATCTTAGATCAGGCAATATCTTAACTATTTTTTCATAAGTAGTATTAAAAATAGTTTTTATGAAGCTAGGGTAATGAGGCTTTTATATTTAAAAGTACTGTATTATGAAATTTCTAAATTTTGTTTCTGTAATTGTGTGTTTTAAAGGGAAAAAAGTCATTTGTTAAAAGACCAAGTAAACTTATAGAGTAACTTGTTAGTATATTAGGCAAAGCGTTGTTGCTATTTCACAACAGATAACCAATTTATATGTTTTTCCTTCATTAGCCATGTTTTCCATAAGACATGTGTTGACCCATGGCTGTTAGAACACAGGACTTGCCCCATGTGCAAATGTGACATACTCAAAGCTTTGGGAATTGAGGTAAACATTGCTAAACTATTTATACAAAGGAACTTAACCAGTGTGTTATTTATATATCTTAACCTTCAGAAAGTCATCATCCTATTTTGTAACTATACAATGTGCTAGACTTATAGGTTATACCAAAAATGGGAACTACTTATATCATAGTGACAGTGAGATGCCGTGTTGGACCACCTCTGTTTTCCTCCTTCTTCCCCCTCCTCAAATGTACTTATTATGTGGTCAGAACTTGAAGTGATAACCCCAGCTGACTTCTGATACCCCTTGTTGTTTTTTACTATCTTACTATTGCATTGCAACCAAACTTGTAGTTAAATGAGCATGTAAAGTTTGAGAAAGTATAATAAATATTGAATTATATTTCATAAGTGAAAAAACTACCTGTTTCACAATATACACAACAGAGACTCAAGATCAACAGAATCTTCCTGACTTGAGGAGATATATAGATGACAGTGATTCTCAATACTCCTAGGGGACAGCATAGGAATTTGTTTTTTGAGTGCGTTCCTTGTCTCAGGCATTATATTATGAAGTGTTCACCCAGATAAACATTTCAAATGTTGATGACAGTCTGCCTGTAACATCTTTCACCCCATTGGACCCTGTTATTCCAGTGCTCTGGCTGGGACCAGCAAGAGATGTTTGTGATCATCAAAAAATAGATTGTAAGTTTCAAAAGTCAAGAAGCCTTGCTCTAAGAAGTCACCTATGAAGAAACTTTGTAATAATATGTCAAGGAAAAGTGTGTACTCTGAGATCCTGTTAATGTGGTCAAATGCTTTCCACAGGTGGATGTTGAAGATGGGTCAGTGTCTTTACAAGTTCCTGTATCCAATGAAACTTCCAGTAATGCCTCTCCTCATGAAGAGGATAACCGCAGTGAGACTGCTTCATCTGGATATGCTTCAGTTCAGGGAGCAGATGAACCACCTTTGGAGGAACATGCACACTCAGCAAGTGAGCACCAGGCTGAGGGGCCCCAAGTGCCCCACAAATGATCCGCTGGAGATTAGACACCCAGGCAGAGTACTCCTGTTTTTTAGCATTTATTCTGTTTATCCATTAACACAATTAACACATTCCAGGTTTTTTCTAGTGACAGTGATGCAATGCAGGATGCACCCCTCTTTTGACTTAATATACACATATTCAAATATGCCTGAAACAGATGAAATGCTTTAAGAATGGGGTTTATTCACAGAAAAAAGATTTTTTATTAGAAAGTTGCTCTCAAATGCATTTAAGTGTTGATTTATTAACTTACAGAAGCTAAGGACAAGTTTTCAACTTTAGAAGCCATTCTTTATTGCATATCAACCAGAAATTATGGAATGATAAAATATAATTTAATTTCCAAAACCTTGATTTATACACAACTTCTCCAGAACCACCCCCTCCTTTTTTTGCCAGGTGGGAAACTGTGTTTAAGAACAGTGTGCTGCCACCTGTTATTTGCCATGAAATGAACAAACCTTGGAAACTAAAAGTGAATGTATTAATTTCAAAATAGTAATGCCATACCAATAGAGAGATTTTAGGGAATTCTGTTACTTTTTTCCTTAGAGAAAACCCCTATACAAATTATTTTCTCTCTCTTTAACTTCTACCTTTGTCTTTTGGTTTTTGTTGGTTTGATAGTTTTTCCTCAGTCCCCATTTTGAGATGACCTAATTCTGGCCTAAAAAATCGGAGGAAAATGAAATGTCAAGATGACTTGTAAAAGTTGCAGCTTCCTATAACATGAACCTTTGTCCTTGATAGGCTTATCAGTGACATAGATACCATTTGTACAGGGGTCACGAGGAATACCATCATGCAAAAGCAAACCTCATATTGTAATCTAATCTTTGAACAGTTTGCAGAGTACAAAGTAGTCATAAGAATCTTAATAATCTGTGTTTTATTCTACCTATAATAGATAATCATTGTCTCTTAGCCTCAGATGAATTTTTGGTTCCTGTAACTGTGTGCTAATAGAATTCAGTGATGAGAAAGAAGAGGGTATGGCATAATTCAGTTTAGCAGCATTGGTAGTTCAGTGGTAGAATTCTTGCCTGCTATGCAGGAGGCATGAGTGTATGGGATAATTCAGTTTATTGCCAGGTCAGTTTAAAAGAAGAAGAAAAGTCCCAACCTACCATTTTGGTGTTCTGTTTTTATGGGGGAGGGTGGAAGGCAGAACAGTTTTTGCAGAGAATTTGAGAAGCAAATAAAATGACGATTCATATTCCTTCTCCCGTATTCTTTATCTGCATTAATGGTAGGAACACCAACCCAGGTGCCTCAATCCAGAAACTTAGGGAGAATCCTAGATTCTTCCCTCTCCCTTTCCTTTTGATTCAATATAATTTTTCCTTTAATCCATCTCCTAATTTCTAACCTTAATTCAACAGTCATAGTTTGAACCACTCTCTTCTCTCTGCCCATTCCTTCCACTCTTCCTCCACCAAGAAATTGGGGAAGTCAAGTCCAACTCCTGTTCCTCCTTTAAAACTTGCTTCCCTTTGAGTTTGGAGAATGGATACATATATATGGATGGCTGAGTCCCTTTGCTGTTCACCTGAAACTATCACAACATTGTTAATTGGCGTTCAGTTCAGTTCAGTCGCTCAGTCGTGTCCGACTCTTTGCGACCCCATGAATCGCAGCACGCCAGGCCTCCCTGTCCATCACCAACTCCCGGAGTTCACTCAGACTCATGTCCATTGAGTCAGTGATGCCATCCAGCCATCTCATCCTCTGTCGTCCCCTTCTCCTCCTGCCCCCAATCCCTCCCACCATCAGAGTCTTTTCCAATGAGTCAACTCTTCATGTGAGGTGGCCAAAGTACTGGAGTTTCAGCTTTAGCATCAGTCCTTCCAAAGAAATCCCAGGGCTGATCTCCTTCAGAATGGACTGGTTAGATCTCCTTGCAGTCCAAAGGACTCTCAAGAGTCTTCTCCAACACCACAGTTCAAAAGCATCAATTCTTTGGTGCTCGGCTTTCTTCACAGTCCAACTCTCACATCCATACATGACTACTGGGAAAACTATAGCCTTGACCAGACGGACCTTTGTTGTCAAAGTAATGTCTCTGCTTTTGAATATGCTATCTAGGTTGGTCATAACTTTCCTTCCAAGGAGTAAGCGTCTTTTAATTTCATGGCTGCAATCACCATCTGTAGTGATTTTGGAGCCCCCAAAAATAAAGTCTGACACTGTTTCCCCATCTATGTCCCATGAAGTGATGGGACCAGATGCCATGATCTTAGTTTTCTGTATCTTAGTTTTATTTTGTATTTGTATCTTAGTTCCCAATACAAAACAAAATGTTGAAAAGAAAACTTGCTCCCCTGAGAAGCCTATCTTTAGTTATATGTGTGGCCCTACTGTCTACTTCCACAGAACTTCTATCATTGCACTTATTGCACTGAATTGTATTAAAACCTTAAAAAGTCCATTTGGGTAGGGACAGTGTCTTATTGTTCACTATTGTACACCCAGCACCTAGTACAAGCTGCCTCACAGCAAATACTGAAATAAGTGTTGAATGAGTGACCACACAGAATAGATTTTTCCCACTCACACAACTAGAGAAAAGCCCGCATAGCAAATAAGACCCAGCACAGCCAAAAATAAATAAATAAAATAAAAAGAATAATAGTTTAACCCACATAAATGGTGTTTGTTTGCCTTAATAAGAATAAAGTAATATGTTTCCTGTAACTATAATATAAATTGGACAGAGATGTTTAAGCTGTGTGGAGTAGATTTGTTTCAACATTAGGAAACCAGAAGTTTTATTAAATATAAAATTAGCCCTGATTTAAACTCATGTATTTTAAGATAAGCTTCTGATATCTAAGGGAAGTATTTCGTTGTATTTCAGTTGTAATTTTTTATTTTACAGTTCAACTGTGGCCCCTAGTCATCATTATTATGCTGAGATGGTGAGATATTCTAATTTACATCTAATAGTTTGTGGAAAAGTTACACATACAGAAATATTCATCTTTACCCTGCCTTTTCTTCACTTTTAGAAGCCATATGCTATTTCTAAAGTCAGTAACCAAAACCCAAACCAGTCTAAGAATACCTGTTATAAAGTCAACAACCTATGTTACTTCCTCATATGATTGGATTTTGCTCAGACACTAAATGTTTGAGGCATGCCAAATGTACAACCGTCACAAGTGTGAGCACCCAAATAAATGGATACATAGAATTGGTATGGCCTTGGGGTAAAATCCTCCCATTCAGAGTCAGAGAAAAAATAAAAGTTAAGAAATTTAAGCTTAGTTTCCTAATACTTTATTATGCTCTTCAAACAAATCAAATATTAAATTGACTTAAACCAACATCTTTGAAGGTGAATATGTTAGTGTGACTTTTGTGACTACTTAAAATGTAATCATGGATAGAGGTGGCACACTTGCCATCCCTTTTATATATTGATATTTGGGGTTTCATAATTTAAGGGTTACTTTTCCTTCTTGGCTACTTCTCCTATAGTTTAGAGATACTGCTAATAGATGAATTGGTGCCTCAGTCATATGTCTTAAATTAAGAGAATATACTTTGCTTTGAGGGAGAAGGAGACAGCAACCCACTCCAGTATTCTTGCCTGGAGAGTCTAATGGATGGAGGAGCCTGGCAGGCTACAGTCCATGGGATCACAAGAGTCGGACATGACTGAGTGACTACACCACCACCACCACTTTGCTTTGAGATCAGACTACAACCGTGAATTTTTTAATTGGTTTTGAAAAAAATATTAGAACAGCAAAATTTAACATTAATAGTAAAGTAGACTCGTCAACTGGAGGAGGAAATGGCAACCCATTCCAGTATTTATGCCTGGAAAATCCCGTGGACAGAGGAGCCTGGCAGGCTACGGTCCACAGGGTTGCAAAGAGTCAAACTCAACTGAGCACACACACATACTCACATACAATTATATATTAATTGTTTTGGCACCTTTCCTATTAACTACTGATTATTATGGTGATAGTTGGTTTAAATAGCTTCGAAAACATACAGTTGGTTAGTTCGTGCCTGTGTGTTCCATCACTGTGCTGAGTTTTATTAGAGCACTGGTTTTCAAAGTTAAGCATACCTTGAGTCACCTAGAGGGCTTGTTTAAACAGAGGGGAGGGCCTTCCCTGGTTCAGTGGTTAAGAATCTGCCTTGCAATGCAGCGGACACAGGTTCAATCCCTGGTCTAGGAAGATCCCACATGCTGCGGGCCAGTTAAGCCCCTGCGCCGCAACTTGAAGCCTGCGTTCTAGAGCCCATGCTCTGCAAGGACAAGCCACAGCAACAAGAAACCCATGCATTGCAACTAGAGAGTTAGCCCCCACTTGCTGCAACTAGAGAAAGCTCGTGCACAGCAACAAAGACCCAGCACAGCCAAAATAAAATAAATGAATAAAAGTTTATTAAAAAAAAAAAAAACAAGCAGAGTGGCAACCACTAGTTTCTGACTCAATAGGTCTGAGATGGGCCCTGAGAATTTTCATTTCTAAGAAGTTTCCAGGTGGTAATGATTCTGCTTGTCCAGGGACCACACTTTGAGAACCACAGAATAGGGCCCCTAGTTCTTAATCCTTGCTGCACATTAGGATCACCCAGAAGAACTTTAAACATTACTGATACCTGGACTCTACCCCAGAATAGTTCAGTCAGAATCCATGAGATGTGGGGCCCAAGCACAGTTTTTTGTTTTTTTTTTTTTAATAATTTCAGCCTGACTTAAAAAATGTTTCAAAAATAGTAAAAAGAATGCCCATCACTGAACTTCTCCAAGTGTTAACATCGTATATAACCATATACAGTTATCAAAATCAGGAAATTGTATGATAAAATGTTAGGAACTAAATTGCACTTACTCAAATTTTACCAGTTGACCCCTTAATGTCCTTTTTCTGTCCTAGGATCCCACATTGCATTTCCTCTTCTCTCATTTCCCCCTAGTTTTATTGAAATATACTTGACATATAACCAGAGAAAGATTAGTTACCAAATCTATCATCTCAAATAATTATAAATTGTGTGTGTGTGTGTGGTGAGAACATTTAAGATCTATGCTTAGCAACTTTCAAGTATTTACTACAGTATTGTTAACTGTAGTCACCATGCTATATATTAAATTCCCAAGAACTTATTCATCTTATAACTGGAAACTTGTATCCTTTGATGGACATTTCTCCATTCCCCCCTGCTTCTAGCCTCTGGCAACTACCATTCTGTTTCTATGAATTTGACCTTTTAAAAAAAGATTCCACATATAAGTGTTATCATACAGTGTTTGTCTTTCTCTGTGTGGCTTATTTCACTTAGCACAGTATCCTCAAGATCTATCCATGTTGTTGCAAATGGCAGTATCTCCTTTTTTTCTCATGGCTGAGTAATATTCGTGTGTGTATGTGTACATATATATGTATCTCACGTTTTCTTTATCTGTTGATCAGTCAATAGAAACAGGTTACTTCTATGTCTGGCTATTGTGAATAATGCTGCAGTGAACATGGAGGTGCAGCTGTCTCTTCAAGATAATGATTTCATTTCTTTTGTGTGTATACCCAGAAGTTGGATTGCTGGATGATATGGTAGTTCTATTTTTAGTTTTTTGAGAACCTCCATACATGTTTCCCGTAGTGCTATACCAATATACATTCCCACCAACTGTGCACCAGAGTTCCCTTTTCTTCACATCCTTGCAACACTCGTCTGTTATCATTTTGATAATAGCTGTTCTAACAAGCGTGAGGCAATATCTCATTGTGGTTTTGATTTGCATTTCCCTGATGATTAGTGATTAACATCTTTTCATCTACTTATTGGCCATTTGTATCCACATGTCTTCTTTGGGGTGCTTCCCAGATGGGTCAGCAGTAAATATTCTGCCTGCCAATGCAGGAGCCACAAGAGATGCAGGTTCAATCCTTGGGTCGGGAAGATCCCCTGGAGGAGGAAATGGCATCCCACTCCAGTGTTCTTGTCTGGAAAATCCTGTGGACAGAGGAGCCTAATGGGCTACAGTCCATGGAGGCAAAGAGTTAGAGATGACTGAGCATGCACACATGTCTTCTTTAGGAAAATATCTTTTCCCCCCAAAATTTCAATTCTGCCCAGTTTTAAATCAGATTATTTACTTTTCTGCTATTGAATTGTATGAGTTCCTTACATATTTTGGATATTAACTCCTTACCTGATATGTGGTTTGCAAATATTTTTTCCCATTTTGTAGCTTGCCTTTTCATTCTTTTGATTATTTTTTGCTGAGCAGAAGCTTTTTGGTTTGATGTAGTCCCGTTTGTTGATTTTGGCATTTTAAGTCCTTAATCTATTTAGAGTTCATTTTTTAAGTGGTATGAGATGGAGGTCCGGTTTCATTCTGTTGCATATTTATCCAGCTTACCCAACACCATTTATTGAAGACTGTCTTTTCCCCACTGGATGTTTTTGGTTCCCTTGTCAAATATTAGTTCATCTCACACATGAGGCATGTGAGGCATGTGAGATCTTAGCTCCCTGACCAGGGATCCAACCCATACCCCCTGCATTGGAGGCTGGGAATCTTAACCAGTGGACCACCAGGGAAGTCCCTATATATGTCCTTTATGTTTGGATATGTTCTTTCTATACCCAATCTGCTGAGAGGTCCACGTTACATTTAACTGTCATGTCCTTTTAGTCTTAATATGTGACTGTTTCTAAGTCTTCGTTTTTCTTAACTTTGACACCTCTGAAGGCCACCAGTTAGTTTGAAGAATATCCTTCAATTTGGAATTGTCTGCTGTTTCCCAATGTTTAAAATCATTGTCCATTGTCTATTTCTGGCAAGAAAACCACATATCTTATCTTGTCTGCCTGATATCATATAATGAGGCACATTATGCCCATGTCTTATTATCAATGTTTTTAACTTTGTTCACTTGGTTAAGGTGGTATCTGCCAAGCCTCTTCTTTTAAAGTTATTATTTTTCCCTTTATAGTTATTGTTTTATAGAGAAACACTTGGAAACTATGCAAACGTCCTGTTTCTCATCATAATTTTTACCTACTAATTTTAGCAATCATTGATAGTTCTTGCTTACAATAATTATTACTGAAGTATGTGCCAAATGGTGATTTTCTGTTTCTGTCCTTCTTTCTACATTAATTAAGCTTCTAATTTAAAGACGAGATACCATTTCTCCACTTATTTATTCAACTGTTTATAATACTATGGACTCACAGATATTTCTTTTTCTCCATAATATTATTCTCATGATTTATTCATGCTTAGATTGCCCTAGATTTGGTCATTGGGAACTCCCTCAAGTTGGTTGATTTTCTTTCAAAATAACCCCGCCCCCCCCCCTTTTTTTTTTTTGAGCGCTTCCTTACTTTCTATTATCACAAGATGTTCTAGGCCAAGGATTGGCAAACTTTTTCTGTAAAGGGCCAGATAGTAAATATTTTAGGCTTTGAAGACTTTAGGTCTTTGTTGCTTTGGGGGCTGAGACAGTGTTGTTTTATCTTCCAACCTCTTAAAAATGTCAAAATCACTCTTAGCTATGGATTTGGCTTGCGAGCTGTAGTTTTCTGGCCCCTAGGCTAGAATCTAGGTTAATCTGCTCTCTTGCCCTAACCCTAGAATCAGGGAGTGGGGGCTTTTATTGGAGAACAGCACCTCAGAATCAAGATCGGGCATTAGGTACGCTCATTGCTTTTGGAGTATCATTGCTATTAGCCCTTTCAAGGAACAAAGCGAGGAAATATGTGTATGTACTCACACAAATATACACACACCTACATTGACCTAACAGAAGAACAGCTAGTTCATACTGATGTATGATTCTAATCCAACATCACAGAGTTTATTCTAGCCTTCCTCTTTCCTTACTTTTAACTCCATTCTTGGACATTGAGAAACCCGGCTGTTATTATCCTCAGTATATTTACTTATTTGTTCAATCCTAAAGTACATGTAAGTTGTAACATTGCTAACAGACCCTTGTGAAAAACAGTTTCACTAACCAGTGTAGTTCTTTGGTTTTAACCTTATAGGATATAGTCAAAATATCAGTCTCCAAAATTACTTAGGTTAGTTCTTTTCTTTCCCACTCTCTTCAGAACGATTATATATATTTCATCTATAAAATAATTATATTCACTTGTTACTACTTGTATTCCATTTTGGGAACTCCCTCCACAACTTCCTGGTTGATTAGCTTTAGTCCTTCTGTCTATCTATCTATCTATCAGTTAGTAAAGAATCTGCCTGCAATGCAGGAGACACAGGAGATGTGGGTTCAATCCCTGGGTTGGGAAGATCCCCCGGAGAAGGAAATGACAACCAGTATTCCTGCCTGGGAAATCCCATAGACAGAGGAACCTGGCAGGCTACAGTCCATGGGGTCATAAAGAGTTGGACTTGACTGAGCATGTACACAGATCTATCTTATCAATCTATCTATGTTTAGGAAAAAGCATAGATAATTTTTTAAAGTGCCCAGGTGATTCAAACATGAAGTTGATTTTAAGAGCTATTATTATTTAGAATAGAGAAGAAACAGAAGACACAACTGTTGCTCTTAAGAATGCTATGATGTAGGTAAAAATAAGCACATGTATGAATCAACAAAATAGTAATTGTAAATTAATATAATGCCATAAATGCTTTAGGGCTTCCCTGGGCGCAGTGGTAAAGAACCCGCCTGCCAATGCAGGAGATACCAGAGGCAAGGGTTCGATTCCTGAGTTGGGAAGATCCCCTGGAGGAGGAAATAGCAACCCACTCCAGTATTCTTGCCTGGGAAATCCCGTAGACAGAGAGCCTGGCAGGCTACAATCCATAGGGTCACAAAGAGTCAGGCACGACTGAAGCGACTTGAGCACACACATATAAGTGCTTTATGTAAGGCAGCAAAATCATTTTAAAGAAACAGGGAATTAGTGTGATAATCAGAGTGTGATTGAATTAGATAAGAAAGACTTCTAGACATGTGTGTTGAATTTTGTCTTAAAGAACAGAGGGGTAAAAGCATCCTAAAATTGCCATTAAATATTAATTGGAAACTAATTACTTTACAGTATTGTGGTGGGTTTTGCTATACATTGACATGAATCAGCCACAGGTATACATGTGTCCCCCATCCTGAATCCCCTTCCCACCTCCCTCCCCATCCCATCCCTCTGGGTTGTCCCAGTGCACTGGCACTGAGTGCCCTGTTTCCTGCATCAAACTTGGACTGGTCAGGTATTTCACATATGGTAATATACATGTTTCAGTGCTATTCTCTCAAATCATTCCACCCTCGCCTTCTCCCACAGAGTTGAAAAGTCCATTCTTATATCTGTCTCTTTTGCTGTCTCACATATAGGGTCACCGTTACCATCTTTCTAAATTGCATATATATGCGTTAATATACTGTATTGTTGTTTTTCTTTCTGACTTACTTCACTCTGTATAATAGGCTCCAGTTTCATCCACCTCATTAGAACTGATTCAAATGCCATTTTTTTTTAAAGATGAAAATCTACAGCTGGTAAACCATGAAGCAAATTCCATGGCAGTGGATGTTGTTCCTCACGTTGACAACCCAACCTTTGAAGAAGATGAAAGTCCTGATCAGGAGACCACTGTTCGAGAAATTAAATCATAAAATCTGTATCAGTAGAAAACCTGAACCTTTAGTAATAACAGAACTGCCAATCAGGGCCTAGTTTACTACTAAGGAACTGGATAAACTTAATAAAATAAGAATGATACTGAAAGTGCTGATATGACTAATATTATGCTATAGTTAAATGACTTAAAATACTAAACCTATTAACCTTTTCCACAAACACATTATAATGTTTTTCATAGGCAAGTTTCCTCTTGATAGCAGTAGCAACATTTTTAAATATTCAAAACTCTTGTCAAGTAATCATGTTTTCCATTTATAACAATTTTCTTATCAAAACATGTTGCTTTTAAAATGTGGAACAGCTATAATCACTTTATTTTATGATAGTATCTTAATTAAAAATAATACTACTTTAGCTTGGGCTATATGTGTCAGGGTTTTTCTCCAGGTGCTTATATTGATCTGGAATTGTAATTTAAAAAACAATGCAAACTTAGGCTAGTACTTCATGAAATATCTATTTAAGCTGCATTAAGTTGATAGAACAAGATTAAAGCAAAATACTCATTTTAATAATTTCTTATTTTTAAAATCAGGCTAAATTTACTTCATTTGAGTGTCAAGCATAGTTTCTTAGAGAGTATGGACTGGACTGGATTGATTGGTATATTAATGACACCAATTTGACAAAAGATCATAGACACAAACTTTCCTTACAAAAACACTGTATAACTATTTCTCAAACCTTACTTATGGGACTTTCAAAAACAGAACATATAAATCATCATACCATTTGAAAATGATTATTAATAAGTCACACAAAAATTGGTAATTGATCTCTGTGTATGAATTTGTCTACAGAAATTAGTCTATAGAAAATGTTTTCCAAACAAAGTTGACTTAAAATTGAGTTTACATTTTACCTAAATGGACTTTATAAAATAACATTAGGTAAAATAAAATTCTATCTGTGTAGCTATAAATTTCGTGAATGCATTTTCTTGGTGTTTGAAAAAGAATTGGTGTTGTGGGGGAGAATTCCAGGTGCCTTACTATAAAGTTTGAAGCTTCATCCACCAAAGTTAAATAGAGCTATTATAAAAATGCACTTTATATTTTCTGTGGCTTATCTTTGGTTTTAGAGTTTTGTTTCCAGTACAAATTCCAGCAGAATTTAAGCAAAAGCAGAATAGACATGTATTTTTGTTGGCTAAATGTAGAGTGGATGAAACCATTGCATTCTTGTACACTGATTTGAAATGCTGTAAATAGGTCCCGATTTGTATTGATTCTCTTTAAATATAAAATGTAAAATAAAATATTCCAATAAAAGTTTGTGTCTGGTGTTTAGTAATCATATACTAACTTTTAACATATGCTTGGATTTAGGAGGAAAAAGGTTTAATGTAAATATTTGTTGATATATTTGATAATAAAAACTAAAACTTTAGTATTTGGGCTTCCCTGGTGGCTCAGATGGTAAAAAAAAATTCACCTGCAATGTGGGAGACCTGTGTTCTATTCCTGGGTTGGGAAGATCCCCTGGAGAAGGTCATGGCAACCCACTCCAGTATTCTTGCCTGGAGAATCCCCATGGACACAGGAACCTGGCAGGCTACAATCCATGGGGTCACGGAGTCGGACATGACTGAGTGACTAAGCACAGCACAGCATGTTTACATATTTCACTACATAGTGAGGAACTGCTGCCATTATAAAATGACTGAATCTATCATGAATTATTTTTAAATGTCAGCAAGGTAAATAATGAGGTTGACCACTGATAAGTTTTTTCTTTTTCTTTATTTATTGGAGAACAATTGCTCTACAATATTGTGTTGGCCTCTGCCACACATCAACACAGATCAGTCACAGGCATACATATGTCCCCTCTCTCCAGAATCCCCCTCCTATTAATCACTGAAAATTTAAGGTTAGAAAAGGACCATGATGCCAGTCCATCTTTATACTGCTGCTGCTGCTTAGTCACTTCAGTCATGTCTGACTCTGTGTAACCCCTATGGATTGTAGCCCACCAATTCTCCAGGCAAGAATACTGGGGTAGACTGCCATGCCCTTCTTCAGGGGATCTTCCCAACCCAGGGATCAAACCCAGGTCTCCTGCACTGCAGGCAGATTCTTTATCACTAAGCCACCAGGGAAATGTCCATCTTTATATCACACAAACCATAAGGCCATTTTATTGCTTTATGTTTTGTGTAATATAAAGATGGACATTTCCTTTGGTCTTCTCTTTGGAAGTATCATTCCTGGGATGCTGTTAATGGGTTAAAAGCAGCTCTTTATTTTGGCAAACATGTTAAGAATAAACAGTTGTTTGGAACACTTCAGAACCATGATTATGAAATCCAGGATATACATATGTCTTATATGGCAATATGCCCAATGTGTGTGATGCCACACTATAAAGTTTCTCTATATTCTTAGGAAGTTTCTCTTTATTCTTAGGAAGTTAATCATCTCAAGCTTTGCAGGGGTTCTTCTAGGGAGGCATTTATAATTTTTGAATATTTACTAGCTGTATTAACATACAATTTATATACCAAAAATTCAGCCATTGTAAATGTATGGTTCTAAAGATGGATAGAATTGTGCTCACCACAAGTGAATTTGAGAACATTACATTAACCAGGAGATCAGTCCTGGGTGTTCATCCGTAGGACTGATGATGAAGCTGAAACTCCAATACTTTGGCCACCTGATGCGAAGAGCTGACTTATTTGAAAAGACCCTGATGCTGGAAAAGATCGAGGGCAGGAGGAGAAGGGGTTGACAGAAGATGAGATGGTTGGATGGCATCACTGACTCAATGAACATGGGTTTGGGTGGACTCTGGGAGTTGGTGATGGACAGGGAGGCCTGGTGTGCTGCGGTTCATGCAGTCGCAAAGAGTCAGACACAACTGAGCGACTGAACTGACTGACTGACATTATCCCCCAAAATCCCTTCATATCCATTTTTACTCAGTTTCTGCTCCCGTTCCTAGCCCCAGGGAACCATCAATTATCCTTTTGTCTCCATGGATTTGCCTATTCTGGACATTACATTTAAATGGAATCATACAATATATGGTCTTTTGTGACTGCCTTCTTCTACTTAGCATATTTTCAAGGTTTATCCATGTTGAAGCATGCATCAGTATTTCATCCTTTTTAATTGCTGAATAATATTCCAGTCTATAGGTATTCCATATTTGGTTATCCATTCATCAGCTAAGGAACACTTGGATTGTTACCACTTTATGGCCATTATGGCTGATGTTCCTATGAACATTCATGTACAAGTCCTAGTGTAGATTTATGCTTTCAATTCTCTTGGGGATATGCAAAGAAGAGGAATCCATGTCACTTGTGAATTTTCTTCCTGATATTATATTTTGATTATAAATAAGAGTTTGAGCAACAGACTTTATTATTTTCACATAGTCAAAATATAAGGCTGTGGCTCAGTGGTAAAGAATCTGCTTGCCAATGCATGAGATGGGGGTTCAATCCTTGGGTCAGGGAGAGCTCCTGGAGAGGAAATGGCAACCCACTCCATTCTTCCTGCTGAGAAATCCCATGGACAGAGGAGCTTCGCAGGCTACAGTCCATGAGGTTGCAAAAGTGTTGGACACAACTTAGAAACTAAACAACAACATGACATTCAAAATATAGGCTGATATTTTTAAACAGTGACAGTAGATATATTTGTATGTATAGGTAGTCTCCAACTTAAGATGGTGGGGTTTTATGAGAATTCATTTGTAAAAGTCACATTGTGTTAAGATCATGGAAGAAATCAAAAAGGAAATAAAAATATGCGTAGAAACAAATGAAAATGAAAACATGACAACCCGAAACCTATAAAAGCAGTGCTAAGAGGAAGGTTCATAGCAATACAAGCCTACCACGAGAAACAAGAGAAACATCAAATAAATAATGTACACTTAAAGCAACTAGAAAAAGAAGAACAGAAGAAACCCAAAGTTAGTAGAAGGAAAGAAATCATAAAAATTAATGCAGAAATAACTGAAAAAGAAATGGAGACTATAGCAAAAATCAACAAAACTAAAAGCTGGATCCTTGAGAAGATAAATTAAATAGACAAACTGTTAGCCAGACTCATCAAGAAAAAAAGGGAGAAGAATCAAATCAATAAAATTAGAAATGAAAATGGAGAAATCATGACAACACAGAAATACAAAAGATTATAAGAGACTACTATGACCAGTTATATGCCAATAAAATGGACAACTTGCAAGAAATTGACAAATTCTTAGAAAAGTATAACATTCCAAAACTGAACCAGGAAGAAACAGAGAATCCTAACAGACCCATCACAAGCATGGAAATCAAACTGTAATCAAAAATCTTCCAACAAAGAAAAGCCCAGGACCAGATGGCTTCACAGGTGAATCCTACCAAAAATTTAGAGAAGAGCTAACACCTATCCTATTCGAACACTTCCAGAAAATTGCAGAGGAAGGTAAACTCTCAAACTCATTCTATGAGGCCACCATCAACCTAATACCATAATCAGACAAAGATGCCACACACACACACACACACACACACACACACACAAACTACAGGCCAATATCAATGATGAACATATATGCAAAACCCTCAACAAAATGCTGGTAAACAGAATCCAACAACATATTAAAAAGATAATACACCATGACCAAGCGGACTTTATTCCAGGGATACATTCTTCAATATCACAAGTCAAACAATATGATACACCATTATAAAAAATCGAAAGATAAAAACCATATGATTATCTCAATATATGCAGAGAAAGCCCTTGACAAAATTCAACACCCATTTATGATAAAAAAAAAAAAAAACAACTCTCCAGAAAGCAAGCACGGAAGGATCAGACCTAAATAAAATAAAAGCCTTATATAACAAACCCACAGCAAACATTATCCTCAATGGTGAAAAATTGAAAGCACGTCCTCTAAAATCAGGAACAAGACAAGTGTGCCCACTCTCACCACTACTATTCAACATAGTTTTGGAAGTCCTAGCCACAGCATTCAGAGAAGAAAAAGAAAGAAAAGGAATCCAGATTGGAAAAGAAAAAGTAAAACTCTCACTGTTTGCAGATGACATGATCCTCTACATAGAAAACCCTAAAGATACCACCAGAAAATTGCTAGAGCTAATAAATGAATATAGTAAAGTTGCAGGATATAAAATTAATACACAGAAATCCCTTGCATTCCTATACACTAAAAATGAAAAAAAGAGAAATTAAGGAAAAAATCCCATTCACCATTGCAACAAAAAGAATAAAATAATTAGGAATAAATTTACCTAAAGAAACAAAAGGCCTATATATAGAAAACTATAAAATAGTGATGAAAGAAATCAAAGGTGACACAAATAGATGGAGAAACATACCATGTTCATGGATCAGAAGAATCAATATAGTGAAAATGAGTATATACCCAAAGCAATCTATAGATTCAATAGATTGAAGCTACCAACAGTATTTTTCACAGAATTAGAACTGCCAGGGAACATTTAACAGGAGGATTCCTGCATGCCGTTTTCTATTTCTCAAGGATTCTCTGTTCCTTATCAGTTCCTATTCTGAGAATGAGTAGAGCTGCACGCAGTTCTCAGGACTGAGGTCATGGGAAAGGGTATCTGCTTGGATTCCTTTTAGTAACTCCCTTCAGTGACTCTTTTCAGCGTCAGCAACCTTGTATGTATTAGACTATCCATATCGTGGCTATTGATAAAATTTCATCCTGTGTAATAGCTGAGTAATCGTCTTACTAAAGATATATAAGCCTACATTTCTGCTAATAAAGCACCCTTGCTCCATCAGAGCTTGGGTCCCCGTGTCTTTCTTTCTCTCTTTCTTTCTTTCTCTCTCTCTCTCTTTCAGTTTCTTATTATTGACTTCAGACTGCCAGGTTCCGGTCCATTAAAGGACCACAACAAGTGGCCCCCAGAACAGGGACCTGGTATATGTGGCATTTCAGACTGAGTGACTCAGGGCCTATTGAGGTCGGTAAGACATGGATTAAACAGCTGGAAAGCCCCATCATTTCTCTACTTTACTTCACCATTTGTTTAAAGCTCAGGGACTTCTGGTTTCACGCAAACTAATAGAGCCTTGCCTTCAAACAGTGGTTGAGTGTAATCCTTGGTTCCCTGATAAAAGCAGTTTTGATTTAGAAATTTGGCACTGGGTCAAAGAAAATGTTGAATGAGCCGCCAGGCAGAGAAAAAATATTCCAATTGATTTCTGGCCCTCATGAGCTCTCATTAAAGCTGTAATTCTGCCATTTCAAGGTAATTCTAGCCCTCATAATATTCAACAACAGACAGAAAACTTGTTACATAAATATGAATTAGATGATGAAACTTTACAAAAGGCCCAATTAGAACAACATAAAATATTTCAGAACTTTCCTACAAATCCTACCCCGGCTGCTCCAAGTGCTCCTCCTCTGCCAGCAGACACAAATCCAAAAGTCTCTCCTTTGCTAGACTTACTCGCTCTCCTTGAAATTCTCCTATTTTTGTTATAAAAAAGAAATCTAACAAATGACGTCTCTTGACAGACCTTAGAAAAGTTAATGAAAGGAGATCCTAATTTAAATAGCCCTCATTCACTTTCTCAAGAGACACAAGAGGAACTCTATTTAGTGCAAAATAAATTACAAAAACAGTTTCTTACTCGCATCAGACTAGATTTACCTCTAAAATTATTTGTACTCCCCTCTCTTCATTCTCCCATGGGACTTCTTGACCCAACAGCTCCAAACTTGATATACCAGAAATATGTCTAAGCAAAAGCCTGTAATTAACTCTTATCACGTTATTGAAATAGACAACCCACTTTGCCTGAGATGTCAGCCTTAGACAGATTAGTACAACTTCAAGCCAGAAAAAAAAGTGGGGGACAGACCTTTTAAATCTTAAAGCAGAAATCTATGAGATCTCTGTCTGTCTAGATATATATGTATGTCTTTGTCTCTGGATAATATTGCTGAGGTTAATTTATAAATGAGCTAAACAACAGTTCATGGTTTCTAAAAAAAGTAAGATACATATTTTCAGTAAAAAAGGTATAAGAAATGAAATTACATTTTATTAAGAAAACAAAGAAGTATGGCTTATAGATGGCTATTCTATGAATGGACAAATAAAGTGATGAATACAGAAAGTATAAAAAAGGTTTGTGGAAAGTTAAACCCAAAAAAAAGTTCTATATGAGAAAAAAATATGCCTTACAGATAAATAAAAAAAGTATACAAAAGGTTTGTAACAAGTAGAAAAGTGTTTTATGCATGATACAAGTTTCTTAAGACATGACTTTACTAATAACTGCTAACTATAGCTATATTATTTTCTATGTCACTTGTTTTGGAAGAACTTTTTACGTTAACAAATGTGTGACTGAGCCTATGATATAATGCTGATATACAGTTCCATATGAGATCAATGATTGTAATAATGTAACTCTAGATATGGGAAAAAACAACAAGAGGAAATGTTTTCCTGGACCAAGAGGCTAGTAAGACAGTGGTCCAGAGACTTTTGCTACTTACAAGGCCTGGTCCAATAACAGCACACTGAGTGGCCTATCAATGAAATCGTCCCTAAACCTGGGAATGTCTCCCAATACCATGAGACACAATGGCCATAAAATGCCCCCCAAACATGGTCAAATATGTGGCTATGAAGGGACCCTACTGACTGAAAATTGATACTTGTCAACTGCCTCTACAAAGATTACATCATGACCACTGCAAGCTGCTGACCTTCAACACCCCCTGAAAGGAGTTCAGGGTAGAAATCAAAAATAAGACACTCTATGCTCTGGAAAAAAAAAAAAAAACCAGAAAAACTGGCCTTCAGACAGTCAGATGTTTTCGGGTAAAGATTTTATGAGCCCAAATTCTTGCATCTTCTCATACCTAGAGAAACATTAATGTCGTGAACCAATGTCTGGTCCTAGTTCTCCTGGTAGCCCCTAAACAGCTTTTCTACTTCTCTTAATCTTTGGGCCATATACCTTTAACTTTTTTGTTAAGTTTGTTTCTTCCAGAATACAACAAATATCCAAATGGTAGTATGACAAAAATATTCCCTGACCAACACCTAGACAATGCTGAAACAAGTCACCTTATCATTCCATGGACTCTCATCTCCCTCTGTTAATACACCCTGACAGAAAACAGGCAAAGGAAACCCAAAACCCCACGACTGCCCCTGTACAGCCTGAAAAAGCCAGAGCGGTCATTGCCCCCTTTCCCCTGAGACTGGAGTCCCAAATGCCTGAAAAGGAAAATAGGTAGACAGTTAGACATGAACAGGATATCAAAAGGGACCAAAATCAAAAATCAAAAAAATTAATGTTTATAGCTAATCATACAATTGTCGATTGGAGACCCTATGGTATGTGGTTATCTAACTGCTCAGATGATATTAACAGTACTATGTATGACAATGCTACTCAAGTAACATAAAAAGTTACTAATACTACGATGAAACATTACCATGACAAAGGACTTCTTGGCTAGCTTGACGATAAAATGACACCCCCTCATCCTCGAATTGTCCTCGATAAACAGATTGGGCCTGAACAATGAGACATCTGGAAACTTGCCGCAAACACCAAAGAACTTAGACTGGACATCTCACAGAGAACAATTGTAGTCATAGTAATGATTTCTTTCATTATAATCAATCATATATCATACAAGCTTGTTTTCCCCTTCCTTTTGTTACAATTATATTTGTTGTTTACCATTGCCTTTATGCAAAAATGCCTTTATGCAAAACTAAACAAACTCAATTAGTCAAGACCTTTTTACAAATATAATAAATAAGGGTAAATTGTCAGGGAACATATAACAGGAGGACTCCTGCATGCTGTTTTCTATTTCTCAAGGATTCTCTGTTCTTTATCGGTTCCTATTCCGAGAACGAGTAGAGCTGCGCGCAATTCTCAGGACTGAGGTCATGGGAAAGGGTATCTGCTTGGATTCCATTCAGTAACTCCCTTCAGTGACTCTTTTCAGCATCAGCGACCTTGTATGTATTAGACTATCCATATTGTGGCTATTGATAAAATTTCATCCTGTGTAATAGCTGAGTAATCATCTTACTAAAGATATATAAGCCTACATTTCTGCTAATAAAGCACCCTTGCTCCATCAGAGCTTGGGTCCCCATGTCTTTCTCTCTCTCTCTCTCTCTTTCATTTTCTTATCGTTGACTCCGGACCACCAGGTTCTGGTCCATTAAAGGACCACAACATAGAACAAATGATTTCACAATTTGTATGGAAACAGTTCAGTTCAGTTCAGTTGCTCAGTCGTGTCGAACTCTGCGACCCCATGAATCGCAGCACGCCAGGCTTCCCTGTCCATCACCAACTCCCAGAGTTCACTCAAACTCATGTCCATCAAGTCGGTGATGCCATCCAGCCATCTCATCCTCTGTCGTCCCCTTCTCCTCCTGCCTCCAATCCCTCCCAGCATCAGGGTCTTTTCCAATGAGTCAACTCTTCGCATGAGGTCGCCAGAGTATTGGAGTTTCAGCTTCAGCATCAGTCCTTCCAATGAACACCCAGGACTGATCTCCTTTAGGATGGACTGGTTGGATCTCCTTGCAGTCCAAGGGACTCTCAAGAGTCTTCTCCAACACCACAGTTCAAAAGCATCAATTCTTCGATGCTCAGCTTTCTTCACAGTCCAACTCTCACATCCACACATGACCACTGGAAAAACCACAGCCTTGACTAGATGGACCTTTGTTGGTAAAGTAATGTCTCTGCTTTTGAATATGCTGTCTAGATTGGTCATAACTTTCCTTCCAAGGAGTAAGCGTCTTTTAATTTCATGGCTGCAATCACCATCTGCAGGTAAGTCAGTAAAAATATATTTAAGGATACAATTAGAATGCTAGATATATAATACTTCTCCTCCCTCCATCTGGTTTTGGTGCATTTACTAAATATTCTAGCTATGTTCTATAATACCTGGATCAATTTTATCACCTTAGGTTATAACAATTTTCAGTTATTTGCCTTACTCATTGTATTTTCCATTTAGAGTAGGTTAAAAATATTTTAAAGCATATTAAACAATATAACATTTAGATTTGCATACTACATGGGATTTAAAAGAAGTGCATTATTACAGTGGGCACTTTGACCTCCAGAGCAAAATGTTTATTATCTTCTACCTTAGAGGCAATTCAGGGAAAAGTTTGAAAACTACTACTCACAAGTTCTAACCTTTTTTCTTCCAGAAACATACAATCTCATAAATGTGAGACACTTGTGGACATACCTAGATTTTTTTGATGGTTAGGTGGCTCAGCTGGTAAAGAATCTGCCTGCAATGCAGGAAACCTAGGTTCAATCCCCGGGTTGGGATGATCCCCTGGAGAAGGCAAAGGCTACCCACTCCAGTATTCTGGCCTTGAGAATTCCATGGACTGTATAGTCTATGGGGTCTCAGAGTTGGACACGACTGAGCGACATTCACTTCACTTCACTTTAGAGAGTGTTTGTGTGTGTGTTAGTCACTCAGTCGTGTTCAACTCTTGTGACCCCATCACTGTAGCCTACTAGTCTCCCCTGTCCTTGGACTTCTCCAGGCCAGAATACTGGAGTGAGTTGCCATTCCCTTATCCAGGGGATCTTCCTGACCCAGGGATCGAACCCAGGTCTCCTGCATTGCAGGCAGATTCTTTACCAGGTGACCCACCAGGGAAGCTCCAGTTGGAGAATAGTAGTATATATAAATAGAGTTTAGCATGGCTGGGCTTCCCTGATGGCTCAGCTAGTAAAGAATCCACCTGCAGTGCGGGAGACCTGGGTTTTATCCCTGGGTTGGGAAGATCCCCTGGAGAAGGGAAAGGCTACCCACTCCAGTATTCCGGCCTGGAGAATTCCATGAACTGTATAGGCCATGGGGTCGCAAAGACTTGGACATGACTGAGTGACCTTCAGTTTCACTTAGCATGGATGCTGCTGCTAAGTCACTTCAGTTGTGTCCGACTCTGTGCGACCCCATGGACTGCAGCCTACCAGGCTCCTCCATCCATGGGATTTTCCAGGCAAAAGTACTGGAGTGGGGTGCCATGGATACCTAGTGTCAATTTCTCCTCCAACTAACATCCCAATTCTGAGGCCTAGAAAATTTTAATTTGCATGTTCTGATATAAACTTAAAAAAAATTCAGTCATCTAAATTTCATTGATAGAGCTTAATTTTTAAAAGATACCTATTAGCTCTTAGTAGAAATGTGATTAATCACCCCCAATTTGTTGTAAAATTTGATTTTCAAATACCTCATTTGCTTTCAGTTAGAGAATCTAAAACTTTAATATTCCTACAAACTACCGGGATCTTGTTAAAATGCACACTCTCATTCTAAGGCCTGGAATAGGTTCTGAGATTCTGAATTTCTTTTACTTTTGCACCAACCTAATAGCAAGCTCCGTGGTAATGCAGATTTTGGTGGTCCAGGGTCTGTATTTTGAGTACTAAAGTTTTAGATGGCTCTCCTCTAGCAATGCTCCACCTGTTTTGAATCTTACTGCTTCTAAACCTGCTTCAGACTGTAAAATATCAACTAAGCTTGTGAAATTCACTTCAAATAAGAATCCAGTGGAATCTTGAGTGATAGCCTAAGCCTTTCCATGGCACAGGGTTTGGAACTGCTATTTGGTGTTTCCCAGTACCTTTCACATAGGTGTTTGAGACTATGATTTAGAAGCCTGAGTCAGCTGGAAGACTGAATTTTGGATAAACGGGGTATTATTCAGCCCTGCATAGTATAACATTGTGTCCATAAATATGTGGCTTGGATAAATCAGAAAATGAACATGGTAGTAGACAGATGAGTTGGGAGGCTATTACAGTGCAGCAGAAAAGTGATGTGAGGCTTATCTGAAGTGATAACAGGAGGATGGAATGGACTTTTGGAAAAAAAAAGAGTAGAGTGGTGTGTGTGTGTAACAGTGCAGGTGGTGAAAGTAGGAAGTTTAAGACTATTCTCAGGTTCCTTACATGCACCCCAATGTTCATAGCAACACTATTCATAACAGCCAAGATGTAGAAACAACCTAAGTGCCCATCAACAAATGAATGGATAGAGAAGAAGTGGTATACATATATATAAATAAACACACGCAATGGAATATTACTCAGTCATAAAAAAGGAATGGAGTAATACCATCTGTAGTAACATGGATGGACCTATAAAATATCATACTAAGTGAAGTAAACCAGACATAGAAAGACAAATATATGATAACAATAAAAATGAATCTATTTACAAAACAAATAGACTCACAGATACAGAAAACAAACTTCCCCAAAAGGAAAGGGGGATAGATAAATTAGGAGTATGGGACTAACAGATCCACACTATTATATATAAAATAGACAAGCAACAAGTATTTATTGTATAATACAGGGAACAAAGTTCAATATCTTATAATAACCTATAATGGAAAATAATCTGATATTATTTTCCATAATACAGCAAGGTGTACAGCAAGGTGATTCAGTTTTATAAAAAACTGAATCACCTTGCTGTACACCTGAAACTAACACCTCATTTTTTTTTTAATGTAAAAAAAGCAGGGAGGGAAGACTATTCAAAGTTTCTTAGCTTGAGCATCTTGGTAAACAGTGGTGCTCAGAACTATGAGAATGTAGTAGAAGAGACAACTTTGGGCAGGGAGGATACTAGAGAAATAAATTATGCTTTGGACATATTGTCTTTGAGGTATCTATAAACCATATTGTCAGACATATTGTACTCAGACAAACCCAGGTTCAAACCCTAGCTCCACCATTTATTTAGTTATCTGATTTTAGGCAAGTTAATTTCTTTGAGCCTCCTGTTCATCTGCAAATTAAGGATGTTAAAATGTACAAGTTTATTAATGAGGGTCAAATGACAATCTGTGCATCCAGTCATAGATAGATATAGATATTACTAGCACAGCACCAGCAGTGATATCCATGGCAGTTTGTAATTCTTGTCCTTCTTCTCTAAAAACAATGTATACTAATATACACAATTGAATAGTGACATGGTCTATATAGTGACATGGTCTGTCATTTTAAGTCGTTTTAAGAAAAATACTTCTATTTGCAAAGGCTTGAAATACAGTAGATGATCAATACAAAACGTTATATTCCAGGAGTAATGTAAACATGTTTTATTCACATAATCAACAAAATGTTTACTACAACAGGAGCTCTCTAAATGCCCTGCTCCGAGCCAAAAGTGGGTCCACTTCTGTAACAGGGAGCATGTGGGTTTATCTGAATAGAATCCCCAGTAAAGGGACAGAAGAATCATCCAGCTCTGCATAGCCCCTGCCACAACTCTTACAGTTTAAGGGTATTGGAAAAGAATGTGGCTTGATGAGGAAGGAAATAAAAAGGGGAAGGAAAAATAAAAAATAAAGGATACTTCACATCTCTTTTTATTTGCCACATTTACTGATCTTTCACCAGGAAGATTTAAGAAATTATCTTCCTTAATACATATCCAAATTAGGATGGCTTTCCCCAAGGATACATTGCAGTTCGGGCTCTGGGAAGATTGCTGTCCACCGCCACCACTCCCCCCACGCCCGACTACCCCCGCCCCCCACCTCCAAAAAGCTGCATTGGGACTAATAACTGCATTTTAGAAAAAAAGAATCCCAAATTGGCCTTTTTTTCACTTTCAAGAAAAATCCCTGCTTGTAGCACACACCTGCTTTCTTTGAGGTGGCCCACATTTTGTGAGGGTTAAGCCACAGACGCTGCTCTGAGGCAGAGTTTTATGGCTCCTTGGCATCTGGGTGTGCCCCACCCCATTTTTTTTAAGTCATATTTTTGAGGCTTCATTCTCAATATAGCTTGCCAAGAGCCCCCCCCGCCACCTTTTTTTGTATGCTGCCTCTCAACTCTTTCCTTCCTATAAACGTTTTCACTTTCAGTTGTTGTGTGTTAGTTGCTCAGTCTTATCTGACTCTTTGCAACCCCATGGACTGTAGCCTCTGTCCATGGAATTCTCCAGGCAAGAATGCTGGAGTGGTTTGCCATTTTCTTCTCCAGAGGATCTTCCAGACCCAGGGATTGAACCCAGGTGTCCTGCATTGCAGGCAGATTCTTTACCGTCTGAGCCACCAGAGAAGCCTCTTTAATTCTGGTGGGCTTAGTGACAGCAGTAAATAAAAATGTCCCTCAAATAATTTCTCATAATGATGTCTCACAAAGTACCGACTTCAAAGTGTTTAAGCAGCTGCGTATCACTAACAAGGTACAGGCTGCCCTGAAAGGGATTCTTAAAGAACTGAAGCAAAAAAATCGCTCATAAATTATTATATCCAGTAAAGCAAAGTTGGACGACATTTTCTGTGGCTGATTACAATATTTAGAACAAATCTGGGAAGGAAGGAGCACACGGCGTGAAAAACACTATATGGTTTCTGGAGATTTTATATTTTTATTGTATGGGCAGAAAAGAGCTTAATCCAAGAAAGATTTTTCAATCAGACAATGAATAGTATCAGACTCCACTTTCTGTGTAACTTTGGCTAAGTCACCGAACCCGACTGCCCATTTGTTTATGTACAGAGTGGGGAATGAGATATACATTGTGAGACTTCTGTAAGGATTATGTGAGACACTGTAAGTGAAATCGCTTAGTACATAGTAAGAGAAGGCAATGGCACCCCACTCCAGTACTCTTGCCTGGAAAATCCCATGGACGGC
Organism: Bos taurus; assembly: GCF_002263795.3. Taxonomy (NCBI): domain Eukaryota; kingdom Metazoa; phylum Chordata; class Mammalia; order Artiodactyla; family Bovidae; genus Bos; species Bos taurus. The sequence continues at coordinate 55,339,411 of NC_037357.1, forward strand.
GGAGCCTGGTAGGCTGCAGTCCATGGGGTCGCTAGAAGTCGGACACGACTGAGCGACTTCACTTTCTCTTTTCACTTTACATGCATTGGAGCAGGAAATGGCAACCCACTCCAGTGTTCTTGCCTGGGGAATCCCAGCGACGGGGGAGCCTGGTGGGCTTCCGTCTATGGGGTCGCACAGAGTCGGACACGACTGAAGCGACTTAGCAGCAGCAGCAAGAGCGTATTAAACGTTAGTTCTGGAGAAGGAAATGGCAACCCACTCCAGTATTCCTGCCTGGAGAATTCCATGGACAGAGGAGCCTGGTGGGCTATAGTCAACGGGGTCGCAAAGAGTTGGACACGACTGAGCTACGTTAGTTACCGCTACTGCTCCTTCCCAGAATGGCCGTTCGTTACTCCCAAATTCCGGAAACTATTTACTACAGTTTAACACCCTCAGCTGTAAAAGGATGAGAAGAAACAACACCTCTATACCCGGGCCTCACTTATTCGCTCCAAAAACCGCTTTAAACTTTCGATTGGCAAAATCCACTGAACTGGTGGCTTGGACTCGCTTTGAAAGCACGCGCACCCAGCTCTCACCCCAATGGATTGTGGGAAGTGTAGTCCCGCGCTCCAAGTGCTTGAGTACAGAAAAGCGGGAAGCAAACTACAATTCCCAGAAGAGAAAGGAACAGGACTATTTCCCAGTCGGGCGTTAGCGCTGTGGGAGGGAATTGGCAATCTCGCTGCCTACGTGGGAGAGAAGGGAGGGTTGGGGGAAGTGTGGAAAAGCAGAACTCTAGCGGCTGCCGCCTGAGGCAGATTTAGTGGGAGGAGAAGTAGAGGGGAGGAAAAGAGTGGAGGGGTGAGGTGAGGAGGGTATCTAGGTGGCTGCTCCAGGGCGGCATAAAGTTCCTCGCGATGTGGCTGAAGCCCGAGGAAGTGCTCTTGAAAAATGCGCTGAAGCTGTGGATGATGGAAAGGTCCAATGACTACTTCGTGCTGCAGCGGCGTCGGGGCTATGGGGAGGAAGGCGGCGGGGGACTCACAGGTAAGATGTGGCCATTACCCCCACCCTCCCTGCCTGGGGCCCCGTGTTTTCTGGTACTTAAAAGGAGGTGAGGGACAGTTACTCGTCGCCGCCCGCCACCTGATTCTAAACCCTGGGCGGGGAGGGTGGGGGTGGGTGGGACTCGGATTCTTCTCCCCCCACCACCACCTTTCCGTCGCCCTCACTGAGTCCTAAGAACGCCTCCCTGGACCAGCAGTCGGTCTTTGGATGGGACGGCGAAAGGGAGGAGGGGGTTCTTTCTGAAGCCTAGGAAGAATCTGAGGTAAAGGAGGGGCTTTTTCAGAGGCAGAGTACCCATGGGGGAGGGGGCTGGTGACAAGCGTTAGACGTGGGCAGATCGCTTTTAGGCTAGTGATCAGGGCCAGTTCGCAGTTGTGCACTTAACTTTTTTCCACAACCTCCCCACCTCCCCCATCTTTAGCCACCACCCTGGGGGTGGTGGTGGGGGGTAATTGTGTGGGAGGACGGATGAGGAGAAAGGGAGGAACTCCAATCACATCTAGGGGGATCGGCGTCAAAAGAGAGATTCGGGAGTCGGGGTTGGGCGGGGGGAGGGGAGAGTCGCGGTGCGGGGGGAAGGTGAGGAGTAGGTCTCAGAATTGCTAATTCCTCCCCATTTAGCGTTTTTCACTTTGTCTCCAAGTTTTCGATCCTTGGGATCCCCTCCCAAAGTAACCGTTGTAACTCGTTTCTTCCTTGAGTGTTTGGCGCTGACTACCCTTTCTTTCAGAGCCAAGGTTGTAAAGCAAACCGATTGAACAAACGGAAGTTTCTCTTCCCGCCTAATCCATCCTGCCTTCACTTCTTTGATTTACAAATCAAGAACTCTATTTGTGTCTAGTCTGGGAACTTTGTTTTGAGACCAGCCTTCTTGGGCAGGTGCAAACTTTTGGTGCAAACTTTTGGTCACTGGAGAGACCAGAGCTCATTTTCGTGACAACTTATAGTTCGATATTGTGGCCTTGAAGTGATGGTCCAGGATTAATTCAGCAGCGAGATGGAATGAAAAGGAAGTGTCTCAAAACCTGCTTGTTAGTCCCATCATAATCTCCTGTTGAAGGATGTTCGACAAATTCTTTCATTCATTCAACCTTAAGAGCCTACTGTGTGCCATATGGAATGCTAGTATACAAAGATAATTAATATTCAGTTCCCTGTCTGTGAAGTGTTCATAATCGAGATAAGTGGCAGAGGGTCGGGTTTGAGGGAAATAATCAGCAAACCAGGCAAATTATAATTATGACCTGTAACTGCTAAACCAGGCAAATTGTAATTAGAACCAAATAACTGAAGGCATTGCTTTTTCTCTTCTGTTAAATGGTGTCTACCTCAGAGTTGAGAGGATGAAATAAATAGGTGCCAAATCAATGTGTATTGTTGAGATGGTGATGAACATGTGCTATTATTTATTTTTTTTTCAAGATCCAGGTAGTGTGGTGAGAATTCTGAGGTCCTATGGGACATTTAAAAAAATATCTTGCATGAGCTATTCATCCTATTCAGCTTCCAAAAGAGCCCTCTTGAAAATACCGCCACAAAAATTGCCTGATTAAACTTCATGTTTTGCCACTTTATAATTTTCAAAAATTAGAAGTGTTATTTTGCAGAGGAGTCTTTCCATTTAGTAGATGTATATATTTTCCAGATTAAAATTTGAGAATCAATGTTCATAATTACCCAGTGATGTAATTTGCCCATTTGAGTCCATTGAAAACAGATCAGAATATATTTAAAATATATTTTCCAGCCCAGTGTTACAGCATAAAATTTTGGTTCCCCATAATTTTATTTGACCAGAATTTTTCTGGTGCTCCTGTCCACATTTACCAAAGTTTATGTCACTTTGTTACAACTACTGTGTTCCTGAAAAGTAATAGGTAAATCAGATTTTTGAGAATCAAATCACTATTGCTGCTGCTGCTGCTAAGTCGCTTCAGTCGTGTCCGACTCTGTGACACCCCATAGACGGCAGCCCATCAGGCTCCTCCGTCCCTGGGATTCTCCAGGCAAGAACGCTGGAGTGGGTTGCCGTTTCCTTCTCCAATGTATGAAAGTAAAAAGTGAAAGGGAAGTCACTCAGTCATGTCTGACTCTTAGCGACCCCATGGACTGCAGCCTCCCAGGCTCCTCCGTCCATGGATTTTCCAGGCAAGAGTACTGGAGTGGGGTGCCATTGCCTTCTCCGCAAATCACTATTATGTAGTAGTAAATATGTTTTTACTTGTTGCAAATTTTCTTTATATAATCACTCCTTGTTTTCTTTATTTGGGTTTTCATTTGACGCTGTCTTTTTTGTTTGTTTGTTGCTGCGTGACTTGTGGGATTTTAGTTTCTTGACCAGGGATTGAACCCAGGCCTCTTGGCATCAAGAGCCCGGGAGTCCCAACCACTGGACCGCCAGGGAATTCCTTTGAGGTGCTTTTTCTTAAAGCATGCATCAGTTGCACCAGTTTCTTACCTGTCTCCCACCCATTTGCATTTACTCTAGCCCCATCTCTGTAAAAGAAGAGAGGGTTTGTCTGAAGAAATAAACCAAGATTTCTGCCACACCTGTATGATGAGAACAGGTATAGCCCCATTTTTGTGGTCAGTTCGTATCTCAGCATATTTGTCTTTATCTGTGGTGTGGTAGAATGCTTGAAATTACCACATGAGAGTTACCACTATTATATTTCGTGTAAATTAAGATGGCTCAGAATGGAGCAAGGAGGTGTTTTTAAGGTTTATTTGGTTCTTTTTGGTCCAGAGCAAAAGTGTGTGCTGATTTTCATGGCTGCTCAATTAGTGTATTCTTAAAATTGTGAACCCAACAGCTTTGCTGTGCTTTACCACAAATACACATTTGGATTCGCTCTCATAGGAGATTGATTCTGTGCTAGTATAAGCTTGCCTTTGTCCATTTTGTTTGCTAAAATCCAATGCTACATGCTCCCCCTTTAAGAATTTCATTTATACATTTTATTTTAATGAAGAAAATGAACACCTAGAGATTCTAATATTGTACTTTTTTTTAAGATTTCATTTCTTGGCCATGTGATAATTGGCAATAAGCACCACCAATGTAAGAATTTAGCTGTGGACTTGGAGAAGTTAGTTGGCTCTTTTTTTAAAAATTCTAGTAATGGAATTGGAGCAACAGAGAACCCTAGGATGGTTTTAGCAGGTGACTAACTTGGAAGTTAGAATTCTGAAGTCCTTTTCTAAATTTTCTGCAACACTTCTAGTGGATATCTTAGCATTTGGTAAGATTACTTAGCATTTGCCTAACTGTATCTTACTTAATTGTCCTAGTTCCCAGCAGGGTGGAATATCTTGTGAAAAATTTTTTATACATAAGATTATTTTTCAGATAAAGTGATTTTCATTTAGAGAAGTAATAAACCCTTCTAGATTTTTGTAGTTACCTTGCAGTATTCCTTGTTCCTCCTGGATGATAAGGGTAATGACTTTTCTCTGGCACTTACCACTTGGCTTTATGTAATTAAAAATAATTTATGCATATTTGGCTTATTAAGCACAAATCAACAACTTGCTTGTCAGATGGGAGCTACTACATGAGTGAAATTATGGGGCTACATTCTATTAAATACTCTAGTATGGGACCTAGGAAGGTCTGCCAATTAGGAAGCTTTAATTTAGATAGTTTGTTGAGAGTATTTTACTCTTTTTTAAAAAAATTTATTTATTTGGCTGCACTGGGTCTTAGTCGCAGCATGTGGGATCTAGTTCCCTGACCAGGGTTCAAACCCTGGCTCTCTGCACTGGGAGCTCAGAGTATCAGTAACTGGACCACAAGGGAAGTCCCAGTATTTGACTCTTGAATTTTCCATATCTGAATAGTGTGAGCAGGTTCTTGTGTGTTAGACTGACAGTCTCCTTCAGTAGACCTTACTTTTTTGTGCTGTAGAACTAGACTAAGAAATGAAACATGAAAATGGAAGATGTTTCCTTATCCCTTCTTGCATCTTGGCACTGCTACTTTGAAATTAAACCATCTGTAAACACTAGAACATGATAACATTTGAAATGAGCTTCCCATTTTATGATATTTATATAAACTTAATAAATCACTATGTGAGTTATAAATAAACACACACATAAAAATCAATTAGGTAACCTTTAAAAAAGTTCTTCATGACCATCCCTCAAAAATACAAAGTTTTTCTCTCCCTTTTCCCTACTCCCAACTCAAGGACCCAACTCTGAAAATGTTCTCAAGTTTTCCTTAGCAAAATATTCCTGCATTCCATACTTACAAAGGAAGCAGCTGATAAAATTTTGGCCTCCCAGATATCTCATTACTGGGACCTGGGTGCTAAATAGTGGCCTTGACATTTCATTTTACATAAGGAAAGATCAACCCTCCCACCCAGTCTACCGCCCCCACCCCACCACAGTGTAAATTAATAAATATCATTTTGGCTTATTAAAGAGAAAAATCCCATGGGGCAACCCCTAGGGAGGCAAATCACACTGTATGCTCCCCTCTCGTCTTCCCTTCCTGGAACGTGTATCCATGTGAAATCCAGTAAACAGTTGTCTTTAAAGATCTCTTAGAATGATGAAGGACAGCTTTGCAGGAGGTTTTGAGACATAAAGGATGGTCAGTGTCACCACTTTTTCTAGGTAGTAATGGAAGGATTATTGAGTGCATACCTGTGAGCTTCAGGCCTTTCTTCACATACCTGTTAATACACTGCTCTCTTGCCCTTTTCCCTCCTCTGCTTGCTGCTAGGGTCTCTCCTCCCTTAAGCATAGCCTGGGAACCACCACTCCAGTTCACCTTAGGGCCATGAATCCTCAATCCTCAAGAGTTAAAGTGATAATGATGTGGATTGTGTGCAAAGAGGTTGATTTCTTTTCTTTTTTTGATTAAGATATTGGAGGTTTATAATGTAAGTGGGAAATTAATATTTGCTGTCAAGTAGATTTTGTTCTAATGAAAAAAGAATACTAAGAAGTGATGACACTGACCAACCTTCATTTTTCAAAACCTACAGACCTGTTTGTTCTTGTCATATCATTCAAAGAGATCTTTGAAGGTAATTTTTACTTAATTTCACCTGTATCCTTTGTGAGTATGGAATGCAGGAATATTTTGCTAAGGAAAACTTGAGAACTTCCAGAAAGGGAAGTGAGCACTGTGTGATTTGCTCTCCCCAGGGGTTACCCTAATGAGATTTTCTTTTTAGTAAGTCAACTACAAGCCAAAATCCACAAATGCATGAATGCACCACCTAGTCCAGTGAATCCATGTACCCCATTAACCCTATTTCCTTTATCTTCCCTGATTCTTTAATATTTTTATGTGTCTGTTTAGTTGTGATTGTTTTATAAAAGCTTTGTCATGTGTAAAATGGGAACAGAACTTATCTTCAGTATCTCGGGGCAATGTTACGTGAATCAAATGAGTTTTGAAACTTGTGAGCAACTGATTAAACATTTGACACTCATTTATCTGTTGATAAAGGAATGATTTGTTTAGTGCCATTTTTTAAATTAATTAATTTAAATTGGAGGATAATTTATTTACAGTATTGTGGTGTTTCTTGCCTTACTTCAACATGAATCACCCACGGGTGCACATGTGCCCCCTGATCCTGAACCCCCCTCCCTCCTTCCTCTCCACTCCATCCCTCTAGGCTGTCCAGAGCACTGGCTTCAAGTGCCCTGATTCATGCATCAAACTTACACTCTCCATCTATTTCACATATGGTAATGTACATGTTTCAGTGCTATTCTCTCAAATCATCCCACACTCCCCTTCTTCCGCATAGTCCAAAAACCTGTTTTTACATCTGTGTCTCTTTTGCTGCCTTGCATATAGGATCGTTGTTACCATCTTTCTAAATTCCACATATATGTGTTAATATACTGTTTTGGTGTTTCTCTTTCTGACTTACTTCACTCTGTATAATAGGCTCCAGTTTCATCCACCTCATTAGAACTGACTCAAAAGCATTGCTTTTTATAGCTGAGTAATACTCCATTGTGTATATGTACCACAACTTCCTTATCCATTCAGCTGCCGATGGACATCTAGGTTGCACCCATGTCCTAGCTATTGTAAACAGTGCTGCAGTGAACATTGGGGTACACGTGTCTCTTTCAGTTCTGGTTTCCTTGGTGTGTATGCCCAGCAGTGGGATTGCTGGGTCATATGGCAGTTCTATTTCCAGTTTTTTAAGGAATCTCCACGCTGTTCTCCATAGTGGCTGTACTAGTTTGCATTCCCACCAGCAGTGTAAGAGGGTTCCCTTTTCTCCACACCCTCTCCAGCATTTACTGTTTGTAGACATTTTGATGGCAGCCATTCTGACCAGCATGTGATGATACCTCATTGTGTTTTTGATTTGTATTTCTCTAATAATGAGTGATATTGAGCATCTTTTCATGTGTTTATTAGCCATCTGTATGTCTTTGGAGAAATATCTGTTTAGTTCTTTGGCCCACTTTTTGATTGGGTTTTTCGATTTTCTGGTATTGAGCTGCATGAGCTGCTTGTATATTTTGAAGATTAATTCTTTGTCAGTTGCTTCGTTTGCTATTATTTTCTCCCATTCTGAAGGCTACCTTTTCACCTTGCTTATAGTTTCCTTCATTGTGCAAAAGCTTTTGAGTTTAATAAGGTCCCATTTGTTTATTTTTGTTTTTATTTCCATTATTTTGGGAGGTGGGTCCTAGAGGATCTTGGTGTGATTTATGTCAGAGAGTGTTCTGCCTGTGTTTTCCTCTAAGAGTTTTATAGTTTCTAGTCTTACATTTAGATCTTTAATCCATTTTGAGTTTATCTTTGTGTATGGTGTTAGAGTGTTCTAGTTTCATTCTTTTACATGTGGTTGACCAGTTTTCCCAGCACCACTTGTTAAAGAGATTGTCTTTTCTCCATTGTATATTTTTGCCTCCTTTATCAAAGATAAGGTGTCCATAGGTGCATGGATTTATCTCTGAGCTTTCTGTTTTGTTCCATTGATCTATATTTCTGTCTTTGTTAGTGCCATTTTCTTTACCTGAAGAGCAAATAAGGATCTATATTTGTACCATTTTTTCCTAGTAATTACTTTTCCCATGTTGTATCCGACAAAGGTTTGTATAGTCAAAGCTATGGTTTCTTTAGTAGTCATGTACGGATGTGAGAGTTGGACCATAAAGAAGGCTTGAAAGTGAAAGTCGCTCAGTGGTATCTGACTCTTTGCCACCCCATGGACTGTATAGTCCATGGAATTCTCCAGATCAGAATACTGGAGTGGGTAGCCTTTCCCTACTCCAGGGGATCTTCCCAACCCAGGGATCAAACCCAGGTCTCCTGCATTGCAGGTGGATTCTTTACCAGCTGAGCCACCAGGGAAGCCCAGGAATACTGGAGTCAGTAGCCTATCCCTTCTGCAGTGGATCTTCCTGACCCAGGAATCAAACTAGGGTCTCCTGCATTGCAGGCGGATTCTTTACCAACTGAGCTATAAGGGAAGCCCGTAGTGCTGAAGAATTGATGGCTTTTGAACTGTGGTGCTGGAAAAGACTCTTGGGAGTCCCTTGGAGAGCAAGGAGATCAAACCAGTTAATCCTAAAGGAAATCAACCCTGAATATGCATTGGAAAGACTGATGCTGAAGTTCCAATACTTTGGCCACCTGATACGAAGAGCTGATTCACTGGAAAAGACCGTGATGTTGAGAAAGATTGAGTGCAGGAGGAGAAGGGGGCAACAGAAAATGAGATGGTTGGATGGCATCATTGGTTCAATGGACATGAGTTTGAGCAAACCTGGCATGCTATAGTCCATGAGGTCACAAAGAATCAGATATGACTTCATAACTGAACAACAGCTTATAGAAATTGATTTGGAGTAGTTTTTGTTCAGTCACTCAGTCATATCCTACTCTTTGCAATCCCACGGACTGCAGCATGCTGGGCTTTCCTGTCCTGCACCATCTCTCGGAGTTTGCTCAAACTCAGGTCCATTGAGCCAATGATGCCATCCAACCATCTCACCCCGTGTTGCTCCCTTCTCCTCCTGCCTTCAGTCTTTCTCAACATCATGGTCTTTTCCAGTGAGTCAGCTTTTCGTATCAGGTGGCCAGAGTATTGGAGCTTCAGCATCAGTCATTCCAATGAATATTCGTGACTGATTTCCTTTAGGATTGACTGGTTTGATTTCCTTGTTGTCCAAGGGACTCTCAAGAGTCTTCTCCAACATCACAGTTCGAAAGCATCAATCCTTTGGTGCTCAGCCTTCTTTATGGTCCTACTCTCACATCCATACATGACTACTGGATAAGCAATAGCTTTGAGTAGACAGACCTTTGTTGGCAAAGTGACGTCTCTGATTTTTAATATGCTGTCTAGGTTTGTCATAGCTTTTCTTCGATGGAGCAAGCATCTTTGAATTTTGTGGCGGCAGCCATTGTCTGCAGTGATTTTGGAGCCCAAGAAAATGAAATCTGCCACTGTTTCCACTTTTCCCCCCACCTCTATTTGCCATGAAGTGATGCAACTGGATGCCATGATCTATACAATATGCAGCGATAACACTGCAAAATCAAAACACTGCAAAATCAAAACAGTGATATTTAAGAGGACTTAGACTAAAATAGCAGGACAGCATTTCTTTTTGATCTATTATTACCCCAAACCCAGAAGTCCTCAAACAGTGTTTCTATAGATATAAGCATCACTTGTCTTTCTGAGTGGTGTCTAAGAATGTGTGCAACTCTAGTTGTCTATGTTATATTTTTCAAAACATAATACTTGAAGAAGAAATAACCATTCAGCTGGTGAAAGCCCATGCTTCTGGTGGACAGCTGTGGAAGGAATATGGATGTAAAATAAGCTAAAAATTAATAAAATAAATAGGACTATACTGTTTCCCATGTTGCTATACAGCTATGCCATGGATTTTATATTACTTTTATGTTAGAAAATCTGCCCAGTTTACCTCCTTTTGCTGCTGCTATATGAGCACCTCAGGTAAGAGTAAATCCTAAATGTGAATCAGATCAGATCAGATCAGATCAGTTGCTCAGTCGTGTCCGACTCTTTGCGACCCCATGAATCACAGCACGCCAGGCCTCCCTTTCCATCACCAACTCCCGGAGTTCACCCAGACTCACGTTCATTGAGTCAGTGATGCCATCCAGCCATCTCATCCTCTGTCATCCCCTTCTCCTCTTTGCCCCCAATCCCTCCCAGCATCAGAGTCTTTTCCAATGAGTCAACTCTTCGCATGAAGTGGCCAAAGTTTCAGCTTTAGCATCATTCCTTCCAAAGAAATCCCAGGGCTGATCTCCTTCAGAATGGACTGGTTGGATCTCCTTGCAGTCCAAGAGACTCTCAAGAGTCTTCTCCAACACCACAGTTCAAAAGCATCAATTCTTTGGTGCTCAGCCTTCTTCACAGTCCAACTCTCACATCCATACATGACCACAGGAAAAACCATAGCCTTGACTAGACGAACCTTTGTTGGCAAAGTAATGTCTCTGCTTTTGAATATGCTATCTAGGTTGGTCATAACTTTCCTTCCAAGGAGTAAGCGTCTTTTAATTTCATGGCTGCAGTCACCATCTGTAGTGATTTTGGAGCCCAGAAAAATAAAGTCTGACGCTGTTTCCATGGTTTCCCCATCTATTTCCCATGAAGTGATGGGACCGGATGCCATGATCTTCATTTTCTGAATGTTGAGCTTTAAGCCAACTTTTTCACTCTCCACTTTCACTTTCATCAAGAGGCTCTTTAGTTCCTCTTCACTTTCTGCCATAAGGGTGGTGTCATCTGCATATCTGAGGTTATTGATATTTCTCCTAGCAATCTTGATTCCAGCTTGTGTTTCTTCCAGTCCAGCGTTTCTCATGATGTACTCTGCATATAAGTTAAATAAACAGGGTGACAATAAATGTGAATACTCAACAGATAATTACCAAGTGACTTCTAAAAATCAAGCACTGTTTTAGGTGCTACAGATAACAGCAGTGAGCAAAACAAAATCCCCGTTCTCATGGGGCTAACATTTTAGTTGAGGGAGGCAAATTAATATATGGCTGGTAGCAGTAAATGCTATAAAGAAAAATAAAGTAAGGTATAGTAATAGAGAGGGGAGGGGATTGGTAGTTTAGATAAGTGTGGTTTAGGAATGCTTCCTTAAGGTGACCTATGAGTAGAGACCAGAGGGACTAGAGTACATGAGCCAAGCAGATAATTTGAAACAGACTGAGTATACATAATTCTGTCTAGGAATTTCACTGTGAAAAGAAGCAGACAAATGGGTGGTAGCCGGCTACTGGTTTGGGTGTTGGGTATACAGTGGTGAATAAAACAAAAATAACTTATACCCCCATAGACTTTATAATCTGGTAGGACAGACAAATAATAAGTAAGCAAGCAAATATATAATTATTGGGGTAGTCAGTAATAATATCTGCCTGGTGTGAGTGGCTTATAAATAGTCATGCATGAGGAGTATTTGAAACTCCCAAAGCAATTTTCCAGGGCCAGATCTGGTGTAAAGTATGCTTTATCTAATTTCCTGTTAAATGATACAAAGATTTCCTAAAAGCAGTGATTAATAACAATAGGTGGTATTCTGGTGGCAGAATTCAAGTGTGACATCTGTGGAGCAACTTGTCAAAAGCCAGTTTGGATTGTTTTTTTAAATTAGCCATCTCTCAGCACTAACAAGATCTGGGATGTGGCTTGGTAGAGAGGAATAATATGCTAGTGCAGAAGCAAAAGATGGCAGTTGTGGGGGATACAGTAAGTACTCCAGATTTACTTATTTGTGGCTGAAAATAGGAAACTCAAGATATATTGCCCTTAGCAACCAGAAAGTTCTGTTGAAGAGCAACGCCCTCATCTATAGAAGAGGAAAACCTGGAAAACTGGAGATAGAAATTCAAAAGGACTTGAGAATGAAACCTTTGTTGTTTTTTGTCTCCACTGCCCATTGAATTCAGTCTAGATGGTTTTGTTTTTTTCTCTTTCACTCCAGTATAAAAAAGTGAAGTTTTAAAACAGGAGGTAATCACATTTGTTGATTTTTATCCTTAAATTAGTTGCCCTTTTGTTTTAAACTAACCAAAATCATAGCCAGCTTTCAGTTCAATTCAGTTCAGTTGCTCAGTCGTGTCCGACTCTTTGCGACCCCATAAATCGCAGCACGCCAGGCCTCCCTGTCCATCACCAACTCCCAGAGTTCACTGAGACTCATGTCCATCAAGTCGGTGATGCCATCCAGCCATCTCATCCTCTGTCGTCCCCTTCTCCTCCTGCCCCCAATCCCTCCCAGCATCAGAGTCTTTTCCAATGAGTCAACTCTTCGAATGAGGTGGCCAAAGTACTGGAGTTTCAGCTTTAGCATCATTCCTTCCAAAGAAATCCCAGGGCTGATCTCCTTCAGAATGGACTGGTTGGATCTCCTTGCAGTCCAAGGGACTCTCAAGAGTCTTCTCCAACACCACAGTTCAAAAGCATCAATTCTTCGGCACATAGCCTTCTTCACAGTCCAACTCTCACATCCATACATGACCACAGGAAAAACCATAGCCTTGACTAGATGGACCTTTGTTGGCAAAGTGATGTCTCTGCTTTTGAATATGCTATCTAGGTTGGTCTCTTGATGAAAGTGAAAGTGGAGAGTGAAAAAGTTAGCTTAAAGCTCAACATTCAGAAAACGAAGATCATGGCATCCGGTCCCATCACTTCATGGGAAATAGATGGGGAAACCATGGAAACAGCGTCAGACTTTATTTTTCTGGGCTCCAAAATCACTACAGATGGTGACTGCAGCCATGAAATTAAAAGATGCTTACTCCTTGGAAGGAAAGTTATGACCAACCTAGATAGCATATTCAAAAGCAGAGACATTACTTTGCCAACAAAGGTTCGTCTAGTCAAGGCTATGGTTTTTCCTGTGGTCACGTATGAATGTGAGAGTTGGACTGTGAAGAAGGCTGAGCACCAAAGAACTGATGCTTTTGAACTGTGGTGTTGCAGAAGACTCTTGAGAGTCCCTTGGCCTGCAAGGAGATCCAACCAGTCCATTCTGAAGGAGATCAGCCCTGGGATTTCTTTGGAAGGAATGATGCTAAAGCTGAAACTCCAGTACTTTGGCCACCTCATTCGAAGAGTTGACTCATTGGAAAAGACTCTGATGCTGGGAGGGATTGGGGGCAAGAGGAGAAGGGGATGACAGAGGATGAGATGGCTGGATGACATCACTGACTCGATGGATGTGAGTCTGGGTGAACTCCGGGAGTTGGTGATGGAAAGGGAGGCCTGGCGTGCTGTGATTCATGGGTTCGCAAAGAGTCGGACACGACTGCGCGACTGATCTGATCTAGGTTGGTCATAACTTTCCTTCCAAGGAGTAAGCGTCTTTTAATTTCATGGCTGCAGTCACCATCTGCAGTCATTTTGGAGCCCCCAAAAATAAAGTCTGACACTGTTTCCACTGTTTCCCCATCTATTTCCCATGAAGTGATGGGACCGGATACCATGATCTTCGTTTTCTGAATGTTGAGCTTTAAGCCAACTTTTTCAGTCTCCACTTTCACCAAGAGGCTTTTTAGTTACTCTTCACTTTCTGCCATAAGGGTGGTGTCATCTGCATATCTGAGGTTATTGATATTTCTCCTGGCAGTCTTGATTCCAGCTTGTGCTTCTTCCAGCCCAGAGTTTCTCATGATGTACTCTGCATATAAGTTAAATAAGCAGGGTGACAATATGCAGCCTTGACGTACTCCTTTTCCTATTTGGAACCAGTCTGTTGTTCCATGTCCAGTTCTAACTGTTGCTTCCTGACCTGCATACAGATTTCTCAAGAGGGAGGTCAGGTGGTCTGGTATTCCCATCTCTTTCAGAATTGTCCAGTTTCTTGTGATCCACACAGTCAAAGGCTTTGGCATAGTCAATAAAGCAGAAATAGATGCTTTTCTGGAACTCTCTTGCTTTTTCCATGATCCAGCGGATGTTGGCAATTTGATCTTTGGTTCCTCTGCCTTTTCTAAAACCAGCTTGAACATCAGGAAGTTCATGGTTCACGTATTGTTGAAGCCTGGCTTGGAGAATTTTGAGCATTACTTTACTAGCATGTGAGATAAGTGCAATTGTGCGGTAGTTTGAGCATTCTTTGGCATTGCCTTTCTTTGGGATTGGAATGAAAACTGACCTTTTCCAGTCCTGTGGCCACTGCTGAGTTTTCCAAATTTGTTGGCATATTGAATGCAGCACTTTCACAGCATCATCTTTCAGGAATTGAAATAGCTCCACTGGAATTCCATCACCTCCACTATCTTTGTTTGTAGTGATGCTTTCTAAGTCCCACTTGACTTCACATTCCAGGATGTCTGGCTCTATCTAGGTCAGTGATCATACCATTGTGATATCACAGTAATCCAAGTCTATGCCCCAACCAGTAGCCAGCTTTAGTTCTTCTAAACAATGTTTTTAAAATACTGTACTATATATGAGTTTCCATTTGCTGCCACACTTGCTTTTTGCTTTGCCCCTAGGAATTCAGATGTTGTTATTTTCTTTAATTTTCTGAGGGCCAGTCTTTTTGCGCCTTGATGCATAAGTCTTGAAGTGTATTAAGATGCTGTAAATAAAGATGATAACAGTTTTCATATTTCTCTGTTTTAATCTTTAGAAGTATAGATGTATTTGATGGATAATTCTTATATTCTTTTTTTCCCCATGACATGGTAATCTACCATTTATGCTCAATTACTTACCTTTACAAAATTCTAAATCCTTTAATGAAACAAAGCTTTATTTTCAGTTAGGGAAGGAAATGAGTGCTTATGTATATCTAGTTTTCAAGTAAATGTCTGTAAAAAATGCAAGGAGAGGGAAAATAAGGCAAGAGAATTATTTTTATTAACTGTTTTCTAAAAGCTTTTAGTGCTTTCAAAATGTCAACTATGTCTGTTGGATTATTGTAAAAGAAGAGTTCACAATCTTGTTTTAAGGACTTAGAACTGGCAGCAAAAGCAGTAGAAAGAGGAAGACCTACGGCCTTTACTGAGAACATTACTTTCTCCTATTTGAATGTATTTCCTACTAAGTTTACCAATTAGTTTGTTCATCAACATTTAATGAACCTGAGATTATAAAAAATTCAGTAAAGGTGTACTTGTTTGACTTGGTAAACCTGGCAACTGAAGACAAGATACAGAATCCATTATAAAGTTTCAACAGTCATTTCTATTGTCAAAGTTTATAATTGAGTGTTTTACTTAGAATGGAAATTAAATGTTCTTTGTATTAGGAAGTGCATTTTAATAACTTCTGCAGCTGGAGCAGTGTTGCCTTACACAATGTCCTCAATCTAGTGTACAGGCAGAAAAAGCCACTTGTCAAATGAAAGTGTACTAAACTAGCACATGATAATGAGTACCAAGCTTTGGCTATTTTATAGTGTCCCTTCCTCCAACACTTAGCCTAGTTGTTCATATTATTATTAACCTAATATAAGAAAAAAATGTTTATCAGATTTGCAGGTGTCTGAAAATTGAAAGTGACAGTTAATACCATAGATCAGTTTTCTCAATACTGACTGCATGTTAGATTCAACTGAGAACCTTTTTAAACAAACTAAATGACACTGGAGTATTTATGGGTAAAATGATATGATATTTGGGATTTACTTTAAAGTACTCTAGGAGGGAATAACGATAGAAGATTGGCAAACTGTTGGTAATTATTGAAGTTATGTCATGGGCACATAGAAGTTTTAGTTTATTCTTCTCTTTTTGAAAGTTTTTATAAAACACAGTTAAGGAAAAATAGAATACCTGGGCCCTATCCCAGCTGAATTAAATTAGAATCTTCAGTCGGAGAAGGCAGTGGCACCCCACTCCAGTACTCTTGCCTGGAAAATCCCATGGATGGAGGAGCCTGGTAGGCTGCAGTCCATGGGGTCGCTAAGGGTCTGACACGACTGAGCGACTTCACTTTCACTTTTCACTTTCATGCATTGGAGAAGGAAATGGCAACCCACTCCAGTGTTCTTGCCTGGAGAATCCCAGGGACGGGGGAGCCTTGTGGCCTGCCGTCTATGGGGTCGCACAGAGTCGAACATGACTGAGGCGACTTAGTAGTAGTAGTAGTAGCAGGCTTTAGTGGTTTTAAAAGTTGAGCTTGAGTAGTTTGTAAAACTCCTCCAGGGCTTACCTGGTGCCTCAGTGGTAAGGAATCTGCCTGCGAATGCAGGAGACATGGGTTCAATCCCTGATCGGGGAAGATCTCACGTGCCCCAGAGCAACTAAGCCCTTGTGCCACAACTATTAAGCCTGTGCTCTAGAGCTAGGGAGCTACAACTACTGAGCCCACACCCGCTAGAGCTCATGCTCCGCAACAGGAGAAGCCACCACAGTGAGAAGCCCTCAAACCACAACTAGAGCGTAGCCCCCACTTGCTGCCACTAGAGAAAAGCCTGTGCAGTGACGAAGACCCAGCACAGCCAAAAATAAAGTAAATTAAAATAAATAAATCTTTAAAAAATCCCTCCCCCAAATAATTCAAACTTGCAGTTACAGTTGAGAATCACTATCATGGAAAATAAAGTCAAGATTCAGATAGATCTGGACAAGTTAAAAGCTCAGTTGAAATCAATGAGATAAAATTTAGCATAGGTAAATGTAAACTGTATTTATGTTTTTTTTTAATCAACTGTACAGGACAGAGAATACCTAGGTTGGTGCTTGTGTTTGTGAAAAAGGTCAAAGTAGGTTAATTTATCACAAGGTTAGTATGATGATAATATGACATCATGACTAGAAACCTAGTATGATCTTTGACAGCATTAATAGAACCATGTAGCCTACAGTATAAAAACCCTACATTTGTTCAGATCTTATCTCATATTCAGGTTTGAAAGACACATTTTATGAGACTTTGACAAATATGTATGTTAAGAGAAATAATAAGAGACTCAATCTCTTACAACAAACAGATGAAAGAACTAGGTATATTTTAAGCCAGTAGATGAGAAGAATAAGCACAGGGAGACAAGAAAACTATAATCGTATTAATAACATTTAAAGTCCTAGCATATTGAATAGAGCATATATTTTGTATGGCCCCAAAGTTGCAAAAGTAGTATTTACCCTAAGGAAGACCATCATTTTCTATTTTTTAAAAGTGTGTAAGAAATACTTTCATTTTTCTATCGTAAAGGTTAAAAAAATGTTCATTTCAGAAAATATGTATAGGTGTGAAAAAGAAAATAATGACCACGCATCATCCTGCTGCCCAGAGATAACCACTGTAACCCAGATTGGCTACCTAATGTATGTGGCTCAGTGCAAAATGAAAATGCAGGGGGAAGAAGAAAGAAAATGTGCAGGGCTCTATGTTAAAAAATTAAGAATTTAAAGATGTAACAGCAGAGTATTAAAGCAAGCATGGGGCCCTTCTGGCATGAGGCCCTATGGACAGGTCATAAGCTCATGAAGCTAGCTTTAATTATATAACATCTAGAAATTTACAGTTCACCCTTCGACAACATGGAGTTTGAACTGAATGGGTCCACTTTATATGACTTTTTTCCCCAGTGAATACAACAGTATTATACAGTCTTCAGTCTGTTGAATCTGTGGATGTGGAGCTGCAGACATGGAGGGCTGACTATGAAGTTATATGCAGTTTTGACTTGCGTGGGGGTCAATACCTCTAACCCCTTGCGTTGTTCACGGGTCAATTGTAAAAATATTTTAGAAATAAGTTTCTAATTAGTAGACATTCCCACCAATGCAATAGGCTCCCTTGGGATAACTCTGGAGTTAAAAAGGGAAAAGCTAGGCTTCCAATCAGGGATACTGTAGAATAGATGAATGTGTTGGTGGTTGGACCATATGACATGCTAGGATATTTTTTCATCTCTGACATCAATGATGCTCTATCTCTATCCATTCAAAAATTGGTTCATGAACAGTTCATTACCTGCAAGTTGTCTGTTTTTTGAAATCATAAAACCTTGCTTTTTGTTATCTTGCTGTATCATTTAATAAAAAATATTTCATATCAACTATGGTGATGGTTTCCTTTAACAGGGTGTAGAACATTACCTTACTCAGCTATAGACATTCAAAAAATGATTTTTGAGTTTCTTGATATTTTTAACTCTCTTGTTCTGTCCTGCAGCTGACAGACAGTATTCTTTTCCCAATTTACTATTGCTATGCATGCGTGCTAAGTCACTTCAGTCATGTCCAGCTGTCTGTGACCCTATGGACTGTAGCTCTCTGGGCTCCTCTGTCCATGGGATTCTCCAGGCAAGAAGACTGGAGTAGGTTGCCATTGCCCTCCTCCAGGGGATCTTCCCACCCAGGAATTGAACCTATGTCTCCTGAGGCTCCTGCATTGCAGGTAGATTCTTTATCTCTGAGCCATCAAGGAAGCCCGTTTCTATTGCTATAGATCTTCCTATATGTAGGCTGATTCATGACCTTGGATGTTCAGGCTATCAGATGATAAACCTCTGTTTATATGGAAAAGCAACCCAAAGTTCTCTGCTTATTTTCTTGCACTTCTAGAACCCAGACATTGGTACATATTAATTCCTGAATGACTTGCAGGGACTTGATGATGATTATAGCTTAATAAGCTTCAAGACTTCCCCAAGTAACTTGAAATGTATTGCACTAGCTTCCAAATTATTTTTTGCATGGTTTTGCACTAGCTCCCAGATTTAAAGCACTTACCAAAACTGACCAGTTTCCTTTCTGCATAGTGTAAAGCACTTATAATCTTGCAAACAATTCTGTTGCAAAAACAGTGACCTTTCATGCCAGTGATTTTCACTACTTTGTTCCCAGTCTCAAACTTTCTATCGAAGAACTAATTTTTCTTATGTTACTCAGAAATAATGATCTGTAGTCTCTCCTTTCCTTTCTGCCTCCTCACACATCCACACTCCATGTTAACTTTCAGCTGAGCCAAACTTTTCTTTACCTCTTTGTTCTTTTTCCCATTCTTCTAATACTGCTTTTTCTAGTGTATATGAAGAAGGAAATAGACTTTGAGCTCCTTTTCTTTGAATTGTGGCAAAATGTGCAGTAAATAATTTTCCTTGCAAATTTGCAAAAACTTTTTTGAAAGCTTTTTTAGAACTTAAATTCATGGGAGCCAAATCCAGCAGCTTAATAGTGCTGTCTTTAATGAATGCTTTTATTTGAACTCCTTATTTTGACAATTTTGTTAAGTCATCGCATGTTTATTTATATAAACAGGCATTCATATACATGATTCCATTTTTTCAATCTGAAGATAGTTCCTTCTTTTGGTTTTCTTTCACTGCCTCTTTTTAGCATTTTCACTTTCCCATCTTCAAAATGAAAACATCCTCCTTTTTTTTCTATTTCCTGAATAATTTCAGTTAAGTTGCTCTGAAGAGGCTATCTGCATATGTTTAACTCCCACTTTTCTTTTTCACCAGCTCCCACTTTTCTTACTTTATCCTAATCTCTTAGCCAGATCTCCAATTTCTCACAGTCACTTTTTCATACTGAGAGTGATAGACTTATTTTTCCTTTCATCTCCAACCCTTCAGTAATTCCCTCATTAGTTGACATAGAATCACTTCCTGTATCTCAGGTCTTCATTCCAATTCTCTCTTCCCCTGTACCATCTCTTTCATAATATTTGTCTGGGTGTTCATATTTCTTTTTCTTAGTCTTCAATTCATATTATAACTTTTTCATATCAGATAATTGCTTTTTTCTATAATCTGCACATGTTGTGATTGCCAAAATCTTGCTTCTAAGACTGCCTTTTAAGACTGCTAATTGATATGCTGCATTTGTGACCCCTGTTTTTACCAATTCCTACATCTCTCTCCCACCCTTTCCTTTCACCTGAGCCAAGTTTCTCTTTATTTCTTTGTTTTATCTTCTACTCTTCTAATTTACTTCCCTCTATGCTTATAATAACTCCCTACCTCACATCTGCCAATGTACCTATATTCTCATTCAAATCTTGCTTGAAATCTTAACTCCTTTTAAGTGGGTAAAGATAGGAAAATAGCCAAAGGCCTGTTTTATAGTTGAGTTATTTTTTTCTTAAGTCTGTATGCTAAATCAAAGAGGAATGCCTCATAAAGTAAAACCAACACTCAACCAGTCAAAGCTTCCAGAAAAGAAAGATTGATTTATGTTTCTCAGCCATCTCACTGATAAGTTAACAAATTTTGCTCCTGAAAGTTAGGGATAGAAACCTAGAGGTAGAAGACATGGTTATTGTCCTCAGAGAACTAATAATCTAGGTAAGGAGGCAAAATTAATATACATGAAGTACTTAGAAAGTAGTTGTAATAACTAACCTAATAATCAGAATGCTGGGTTGTATCATACAGACTTTTAAGTGTTGTGTATAATCAGAGACAAGGGAAGGCATAATTGCTTGGGGTTGCCAATGAAGATTTCACAGGGGAATTGGGTCTTGAAGAAAACATAGAATTTGGATTAGCCACACTGGGCTATAAGACTTCCATTTACATTTCTAGGTAAAAAAGAGACTTGCTTAGCAGAGACTTTTTAAGTTTTTATTTATTTATTTATGTTTGGCTGTATTGGATCTTTGTTGCTTTGTATGGGCCTTTTCTCTAGTTGCAGAGAGCCCAGGCTACTTTCTAGTTGCAGTGCCCAGGCTTATTTTGTTGCGGAGCATGGACTCTAGGGCACATGGGCTCATTAGTTGTGGCTCTCTGGCTCTAGAGCACTGGCTTAATTGTTGTCTCACAAGCTTAGATGCTCCATAGCATGTGGACTCTTCCGGGACCAGGGATAAAACTGAGGTCTCCTGCATTGGCCGGTGGATTTTTTACTACTGAGCCACCAGGGAACCCCAGACTTGCTATGCAAAGACTTTAAGGGAGAAATTAGGAAAACAGGAAACTTATTCTAGGAGGAGTAGGAAATATCAAATAATTAAATTGAAGCTAAATAATCAAAACCTTGAATTTGAAATTGAGGAATTAAATGTTAAAAAGAAAAAAATCCCCTTTAAGCATTTTAATTAATCAAGATTTTTATCTTGTTAAAATCCATTGTTTTTCTTCAATAGCTAACATTGAGTCTTTTACTATGTGCTAACATTGTGCTAAGTGTTTTATGTGTAATAATAACTCATTTTATCTTTCCAACAACCTTTTGTGGTAGGCTCCAGTTTTACCCCCTTATTTTACAAATGAGAATGAAGAAAAGGTAAGTACAACTGGGTCAAGTTGACACAAGTTAGTACTAGGATTCAAACCTAGGAAATTTCTGGTACTAGAATCTACATTCTTATCTGCTTTATACATAACCTTGTAAAGGAGGTAAATAAGTGCTACAAATATATCATGAGGTTTAGACAAATGAATCTGACATATTATTTTATTGAAAGATAATTTTTAAAGCACTCCTGACACTGGAACACTGTAATCTCTTCATCCCGATTGTACTTTTTTCTTTAAGAAAAATCTCTGTAAAGAAGCTTTGAGTTAGAAATTTTAAAAAAATCCATTGGTTGTTATTCATGTGAAGCGATATTGATTTTATCTCTTGTAAGATCCTTGTTTCAACAGTCTCTTTATTACAACAGGACTTTTGGTTGGGACTCTTGATTCAGTCTTAGACTCTACTGCAAAAGTAGCTCCATTTCGCATCCTACATCAGACACCAGATTCTCAAGTTTACCTGTCAATTGCATGTGGTGAGTATGTTTTTTAAAACATAGAATTCAAACAAATAAGGATCTTAAGGAACTGAATATTTAAATTTATTTATACTCCCCAGTTTTTTAAAATTAATTTTTATTGGAGTATAGTTGACTTACAAATAGAGTCACAGATATAGAAAACAAATGAGGTATATGGGAGGGTGAAGGATAAATTAGGAGATTGGGATTGACATATACACACTACTATAAAATAGATAACTAATAAGAACCTACTGTATAGCACTGGGAACTCTACTCAATACTTTGTAATGACCTATATGGGAATAGAATCTCTCCAGTTGTTTTAATTTAGAATTGAGTGAAATGTGCAGCTCTACTTTGAGAGACTAGAAAACTATCTGTTTAAGAAGGATTACAGATTTTTAAAAAATCAATTAATATGTGAGACCTGAAGCTTGTGTTCTGGCAGTGTTGATTCTGAGCAAATTTTGGTCAGTGCTACTGCTAACCTGACTCCTTTCTTAAACTCACCTTTCCTGCTTAACCCAACTGCTAGGAAGATGAGAACCTCCCCCATGAAGTTCTTTGTTTCATCTCTAATAATTCAGATGAGGAGAATCAAGCCCAAAACTTAAAGGCTGATCTCTAAGAAAATATAAGCCTGAAAACCTGAACAAGGCATCATATCCTTGAAATATGAAGGGATAACTTACACGTAGTGCAACATATTCATCCATGAATATGTTCAAATGCATCCATATTCAGGTGGTTCAGTTTCTTCCACATGTATCTATTGTGGTAGAAAAGGAATTAGGATGATTCTTCTTAACATAGCAACTCAAAATTAAGAAAAAATACAGTGATAGTTGTTACTTCTTTAATGATGCCATTACAATGTTGGTCTAAATTAGAATCTGAGATTTATGGGGTTTTTTTAATGTTGAAAGGTTGCCTTTTTCTGATTCTTTCTTTCTTCTCCCCCTCTCTTTTTAAAGTAGATATACTTAAAAAATACAAAAGCATGTGAACTTCTGGACAGTTCATGTGTGTGAACATATAGCATACAATTAATTTTTAAAACTGTGTGGCTTGTTTTTTGCATCTCCCTCTCAATTTCCTTTAGTGTTTCTGATGAGTGTTTTCTCTTGACTCTTTCAAATTGAATACCATTTAAACTAAATATGGAAGATACTTGCTGACATCATGAGATGTCTATAACCTCAACTCTAAGTTGAGTTGGTTGAAATTATATCCTCATTTCTTAAAAAAAAGGATGAATATACAACTTACTTCCCAAATTAACTTGATGCAGAAACACAGTGCATGTGTGTTCAGTTGCTCAGTCATGTCTGACTCTTTGTGACCCTGTGGACTGTGGCCTGCCAGGCTCTTCTGTCCATGGTATTCTCCAGGCAAGAATATGGGAGTGGGTTGCCATTTCCTCCTCCAGGAGAGCTTCCCGACCTAGGGATTGAACCTGCATCTCCTGCATTGGCAGGCAGATTCTTTACCTCTGAGCCACCTGGGAAATGCACAGAAATATAGTAGTTACCTATTAGTGAAGCTTCCTTATACCTAAAGGGCCACAATAAAGGCCTTAAAATTTCCCCATGGCTTTTATTTGTGGTTCATTAAAGAAAGTTATTACACATGGTGTGATGACTTGAGTAACATGAATACAGTTCTAACTGATCTGTAGAAAATAGGCAGTTTTGAAATGTCAATACTTTTTTAAAAAATTATTTTTGGCTGCCACTGGGTCTTCATTGCTACATACGGGCTTTCTCTAGTTGTAGTGAGCAGGGGCTACTCTTCATTGCAATGCAGACTTTTCATTGTGGTGACTTCTGTTGTTGTGGAGCACAGGCTCTAGGTGCGTAGGCTCAGTAATTGCAGTGTGTGTGCTCAGTAGTTGTGAGGTATGGGGTTAGTTGCTCCACTGTATGTGGTATCTTCCCGGACCAATGATAGAACCCATGTTCCCTGAATTGGCAGGTGGATGACTTCTTAACCACTAGACCACCAGTGAAGCCCATCAATACATTTTTAATGTATCACTCTCCATATGTCATAAAACATACTTAGAAGTCAGGATATTTCTTTTGAGTGAGATTTGTATAATCTACAGTGCTAGGGAGATCCTAAAACTATGTTGGTTATAGGGGAAAATTGATAGATATTAAAATATTAAAATGTTCTTCAAATCAAAGCAACCCAGAGTTAAGTTTAATAACAATGCAAGTACTCTGTCAATGCAAGTACTCTGACCCTCAGTAAACCACCTAACCTTGATTCAGCAGATCACAAGGATTTAACCTTGCTATAGGATTTCTAATCTCTTTTATAAAATTTCTGTAAGTTGACTAGGCTTTTTAATGAAAGAGCTGACTGAGAGAAAGCTCCATAAACACAGTTGAGATCCGTGTTTATGCAGTGTGCATAGAATTGTCATATGCGTGCTGTTTTCAGTCACACAGGCACAGGGCTGACTGTATTATTTGAAGACCAAAGATTAAATTATGTATATTTATATTCTAGTACTCTATATATTTGGGCTTCCCTGGTGGCACAGATGGTAAAGAATCCGCCTGCCATGTGGGGAACCCGGGTTCAATCCCTTGATTGGGAAGATCCCCTGGAGAAGGGAATGGCAACCCACTCTAGTACTCCTGCCTAGAGAATCCCATGTACAGAGGAGCCTGGCAGGCTATACAGTCCATGGCGTCGCAAAGAGTCGGACACGACTGAGCAACTAACAAATACACACGTACACTATATATCACGGCTTCCCTGGTGGCTCAGCAGTTAAGAATCCGCCTGCAATGCAGGAGATGCAGGTTTGATCCCTGAGTTGGGAAGATCCCCTGGAGGAGGGCATAGCAATCCACTCCAGTATTCTTGCCTGGAAAATCCCATGGACGGAGGAGCCTGTGGGCTACAGTCCGTGGGGTCACAAAGAGTCAGATATGACTGAGCGACTGAGCACACACTCGATATATTCTCTTAAAAGAACTGGTTACTGTAGGTACCAGTTACTGGCACCTTGTTTTTAAAATTTTGTATCTTTTCTCGAATGAGTTGTATTTACTTAACTAGTGTTCATACTCACACTTAAGGATGACATGGAGAATAAACATTGTGTCCTGTTCCTTTATGATGATCATTTTTTAAAAGAGCAAATATTATTTTATAGCTTTTTAAACTAAGCTTATAAATATCAAGAGCAGTTTTTTTGTGCATGTGAAGTTTTCTTTGAGTCTCTCTTTCTCTTTTATTATTAATCAGGTGCTGACAGAGAAGAAATAACCAAACATTGGGAGTGGTTAGAAGAAAATATCATGAAGACCTTATCTGTGTTTGATTCAAATGAAGATATTACTAATTTTGTACAAGGAAAGATAAGAGTAAGTGGCATGGATATAGTTTGTAGATGGAATACTAAACTCTTCGACCCTTTTATTTGAGGATGAAAGTTGCATAGAAGTTCATTGTTTTACTGGCACCTTTCAGGACTGGCAGAAGCACACGTATAAATATCAGAATCAGAGCTAAAGAGAGTTGTAAACTTAGTGGTTATTCTTTGGTGCCCTTGTGAGTGCACTTAGGGATATTTTCATTTAAGAATCTCTTTGAATGAACCCTTCACTCAATCAAAATAATATTTAGCACCTGTATTTTTGGTAGCTTTTTTTTTTTTTTTTTTGAGGCATTAGGAAAAGATTAAATTACGAAATGGCAAATTTAAAGAAATTTAATTACAAAATTAAAGAGGATCTGCTCACTTCTGTCGTAAGAGATGTAGGTATGTGTGTGTGTGTATACACAGTTTTATTCAAGGAACTGTTTAAACATGTGAGGTATATTTTTGTTGATGGATAATTATTAATTTTCAGAAATTATTTTGTCTCCTTTAGGGATTAATTGCTGAAGAGGGAAAACATTCTTTTGCAAAAGAAGACGATCCTGAAAAATTTCGAGAAGCCCTTTTGAAATTTGAAAAATGTTTTGGTTTGCCAGAGCAGGAAAAGTTAGTTACCTATTACTCGTGCAGTTATTGGAAAGGACGGGTTCCTTGTCAGGGTTGGCTATATCTTAGCACCAATTTTCTGAGCTTCTATTCTTTTTTGTTAGGATCAGAAAGTAAGTGGTTTCTGTTGTTTACTATGACTTTGAATTTACAAACTCACCTATCAACTTTGTGATGGTATTAGGTTGCATGTAAAGTAGTAGAATAGATATTAAAGGTAATTAAACTATACATTTAAAAGTTCACTTCATCTGGGGAAGAATACTTTTAGGACTGGTTGTTTAACATAAGAACCATTTGAATTGTATATAGAATGCCTTGCCTGCTGTGGGAAGCAAATGAATATTAAATGATGATGGTGATCTGACATATCCTTTTTTTCCCTTGTTCTAAACTATGCACTTTCTTCAATCTATATTTAAATAATTGTTTTAAACATACAACACACAATATGTGTAGTAATCATAGTACCTAATGTCCTACAGCTACAAAGAAGAATCAAGCAGTACTGTTCATAGCCTATGTATAGCTTTTACCCCAATAGTTATATAATTGTATAAATTGAAATACCAAATTTAATATCAGGTTTAAATATCAAATCAGAAAAAAAGATTAAAAATTATTTAAAATTAGGGACTTCCCTGGTGAATTATATCTGTTCCTAAAATCAGTTGTTGTATGTTCATTGTTATGCTTCAAAATTTAAACTAATCTCGAACTCAAAAGCATTTTAGTTGTTCATAGCATTTTTTAAGTGACTATTGTTTGTTTTGAAAGACCTGATTGATAAACATTAATCAACATTGAGAAATTTAATCATATCTGCTTATAACTCTAATTTGCAGTAAAACTCATTATCTCCTGGGATGCAGTCTCAAAACTTGAAAAGACTTCAAATGTCATACTGACAGAGAGTATTCATGTGTGTTCCCAAGGGGAGAATCACTACTTTTCAATGTTTTTACATATTAACCAAACATACCTTCTTATGGAACAACTGGCAAACTATGCTATAAAAAGAATTTTTGATAAGGAAACATTTGATAATGACCCAGTCCTTGATGATCCTCTACAAATCACTAAAAGGTATTCAAAGCTTAATTAATATTTATTTTTAAAGTATTGTTTGACCAAAGAATGGTGGCATTGAATAACATTAAAAGATGAATGGATAAAAAAGTTCTGATACATATACACAATGGAATATTACTCAGCTATTAAGAAGAACACATTTGAATCAGTTCTAATGAGCTGGATGAAACTGGAGCCTATTATACAGAGTGAAGTAAGTCAGAAACAAAAACACCAATGCAGTATATTAATGCATATATATGGAATTTAGAAAGATGGTAACAATGACCATATACATGAGACAGCAAAAGAGACAGATATAAACAGACTTTTGGACTTTGTGGGAGAAGGTGAGGATGGGATGATTTGAGAGAATAGCATTGAAACATGTATATTATCATATGTGAAATAACATTACCAGTCAAAGTTTGATGCATGAAACAGGGCACTCAGAGCTGGTACACTGGGACAACCCAGAGGGATGGGATGGGGAGGGAAGTGGGAGAGGGGTTTGGGATGGGGTACACATGTATACCCGTGGCTGAGTCATGTTAATGTATGGCAAAAACCACCACAATATTGTAAAGTAATTAGCCTCCAATTAAATAAATTAATTTTTAAAAAGTTAACTGTTCTATGTTATATGATAGTTTTTCTTTGGAGTAATCACTGATGTGTGAGTTTTTAAAGTTTATTCATATGCATTTCACAAATAGTATCCTCTCTGAGAAATTTAATGTTAAGAAGTAATAGAAGTTAGATTTGAAAATTATTTAAGATCTCAGTAGGATTTGCTCTGGAGTGCTTTTAGAAACATAGAAGTTTTTGTGTGCATGGTTAGCCTGAGGAGTAGCCTAGATAGATTTAAGGCTGAAATTGTTAAATGTATTGTTTATTTTTAAACACATTTTATAGGTAGTTTCATTTTTTCTTTGTTTACAAAATTTTATTGATATATAGTTGATTTACAATGTTGTGTTAATTTCTACTATAAAGCCAAGTGACTCAGTTGGCTATACATATATTTTTTTTCACATCCTTTTCCTTTATGGTTTATCAGAGGATACTGAATATAGTTCCCTGTGCTATACAGTAAGATCTTGTTTATCCATCCTATATGTAATAGCTTGCATCTACTAATCCCAGACTCCCAATTTTTCCCTCTTCCAACCCTCTCCTCCTGAGAGTTTCACATTTTAGTATAAGGATAAGTTAGTAGAATCAATGGAATATGAGCTTTAGAATAAGATTAGAGCAACCCTGGGAAAAGTTGTAACCTCTCAGGACCTCAGTTTTCTCATCTGTTGTTTGTACCTCAGAGAGCACTTGTGAGGAATGAGCAATATAACATGTGAAAGCACTTTGTAAAATATAAAGCACTAGATAAATAGTAACCATTATTAGTGCCTGCATCAGAAGTATCTGTCTTATGGCTGTTTGCCTCTATATTTGGTTTGCTGAAACCGACCAGAGCCCTTTCATCCTGCTCAACACTCAGAACAGTTGACTGAAATGAGTGTGCCAAAGGAGAGAGGATCCAGAAATAGCTAGTGAGAAGAGCTTCTGACAAGAAGGATGAGGGTATAGACTGTATGGGAAAGTGTAAATAAGAGAAAGCTAAGCTGCAGTCCTGTGGATAGACCAGAACTAGTAACCTGGATGCTGTGTGATTGTTACATAGCCCTAACCTAGGTACAGGTGTTCCTCTTGGCTATTCTTAACCCATTCCTAAAATCTATATACATAAGGGTTCCCTTTGTGAGCCTTCTTACTTTTCTGGAAATAGATCGGCAAGGTGAATTTGTTTTACACCTTACTATCAAAATTAGGTCCCAGTGTGCATGATTTAAACTCTATAAGGATTAAGAATATAATTTATGTTATGTTATAGTGAAGTATTTGTTTATATAGGTTGTTTTGATTGGCCACCCTAAGCATAAACATTTTATCTATTTTATTTCCCTTAAAATATCCTAAAAGGCCACTTATCAATGAGTTATTCATAACCAAGTCTGTATTTAAATGAGATATAGTAGATTCATTTTTGTCTATGTGCATTTTTAAAAGAACCTACTGAAAATTAGGGCTTCCCCTGCAACTCAGCAGTAAAGAATCTACCTTCAGTGCAGGAGACATGTGGGTTTGATCCCTGGGTCTGGAACATCCCCTGGAAGAGGAAATAGCAACCCACTCCAGTATTCTTGCTGGGAAAATCCCATGGACAGAGGAGCATGGTGGGCTGGAGTCCATCAGGTGACAAAGAATCGGACATGACTGAAGTGACTGAGCACATGCATTGAATATCATATATATCTAAATCCTT
This sequence comes from Bos taurus, assembly GCF_002263795.3. Classification (NCBI taxonomy): domain Eukaryota; kingdom Metazoa; phylum Chordata; class Mammalia; order Artiodactyla; family Bovidae; genus Bos; species Bos taurus. The sequence continues at coordinate 55,368,539 of NC_037357.1, forward strand.
TTCCCTAGTACATTAAAAAAAAAAAACAGATCATTTAGACTTCGTCTCCAAATGACATTTTTAAAATAAAATGGAATATCTATTGCTTTGGTTTATTGTTTTTACAAATATGAATTATAGTAGCTAAATTCAGTGTATATCCTTCCAGACCTTTTAATGCATGAATTAAAAAATATTTGCCAAAAGCATGAATGGGATTAAACATCACATATTATGCTACAGTCTACTTCTCCTCTTAAAATAATATATTGCATACATCTTTTCATTCATACAAAAAGATCTTATGTTTTTCAATAATAGTGGAAAAACCCACCAAATTGCAATTTAAGTGAGGTAAAAATTGTGAGTCTCTGCTCATATTTATCAGAATTATTTTTAAAAGACATGGTGAACTGCCACATATTCAAACAGTATATGCTGGAAGGATAAATTTAGTTTTAACTTTTTTGGCTTAGAGTTAGAACTTGCATAATTTACTCACTACCCCAGATGGCTTTGCTGCTTAGCTCAAGTGTTTAATGCCTCTAGAAAAATTGTGCTATTTTAAGCAATTGTTTTTTATTTATATATTTATGTGTCAGTTAACAAGTCATCTGTATTTATTGACACCCATCCTGTGCCCAAAACTGTGAAAGCACTGTTTTATTGTGTCTCTACTTTGAATTTTTTAAACATTCGTTTAGATTTTGGCTTCATTTGATTTTAATGTTATTTTTATGTACTAGTCTTCCCGTCTAAATTTTGATGCCGTAAATTTTCATCATTTTGTTTAAACTGGGTAACTCTCTTGATTTTCCTGATAACCAGGTGTAAAAATTATTATCTTCCAAGATTGGTTTTAGCCATATTCACATATGAATATAATAATAGAATAATCTCCTAGCAAATCACCCTTTAACAGATGGTTTGAAGACCTACATCATCTCTAGCTGTTGTGCATTGGAATCTACTAATAATACAAAACTGGAAAAGAGAACAAATTGGTTAGGAATCAGTGTGTTTCTTTCATTCCATAATTTGTTGAAGAGCATAGCATGTAGTGTTTAATCGTTCTGTTTTACAGTGCACTTAATCAGTGTAGACATGTGTACACTTTAGAAGGCATCATTTGAGCCCCTTCTTTTTTTCTTTCCTATAGAGGTCTGGAAAACCGAGCCCACAGTGAGCAATTCAGTGCTTTTTTTAGGCTGCCCAAAGAAGAGACTTTGAAAGAAGTACATGAATGTTTCTTATGGGTACCATTCAGCCACTTCAACACTCATGGAAAAATGTGCATCTCGGAAAACTATATCTGCTTTGCTAGCCAGGATGGCAATCTGTGTAGTGTAATCATTCCATTACGAGAGGTAAAGTAAGTTTAGTTGCATATCAGTTTTTAGTTCAAAAATGTTATCATTCACAGAGTAAAATACCCTTTAATTTTGTAAATTATTAAAAACAATGTGCAACATCTTTTTAGTAATTTTTAAATAATCTTTTTTAAGTTCCATAATATTCTCCAGGATAAGAGTACCATTCCTAAGGATAAGAGTACTAGGATAAGAACCTTATAGCTCTTATTGAAAATGAAAACAACTAAAAGTTTATGTACAACATAAGGGTTTGGGGTGATGCAACATAGAGTATAATCACTCAGACATTTATGACATGAATACCAACACTATCACATTTGATATATATACATGGTCAGAAAGAAAAGAATTGATAGCTTTTCTATAAGTCAAAAATCAGTTATCAGTATTGCAGCATTGCATTTTTACTTTGGTCATTTTTAAAGGTTACATGTTAACCTTTCCCTTAAGAAGTGAAATAACTTGGGCTGAGATTGCTTGTATCAGTGATACTACTAATACCCAAAGTCTATTCCTTACTAAGTCCTACCACAGACCAAAACTTGTTGCCACAAAAAACAAATAATAATAAGCTAAGCCATTTTGCCTGACCTTGTCAAAAATGAGAAAAAAAGTGATTCACTTATGTTTTCATCCCCCAGGTCTTAGCTATAGATAAGACAAATGATTCCAGCAAATCTGTCGTCATTAGCGTCAAAGGAAAAACAGCTTTTCGCTTCAGTGAAGTAAAAGAATTTGAGGAATTGGTGGCAAGGCTCAGGCTCAAGTGTGGGGCAACTTCAACTCAATATCACGATATTAGCACAGAGGTAATTATATACCAATCAAATCATTTTGAAAAAAGATTTATGTTTGTGTGGTCCCCTCTTTAAAAGGAACTCATAGTACCTTTCCTATTTATACTTATGTTTAGTTTTTATAAGATGAATACCAAAGAAATTGTATTCTCTAAGTTACCATCATAAAGCAGAAGTGAAAATTAGGGACGTTATCATTTTTTAGGAATTCAGACTTTTAAAAAATTATCTTGTTATTTTTCTTGACTATATTTGTTGTTTAATCATATATACATACCTTGTACTTTCATATAACATGGCTTTTAACAACTCAAACTATGTTTGAGAATTCAATGAGGCATTAAAAAAGGACTAATTGCTGTAGGGAGATGGTCTGATAATCTTTTTAACATCAAGCAGGTCAGCCTTATTTATATAATCTGGGCCAAAGCAAAATAGTGACATATCTATTTACTTGTAAAATATTAGACAAGGCAGATATTCTTGGCAAAAGATAATTAAAAGCCTGATTTTGATGTTTGTCTTTTATGGAAATGTAGTTTCAATTCAAATTAATTTTTCTTTTTCAATCTCATGTTTTAATAGATTGATAAAACATTACAACTACTTTTATTTTAATTAAAAATTCAAAGAAAAAATCAACATTGGCTTCACTGGCTATATTATTTTACTTGGATTGGATTATAGAGGCTTTTATTTCTTCCCCTAGAGCAGAGACTGAAAATATTATGCTAAGTCAATGAGAATGCAGAATTGACAAGACTGACTCTCTACTTGATAATAGAAAAGTGCAGTGAAAGCATATAATTAAAAAATATGTGTATATTTCCGTTTAAGAGTTGGACATGACTTAGCGACTGAACAACAACAACAGTCTCTGTTCCAGACACAGAACCTTCATGTTGGCCATTTAAGAGTTTTTGTGCCCCAACTTGCTAATCTTTCATTCTCGTCAAATATATATACCCACAGTATACGACAGTTTGATGTGAGGACATAAGTAAACTGATTAGTCTTGCTCACATATTCTTGCTTATCTCACTTTTGTTTTTCAGTCCTAAGTCCATTTCAGATTCAGTCTCTGTGTTGGATGTAACGCTCTGTTTATCTTTCCCTTTCCTTTAATTTATCTGTTTATCTTAAACCTGAATACCTGGAGTTTTTTTCCCCTGAAAATTCTCAGATGCATCTTAATAGTTGGATATGCTCAATTGTCAAGAAAGGATTTTGTTTCAAAATGAGTTTGCCGTCTTTTCAGATGTATGTCAAAGTTCTAAGGTTTTCTAGTTTCTCTTACCCATTTTTAAAGATTTTAACAAAGATATGTACGAAATACCAGTTAGTAAACTGGCTTGCTTGGAAATGTGTTTGTTTTTTTTTTTAATTGACAGAACATTCTATTTTCACTTAAGATTTTTATCTTCACCGTGAGGAGGAATATTAACTTGTTTTACTATAATCTGTATATGTCTAGCTTTATTTTTAAACTACATTTTAAAAAATAGTAAAGAGAGCTTTTTAAAGAGGAGCTGGTTCCATTTGATTTCTAAATGACAGACATTGTAGTTATTTTATAGCTACACCTAGCATACTGAAACAAAGAAAAATTATATTAAAAAATTATACACAAACAAGTCTTTTTATTCTAAATCTCAAGGAAGTCTAAATCAACAAATCTAAATATGAATACAAGAAGGATTAGGAAATTTTTCCCATGAGTATATCAAATTGTGAAACAAAGAACAAATGCTCCCAGAAACAACTGGGAGTATGCGTAAGTATCAGTTCTGTCTAAATTTTTAAATATGTCAATTAAAATTCTCCACATTTTGTTAAGTTAAAATCCAGGTGTATACACAGGTTTTGAAATTTTCCAATCAAATGCTTAGAAAACACATTAATCTTTTATTTTTTATTAACACATATACTCAAGAAATATTACCAGATATGATAATTTTTCAGAACTATAATAAGTGAAAGAAAAATGGGCCCTTTTAGGTTAGTTTTAAGCAAAGTGACTTAAGAGGGAAAGTACTGCTAAAGATCCTTCACTTGATGCTTTGCAACTACATTGTAAGTGGATCATGGAACTATAGAATGTCAAGAAGAGGTAGAAATTGAGCTGTGCATTGGAATGTTTAAAAGGGCAAAATCTACAGATTATTGAAGTGTTTATAAATATACTTGTTTCATTAGTTTTCATAACCAACCCTATCTAACGGCTTCCTTATCCTCCATGATAATGCAGATAAGAATAATACTTTAGGGCTTCCCTGGTGGCTCAGTGGTAAAGAATCTACCTGCCAATGCAGGAGACAAGGGTTTGATACCTGATCTGGGAAGATCCCACATGCTGTGGAGCAACTAAGCCTGAGCTCCACAACTTTTGAGCCTGTGCTCTAGAGCCTGGGTGCTCTAGAACCCATTCTCTGCAACAGGAGAAACCACTGTAATGAGAAGCCCAAGCACTGCAACTAGAGAAAAGTCCATGCAGCAATGAAGACACACCACAGCCAAAAATAAATAATTTCTTAAAAAAGAATAATCTAACCCACACAACTGATGTTTTCTTTGCCTTGTCAGAATAAAGTAATATATTTTCTGTAGCTATAATGTAAATTAGAGATGCTTAAGCTGTGTGGATTTCAACATTTCTTGTTGTTCATTTGCTAAGTCATGTCTGACTCTTTGTGACTGCATGGAATGCAGCATGCTAGGCTTCCCTGTCCTTCATTATCTCCCAGAGTTTGCTTAAACTCATGTCCATTGAATGCCATCCAACCATCTCATCCTCTGCCATCCCCTTCTCCTGCCTTAAATCTTTCCCAGCTTCAGGGTCTTTTCTAATGAGTTGGCTCTTCACACCAGGTGGCCAAAGTATTGGAGCTTCAGTATCAATCCTTCAGTGAATAATCAGGGTTGATTTTCTTTAGGATTGACTGATTTGGTCTCCTTGCTGTCTCAGGAGTCTTCTCCAGCACCACAATTCAAAAGCATCAATTCTTCGATGCTCAGCCTTCTTTATGGTCCAACTCTCAAATCTGTACATTACTACTGGGAAAACCATAGCTTTGACTATACAGACCTTTGTTGGCAAAATGTTGTCTCTGCTTTTTAATGTGCTGTCTAGGTTGGTCATAGCTTTTCTTCCAGGAGTAAGCTTCTTAATTTCATGGCTGCAGTCACCATCCGCAGTGATTTTAGAGCCCAAGAAAATGAAGTCTGTCACTGTTTTCATTGTTTCCCCATTTATTTACCATGAAGTGATGGGACAGGATGCCATGATCTTGCTTTTGAATGTTGAATTTTAAGCCAGCTTTTTCACTCTCCTCTTTCACCCTCAGCAAGAGGCTCTTTAGTTGCTCTTTGCCTTCTGCTATTAGCATTATCTGCATATCAGAGGTTTCTCTAGGCAATCTTGATTCCAAGCTTGTGATTCATCCAGCTTGGCATTTTGCATAATGTACTCTGCAAATAAGTTAAATAAGCAGGGTGACAAATACAGCCTTGACATACTCCTTTCCCAATTTGGAACCAGTCCGTTGCTTCATGTCTAGTTCTAACTGTTGCTTCTTGACCTGCATACAGTTTTCTCAGGAAGCAAGGGTAAGGTGGTCTGGTATTCCCATCTCTTGAAGAATTTTCCACAGTTTGTTGTGATCCACAAAGTCAAAGGCTTTAGCATAGTCAATGAAGCAGAAGTAGATATTTTTCTGGAATTCCATTCCTTTTTCTGTGATCCAACGGATATTGGCAATTTGATCTCTGGTTCTTCTGCCTTTTCTAAATACAGCTTGTACATTTGGGAGTCCTTCACATACTGTTGAAGCCTAGCTTGAAGGATTTTGAGTATTACCTTGCTGTCATGTGAAGTGAGAGCAATTGTGCAGTAGTTTGAGAACATTCTTCAGCATTGCCATTCTTTGGGATTGGAATTTCAACATTAGGAAATCAGAAGTTTTATTAAAAATAAAATTAACACTAGTTTAAAGTTATGTACAATGTACAGTCAAACCAGTCAATCCTAAAGGAAATCAATCCTGAATATATTCATTAGAAGGACTGATGCTGAAGCTGAAGCTCCAATACTTTGGCCACCTTGTGTGAAGAACTGACTCATTAGAAAAGACCCTGAAGCTGGGAAAGATAGAAGGCAGGAGGAGAAGGGGACCACAGAGGACGAGATGTTGGATGGCATCACCAACTCAATGGACATGAATTTGAGCAATCTCTGGGAGATGGTGAAGACAGGGAAGTCTGGTGTGCTACAGACTATGGGGTTTCTAAGAATCAGACATGACTGAGTGACTGAACAACAACAATGTACAGGAGCATATTTTAAGATAAGCTTGTGATATCTAAGGGAAGTAGTTCTTTGTATTTTTGTTGTAGTTTTTGAATTTACAGGTCAACAGTGGCCCCCAGTCATTATTATGCTGTGTTTAATGAGATATTTTATTTTAAATCTAATTGTGGAAAAGTTAAAGTTACACATACAGAAATATTTATCTTTCCTCTGCCTTTTCTTCACTTTTAGAAGCCATATGCTATTTCTAAAGTCAATAGCAGATACTAAAATCCAAACCAGTCTAAGAATACCCTTTATAAAGTCAGCAACCTATGTTGCTTCTTCATGTGATTGGATTTTGCTCAGTCACTAAATGTCTGAATAGTGCCAAATTTATAACCATCACAAGTGTGAGCATATATTTATATACAGCATATTCTACATATCTATATAGCTATATGGATATATAGAATTGTTATGGCCTTGGGGTAAAATCCTCCCATTCAAAGTGCCAGAACAAAAATAAAAGTTAAGAAATTTAAGCTTATCTTCCTAATTCTATATTATGCTCTTCAAATCAAATATTAAATTGATTTTTAAACAAACATCTTTGAAGGTAAATATGAAACACAAGATGCAGGTTCAATCCCTGGGTTGGGAAGATCCCCTGGAGAAGGGAATGGCAACCCACTCCTGTATTCTTGGCTGGAGAATCCCACGGACAGAGGAGCCTGGCAGGATACAGTCCATAGGGTTACTAATAGTCAGACACAACTGAAGCAGCTGAGCACCAGCAGCATGTTAATGTGACTTTTGTGAATACTTAAAAGGTAATCATGGAGAGAAGCAGCACACTTGCTGTCAGTTTTATATGTTGACATTTGGCATTTTATAAGGGTTATTTTTATTTTCCTTCTTGGCTACTTTTACTATAGTTTAGATATACAACTCGGCGATGGCACCCTACTTCAGTACTCTTGCCTAGAAAATCCCATGGACGGAGGAGCCTGGTAGGCTGCAGTCCATGGGGTTGCTGAGCGTCGGACACGACTGCGCGACTTCACTTTCGCTTCTCACTTTCATGCATTGGAGAAGGAAATGGTAACCCACTCCAGTGTTCTTGCCTGGAGAATCCCAGGGACAGGGGAGCCTGGTGGGCTGCTGTCTATGGGGTCGCACAGAGTCGGACACGACTGAAGCGACTTAGCAGCAGCAGATATACAACTACTAGATAAGCTGGAGTCTCAGTCATATGTCCTAAATTAAGAGAATGCACTTTACTTTGAGATCCAGACTACAACCATGAATTTTTGAATTGGTTTTGGGAAAACATAATCCCTAATTAGAACATCAAAATTTAGCATTAACAGTAAAGTATATTTGTCAAGTAGAGAGGGAGATGGCAACGCACTCCAGTATTCTTGCTTGGCAAATGCCATGGACAGAGGAGCCTGGCCAGCTGTAGTCCGTGGGATCACAGAGTCAGATACATACTTGTCAAAACAAGCTTTTTTAAAAAAGAAAGTGTTGTAACACGGGACATATACTCACTAATAATTGTTTTTTTTTTCCTTTCTAAGATTCTTCCGTCCTACCCTTATATTCAGACATTGTTTTGAATACTCCTTTTAAACTTTCCCTGAATCCTCTTAACTTTCAACCCTTCTGTGTTGTGTGTTCAGTCGCTCAGTCGTGTCCAACACTCTGTGACCCCATGGGCTGCAGCACGCCAGGCTTCCCTGTCCTTCACCATCTCCTGGAGCTTGCTCAAACTCATGTCCACTGAGTGCCATCCAACCTTCTCATCTGTTGCCCCCTTCTCCTCCTGCCTTCAATCTTTCCCAGCATCAGGGTCTCTTCTCATGAGTTGGCTCTTTGCATCAGGTGGCCAAAGTATTGGAGCTTCAGCTTCAGCATCAGTCCTTCCAATGAATATTCAGGGTTGATTTCCTTTAGGATTAACTGGTTTGATCTCCTTGCAGTCTGAGGGACTCTTGAGTCTTATCCAGCACCACAGTTTGAAAGCATTTGTCGGCGCTCAGCCTTCTTTATGGTCCAACTCTCACATCCATACATGACTACTGGAAAAACCATAGCTTTGACCATATGGACCTTTGTCAGCAAATATCGTCTCTGCTTTTTAATATGCTGTCTAGGTTCGTCATAGCTTTCCTTCCAAAGAGCAAGCGTCTTTTAATTTCATGCTGCAGTCACCAGCCACAGTGATTTTGGGGCCCAAAAAAATAGTCTTTCACTCTTTCTATTGTTTCCCCATCTATTTGCCATGAAGTGATGGGACCAGCTGCCGCATCCTAGTTTTATGAATGAGGGGTTGCCTTTTCCAAAATTTTATGTAACATATGTATTCTTTTCAGACTGATTCCTTGGCAGTATGCATGTTTCCCCCATATCTTTTTGTGGTTTGATATCTCATTTTTTAAATTAAAAAATACAACAGATACTTGTTAAACTTCAACTATGTGTGTAAGGAACTGCCAGGTTCTTTCCCTGCCACCACCCCCAGATTTATTGTGATAATTGACAAATTGTGTAAGTTTAAGATGTATGATGTGATGATTTGATACACCTATATTAAAATAGGCCTTAATATATCTGTATCAAATCATCACATCATATATCTCAAACTTACACAATTTATATGTCAATTAAATGATTACCACAGTAAAGTTATTTCACTTATCACCCACTCATGTAATTACAATTTTGTAGTTGTAAACATTTAAATTCTACTCTCATAGCAACTTTCAGATATACAATATTGATAACTATAGTCATCATGCTGTAGATTAGATTCCTAGGGTTTATTTCTCATATAAACTAGAAGTATGTACACATTAACCAACATCTCTTCATTTCCCCCTTTCCTAGCCCCTGCAAACCCCATTCTACTCTGCTTCTGTAAAGCTGGCTATTTTAGATTCCACACATAAGTGAGATCATACAGTATTTGTCTTTCTGTGTCCGATTTATTTCACTTAGTGTAGTGTCCTTAATGTCTGTCAATGTTGTTGCACATTGCAAAACTTCCTTTTATGGCTGAAGAATAATTTTTTGTTTATCTGTATACCACATTTTCTTTGTTGATTAATCTGTCAACAGTTAGGTTTGTCTTAGCTTTTGTGAACAATGCTGCAGTGAGCATATGGGATGCAGTTATCTCCTGAAGATAGTGACTTCATTTCCTTTGACTATATACTGAGAAGTGGGATTACTGAATCATATGGTCGGTCTTTTTTTAAAAACTTTATTTATTTATATTTTTGGTTATGCTGGGTCTTCACTGCTATGCTCATCCTTTCTCTAGTGTCAGCAAGCAGGGGCTACTCTTCATTGAGGTACACGGGCTTCTCACTGCGGTGATTTCTCTGCTTCTCTTGTTGCGGAACACAGGCTCTAGAGGACAGGCTCAGTAGTTGCTCTGCAGCATGCGGAATCTTCTTGGACCAGGGATCAAACCCGTGTCCCCTTCCTGTATTATATTGAGGCAGGCAGATTTTTAACCACTGTACCATCAGGGAGGTCCCCAAGTGGTAGTTCTTATTTTTTTGAGGAACCTTCATACATGTTTTCCATAGTGTGGCACCAATTTGCATCATCACAAACTGTGCTTGTGCTCTCTTTTTTTCCATATTCTTGCCAACACTTAACTCTTGTCTTTTGATAAAAGCCATTCTAACAAGTGTGTAGTTATATCTCATTTGTTTTTCTTGCTTAGTTTCTCTGGCCCGGATGTATGGCACTTTGTTGAATAGTAGTAGTGACAGTGGGCACCCTTTTCTTGTTCTTAATCTTAGAAAGCTTTTAACCTTTCACCATGGAGTATGATGTTTGCTTTGGGCTTGTCACACATAGCCTTTATTATATTGAGGTATGTTTCTCTGTATCCACTTTATTGAAAGTTTTTATTGTGAAAGGATGTTGAATATGTGTCAAATAATTTTTCTGCATCTATTGAAATGATCATATGGTTTTTGCCTTTCATTCTGTTCATTTTATTGATTTGTATATTTTGAACCATCCTTGCCTTCCAGGGATCGTAGTTGATCATGGTGTACGATCCTTCTAATGTGCTGTTGAATTCAGTTTGCCAGTATTTTGTTGAGAATTTTTGCATCTGTATTCATCACGGATTTTGGGCCTGTAGTTTTCTTTTCTTGTAGTGTTCCCATCTGCTTTGGTTTCAGGGGACTGCTGGCCTTGTAAAAGAAGTTTGGGAGTGTTGACTCCTATTTAATTTTTTGGAAGAGTTTGAGGATTAGCATTAATTCTTCTTTACATATTTGACAGATTTCACCCATGAAGCCAGGGATTTTTGTTGTTATTGTTGGGAGATTTTGTATTGGATTCAGTTTCCTTACATATCATTGGTTAAGTTCAGATTTCCTATTTTTTATGATTATATCTTGGTAGATTGTATGTCTCTTGGAATTTGTGCATTTCTTCAGTATCATCCCATTTATTGGCATATAATCAGTCATAGTAGTCCTTATGATCTTTTTAATTTCTGTGTCATCAGACAAAATCTCCTCTTTCATTTCTAATTTTGCTTGAATTCTCTTTTTTTCTTGGTAAATCTAGCTAAAGGTTTATCAGTTTTGTTTATCTTTAAAAAAAACCAGCTCTTAGTTGTGTTGATTGTTCATGTCTTTTTATTGCTGAAAAATATTCCATTTTTGGATATATTTGGATATATATAATATATGTATAATGGATATAGCAGTGTTTATCCATTCACCTATTGAAGGATACCTTAGTTGCATCCAGGTTTTGGCAGTTATGAATAAAACTGCTATAAACATTCATGTGCAGATTTTTGTGTGGATGTGTTTTTAGCTTATTTGGGTATATCCCTTGGAGCACAGTTGCTGAATCATAAGGTAACCTATGTTTAGCTTTATAAGAAACTGTCACACCATCTCTTAAAGTACTGTACTGCTTTGTATTCCCATCAGCAATGAGTTCTTGTCCCACATCTTCATTAGCCCTTGGTGTTACCAGTATCCTGGATTTTAGCCATTTTAATAGGTATGAAATGGTATCTCACCCTTTAACTTTGCAGTTACCTAAAGATGTATGATATTGAGCATCTTTTCATATGATTGTCATCTTTATATACATATATATATTATATATATATAATATATATATAATATATATAATATATATTATATATATATATTATATATATATATTATATATATTATATATATTATATATATATATTGGGTGAGGTCTCTGCTTAGGTCTTTTGCTTACTTTTTAACCGAGTCCTTTATTTTTTTTAAACAGTTTCCTTTAGTTCTTTGAATATATGTATAATAGCTGGTTTCCATTCTTAGTTTAAAAAAATCTAAGAAGTGAGGCCCTTTAGGGACACAATTGTTGGTTGCCTTTTTTCGAAAAAAAATTGTATTTAAAAATAATTTAATTAATTAATATTTTGGCTGTGCTAGGTCTTCGTTGCTGCAAGGGCTTTTCTGTAGTTGTGGCGTGCAGGGGCTGCTCTCTAATTGCAGTGTATGGGTTTCTCATTGTGGCACAGGCTCAATAGTTGTGGTGCACAGGCTTAGTTGCTCCGCAGCATATGGGATCTTCTTGGATCAGGGATCAAACCCATGTCTCCTGCATTGTCTTCTGTGTCTCCTTTACCACTGAGCTACCAGGGAAGCCCCTTGTGTGTATTTTTAAGCCTGGCTTCTTCAGATCACCCCCTCAGTCATTATAAATCAGTGGTCAGCCAATGATGGGTCAGAGATGTCCTTAAATGCCTTGAACCATTAAGTTCTCCACCTTTTCCAAGGAGATCTTTGTGTAAAGGTATTCCTCATACTTTAGGCAGTTTATCAGTCAGCCTTAGTTTTCATTTCTTATTTCCAAGATCAGCCAGAGTTGAGTGACGGGGGCCTTCTCCTGTCCCATCTTGTTCCTGGGCAGGTTCACAGTCTTGTATACTCATGTATACTTTCAGATTCTGAAGAATATGTTGGAATCTTTCAAAGTTCCCTTATGGCCATCTTGTTTTCAAAGCCTTCCTTTAACATTTTAGCCAGGCTCTTGTTTGCTCCAAATTGAAATCATAGCCTTAGGCAGCTGTGACATTATCAGCAGATTGCTGTGGTTTTCTTATAATGCCCTGAGGAAAGTACTTTTTACAAAGAACTGAGCTCTGAATATGCAGGTCAGGAAGCAACAGTTAGAACTGGACATGGAACAACAGACTGGTTCCAAATAGGAAAAGGAGTACCTCAAGGCTGTATATTGTCACCCTGCTTATTAACTTATATGCAGAGTACATCATGAGAAATGCTGGGCTGGAAGAAGCACAAGCTGGAATCAAGATTGCCAGGAGAAACATCAGTAACCTCAGATATGCAGATGATACCACCCTTATGGCAGAAAGTGAAGAGGAACTAAAAAGCCTCTTGATGAAAGTGAAAGAGGAGACTCAAAAAGTTGGCTTAAAGCTCAACATTAAGAAAACTAAGATCATGGCATCTGGTCCCATCACTGCATGGGAAATAGATGGGGAAACAGTGTCAGACTTTATTTTTTGGGGCTCCAAAATGACTGCAGATGGTGATTGTGGCCATGAAATTAAAAGACGCCTACTCCTTGGAAGGAAAGTTATGACCAACCTAAACAGCATATTAAAAAGCAGAGACATTACTTTGCCAACAAAGGTCCATCTAGTCAAGGCTATGGTTTTTCCAGTGGTCATGTATGGATGTGAGAGTTGGACTGTGAAGAAGGCTGAGCACCAAAGAACTGATGCTTTTGAACTGTGGTGTTGCAGAAGACTCTTGAGAGTCTCTTGGACTGCAAGGAGATCCAACCAGTCCATTCTGAAGGAGATCAGCCCTGGGATTTCTTTGGAAGGAATGATGCTAAAGCTGAAACTCCAGTACTTTGGCCACCTCATGCGAAGAGTTGACTCATTGGAAAAGACTCTGATGCTGGGAGGGATTAGGGGCAGGAGAAGGGGACGACAGAGGATGAGATGGCTGGATGGCATCACTGACTCGATAGACGTGGGTTTGGGTGAACTCTGGGAGTTGGTGATGGACAGGGATGCCTGGCGTGCTGCAATTCATGGGGTCACAAAGAGTCGGACGTGACTGAGCGACTGAACTGAACTGAACTGAGCTCAGAATCAAATCCAATGGTAAAAACACCCTGGGAATGGAGTTTTCTGGGTAGCTACTAATTTGGTGAAAATATTGACTGTGTTCTGGGGATGGGGCTTTTAATGAACCTCCAAAAGATCCATTGGCTGTGATAGTTCTGACTTTCATGACTACCATACCTTTGAACTTGAAAGGGAGGGAGGATGGGAATAACTTGAAGTTAAAATGTAACAGACTGGTGTTCTTACTGAGGTTCAATAGTTTTTTTTTTTTTTTTTTTTATTGATACTTTTCAGTTCATTCTGTACCTTTGGTTAATTTCCAGTGTTCTGAACTGTTTTTTGCTTTT